>NC_090449.1:253665852-253968883 GCF_031143425.1 Pleurodeles waltl | reverse complement strand
ACTTGCCTTCCGTTCGGACTCTCCTCCGCTGCTTGGTGCTTCACCGAGGTGCTGCAGTCGGTTATGGAATGGCTTTGGGCAAGAGGGGTCAGACTGATAGTATATCTAGATGACATCCACTTAATGCACCAGGACAGAACCACTCTGGTTAACCATTTACACATGACGTAACCCTTCAGCAAGACTTGGGTTTCATTGTAAATCGTGAGAAATCAATCTTTGTTCCAGCGCAACGGATGCCCTTCTTGGGCTTCAAGATAGTCTCAGTGAAGCAATCCCTCTGGCGTCCTCAAAAGAAGATATCCTGATCCTTTGGAAATTATGCAAGACATTTTAGGAGGAGAAATTCTCCTTTCAGCATCTAGCAAGGATCATAGGCCTGCTATTGTCACCCCCCTCCCACCCACCCGGCAATCTTCACGGGGCGATGCATGGCTGGGCTCTTCAGCGACTGAAAGCTCAACATCTCAGGAGGAGAGTGTTGTATGCTTTAGAGAACCCTCTGTTCCCAGAGGCCAGAATGGAGCTTCAATGGTGACTCAACCACATGCACGCAGGGACATCTGCGGGACAGCCACAGATCTGGTAATCAAAACTAACGTAAGCCATCAAGGGGGGGGAAGGGGAGCACATGTTTGGGATATTACCACAGAAGGACAATGGTCAGAGGACGAAGAGTCACTTCACATCAACTGCTTGGAGCTCCTGGCAGGCTCATTCACAATTCAGAGCCTGGTGATGGACAAAGGGCCTGATTTAGAACACAGCAGATGGGTTACCCAATCACAACGGTGACGGATTTCCTGTACGCCGAAAACTAGATCCCATCATATTCTTTGGGATTTATATTTCAGCAGACAGGCTATATCTGTCACCATTGTGACGAAGTAACCAGTCAGCTGAGTTTCAAATCAGGACCAAAGTGTCCTGTTCTATCCTGCTGAATGGTGGGCAACATCTCAGTGGTGCGCCACATAAACCTATTAGGTGGTCCCTGGTGGATCTAGCCAAAACATTTTGGAATCACTCTTTGCAGAACTATCTGTTGATTACAGCGGAGTATCTGCCAGGAAAATTCAACCACACAGTTAACTGGAAATCGTGACATCTGAAAGATTACAGTGCTTGGAAGCTGAATCCTCTTCTCTTCCAGAAGATAATGGACCTCTGGGGTCTGTGTCAGGTAGATCTCTTTGCGTCGAGACTCAACTATCAAATGCCACTTTTCTTCAGCTGGCACCCGGAGCCTCTAACAGAAGCAACAGATGTCTTCCTCCAAGCCTGAAGCCAGTTCCTTGGATACGCATTTCCTCCTTTTTCCATGATCACCAACAACTTAAAACGTCAATCAGACAAAAAATCAGAATACATGCGTCTGAGAATAGGCTAATCCAAATACGAGAAAGTCACCAAACAAACAGACAAACAGGAACGTCGGCACGCTGCTCATTGCGAGTGACTGCAGTTTCTTATGAATTGGCGCCTGGACTTATCATGGTCCATAGTACCCATACACCTGTGCCTTGTTTTGGAATTTTCCGTTTGACTGACTTTCTCGTATTTGGATTAGCCTATTCTCAGACGCATGGATTCTGATTTTTTGTCTGATTGACGTTTTAAGTTGTCGTGCCAGTATTACGTTTAAATAGCCTTGAAAAAGTCACCAGCGTGACAAAACACGTGTTGGCTGTGTTTGCAGTGAAGTACTGTGTGTACCCTGAACACCACAATCTTGTCAATAAAGGCTGTCTTTACAGTGAAGTACTGTGTGTACCTCGAACACCACAATCCTGTCAATAAAGAACATCACCTGCCAAATATTGTCTGACTTGGACATCATGCATTGTTCATCCCATCTACTCAATGGATACTAGACATCATTTGTTATTTATTGGACTCTTGCTTTACCCAAAATGTTTGTCCTGTGTGTGGTGTTCTATTTCTGTTTATCTCTACTTGTGCTAAAGAGAGTTTTCCTCTCTCTTTGACACTTGACTTTGCCCATGGGTGGTAGGGCATCAAGTTCACCAGCACCCTGTTTGTACTTTCTATATATTTAAATAATTGTGTTTACTTCCCATGAGTGCGGCCTCTCTCACCTTTACTACCCCCTTCATCAATCAGGGAGGGTTAGGTGTGACGGGTTACATCTGCATTCACCTACATACTGATGGTCCACCTGGGCTGGGAGAGGCAGAAGACGTTCACACTTTACACTTATATAGGTTGTGTCCTGCCCTCACACAAAGGACTTGTTTACCTCCCAATGATGTCTGGAGCCAGAGTAGGGGAGGAGAGAATCTCCTGGAACTGGTCAGACCTTGCTGGAAACTTCTCCCACCTTCTAGAAGCGGGGCACCAGGGTATAAGTACAGAGCTCTGACCCCATTATTTATAAACGCTTTTGGAAATGGGATGGAACCTCTGCCAGAAACACTGCTTGAACTCATCTGAACTGCTCTTTTGTTGTTGCTCTGCAGTGGCTGATGGGTGGCATAAAGGACTCACTGGATGGCTTTTCTGCTGTCGCCCTGCTGCTCCCTGACTTTGGACTACCTAGACACTACCAGGACTGCGGGAGGAACAGCCACCCCTCTAGCAGAGCTGGCCTGCCTGCCCCTGTTGTGCCACCTTGAGTGTCTCCCAAGAGGCCCAGTGCAGAGAGAGCGCTGATTTACTGCCCCTTGGTTTTCTCCCTCTAGTGTATACAGAGAGCTTTGCCTCTGTCCCCTCTCTTTTCCTACATCAGCCCAGTGAGCATTATTTCCTGCTTCACTGGTGTTCATAGTGCCTAGTGGGCACCTGGTTCAGGGCATGGTGAGCGTCTTTTTAACCCTGTTGGGCCCCTGGGCCTAGCAAAACTAGAGAACTTTGTACAGTCTGCGAGGTAAGAGGGACCGAGGAATCCATCTCACTGATTCCTTGCCCGAGGCAACAGGGAGCTGCCGTAGGACAATGTTGCTGCTTGGCACTGCCTTCTTCTGGGCTTGGGGGGGAGGGAGGGAATAGGGGGAAGTAGGTTAGAGGTGGTGGGGGTGGGGGGCTTTAGCCCATCCTGCACACGGGGAGACCTATAGTGAGGCCTTCCCACCCTCATCAACAGTGTGGGTGCCTTTCTCCCTATTTGGACTTACCTCAGGGGACACACTGCGCTGAAGTAAAGGGTCGCCACAGCAACATCCTCAGGAGAAGCGAGGGGTTGCTTCCGTGATGGCTCACCCAAAATTACGATATTTACCCGAATAAGAGTGTAGGTACTCCGCATCCGGTGTTTGAGGGTGATATAAGGCGATTTACTTATTATGTTCATTGCCTGTGCCATTTCCAGAGCTAACATAAGTATGTGTGTTGTTTGTGTCATACCTTGTTTAGGTTAACGAATACTACCAAAGGTGACTGCATAGGGTAAAAAGTAGTCATGCGTTATGTCATTGACACCCTACAAGATTAGGATAACAATAGGTATTTCAGTGTAAGCGTAATGTGCACAATAGTCATAGTCATAATGAATGTTGTTTTGCCAGAGGAGCCATTCACTTCCAATGCTTGGTGTTGCCTAATGTATAACATCATGAACTTGCCATTAGCATGATACTGAACTTTACTACAGTAACTGCATTTGGTGTCTCATCTGTATGATTTATGTCCTTGTGTAGACCTATGATATGTACAATATAAGAACCATATATTTTTATATAACTCTGTGTCGAGTCTCTTTTGTAATGTATTCATTGTGGCACTGGTTATGTGTGTGTTGCATTAATGCTTCATACATGACCTCTGGGGAGAAGCCTGACTGCTCTGTGCCAAGCTACCAGGGGTGAGCACAGGTTATCTTTGTGTGTAAGTTACTTGCCCTGCCTGACTAGAGTGGTGAATTCTGCCTGGCTTGGGTGCCTAGTCTAGCCAACCAGAAATGCCATTTCTAACACCTGTACACTGTGGTTCTCCAGTATTGATATCTTTCATAGATTCACATGCTTGAACCTTGCCAGTGGTCGAGGTAGGAGTTCCACAGCAATTATAACAAGTTGCAAACTTCCAACCTCAGATTTCTAAGCACAAGTGCAAAAAGAGCACCATAAATGGAAATAAAAGAACAATGATGACGACTGAAAGGGGAAGAGGGAGGGTTGCATGTGCATCTATGAAAGAAATCAATGCTGGAGAGAAACAGTGTACAGGTAAGTAACTTGTTTTTTCTCCCGTATTGAATCTGCTCAAGCAGTCAGGTTTATCTCAGAGGCAATGAGTAAAGTATTTAAAGTATTATTTATTTATGATAGGTAACTCTTAACGAGGTCCACATAAAAGTTTTAAAAAATACATACACGAACAAGCAGATTAATCATCCAACAAACATTAGACTCAACATAGAAGGAAAATCATATTTAAAATCCATATATTTAATATAGATTTAGAAAACGCTTTTAAAAAGTTAGTAATTCTAAATCAGAACAATTTATTAATGAGGTCATACAAGGATTGAAAGAACTCCGAAACAGACGACAAACATCTTTAAAAACAAAACAAACAAAAAAACGTCCCTGATACAACAGAGTACCGAGTCACCTATCAGCCCACAAACATTACACTCAACATATGAGACAAAACATATTTAAATTCTATATACTTAATAAGTTTAAAAGCAACATAAAAATTATTTTTTTATATTTTTTTAAACCAAACACTTCATTAGGAGGATCCTACCAGGATTGAAGAAACTCTGGTACGGACAAAACAGAGAGCTGGAAACAAATGGGTCTTAGTCACTTACGACAAAAAGGAAAAAGACATAAAAATAGCACATGATTTAAATCTTGGATTACGGCTCGACAGAAGTTACACTGCATTGCAGAGCCATACCACTTCGCCAGAAGAACATTCAGTGGAAATAATCCCTGGTGGAGCAAAATCCAGGATCGCCTAACCTCATGCTGTAGGTTCCATATAATATAAGATTGCACTTTTTTTTACTAAAATGGAATCCCGCTAAATTCTGGCAGCTGCTCTTTTTTGCACAAACGTCTTTATCTATTTGAAAAAAAGACCATGTGGCCAGTTTCAAGCAGATTTTAAATTGTGAAGAGGTGATAGCCAAGACCTGATTGCAGTCTAACTTCAGCATCTCTAGTGCATAGGAAAAATTCCTACAAATAGTGAACATACAATTATTATTCGCCAGATTTTCTTTCCTCAGCAAGGACCTTAGTGTATGGTCTTCAATTCTTGCAAAGCAGGCAACTCAGCGCACGACCCCTGCTTAACCCCATCTCCAACCTTAAGGCTGCCACAGAGGTAGCCATGTAAAGTATTTGTACACACACATACACACACAGTAACAGTGAAAACACCACAAAAGTACTCCACACAAGTTTAGAAAAATAGCCAATATTTAGCAGAGTAAAACTAGACCAAAACGACTAACATCCAACATTCACAAATAAAGATATGAATTTTTAAAGATTAAATGTAGTATAGAGCTGAGAAATACAATAGCACCAACTGGTGTAATCCCGACGTCTTGACAGAGACATCTCCAACAGTCCGGCGCCATCCACAAGGGAGCCCGGCCAGTCACGGAGTCGGGTAGACCCCGGTCACAGGACTTTGGAAACCAATGAGGAAACAAAGACGTTGCACAGATTTGGGTAGGTAAGGCGTCTCTAGAGCCGGAGCGGCATCAGTTCTTTACTGCCACCGGGGAGATGAGGTGTAAGCTCCTTACTGCTAGGCAGGGGAGGTGAGATGTTGGTTCTTTAGAGTTGCAAGGGAGGCCATGCGGCATTGACAGCGAGGCATCGGTTCTTTAAGACAAGGCGGGATAGATGGATCTAGCAGGACGGGAGGTGTTGACTTTGTGGTGACTCGATCACCACAGGGCCACTGGTGCTGCGGCAGAGTCAGGTGTCACAGACGTCAGTGACACGACACTCTGGACTCGCGCTGTGGCAAGACTTTAGAAGCACTGTGGCTGCGGCAGGCTTGCAGTGGAGGTCACGGTTGTTGCACTAAGCAGGTACCATGGCTCTGGTGCAGACAGGAGTGTGGGGTCAGAGAGCAGCACCGTTCCTGAAGTCGTTCTGGACGTCGATGCACCAGAACTCACTCCTAAGGGCCCAGGAACTGGATTTCGCACCACTTGGCAAGTCAGGACTCTCAGCAAGAGAGCCCAGGCACTGGCAGGTGAAGTCTTTGACGTCCCTGAGACTTAATAGGAGGCACACTCAGTCCAAGCCCTT
Organism: Pleurodeles waltl; assembly: GCF_031143425.1. Lineage (NCBI taxonomy): Eukaryota > Metazoa > Chordata > Amphibia > Caudata > Salamandridae > Pleurodeles > Pleurodeles waltl. The sequence continues at coordinate 253,962,641 of NC_090449.1, read as the reverse complement.
AGGGAACCTTTGGAAGCAAGATGTAGGATACTAAGTCCAGTCCTTTCACGTCCAGGACAGAAGCAGCAGCAAGCACAACCAAGCAACAGGCAGCGTGGCAGCCCCCCTTCCAGCATCCAGCTCTTCTTCCTGCCAAAATGTCCTCAGTCCAGAAGGATTCTCACTATGTGGTATCAGAGGTCTAGTACTTATACCCATTTTTGTCTCTGAAGTAGGCAAACTTCAAACACAAGTCTTTGTAGTGCACAAGACTCTACCTTTTCATGCCTGGGCCCCAGACACTCCAGGGGGTTGGAGACTGCTTTGTGTTAGGACAAGCACAGCCCTGTTCAGGGGCAAGTTCCAGCTCCCACCACTCTAGCTCAGGACAACCCATCACCATGGTGATGGACCATCAGGAAATGCAGGGCACACCTTAGCTCCCTTTGTGTGACTGTCTAGAGTGAATGCACAAACAGCCCAACTGTCATCCTGACCCAGACATGTATTCAGCAAACAGGCAGAGGCACAGAATGGTTAAGCAAGAAAATGCTCCCTTTGTAAAAGTGGCATTTTCAAACTTTGAATTCAAAAGCCAACTTCACCAAAAGATGTATTTTTAAAGTGTGAGCTCAGAGACCCCCAACTCCAAGTTTCTATCTGCTCCCAATGGGAAATTTCACTTACAAGATATTTCAAGGCAATCACCATGTCATCCTATGGGAGAGATAAGCCTTGCAAAAGTGAAAAACGATTTTAGTAGAATTCACTATCAGGAAATATAAAGCACACCAGCGCATGTCCTACCTTTTAAATACATTGCATCCGACCCATGGGGCTGCCTTCGGCCTACTTTAGGGGTGACCTACACGTAGTAAAAGGGAAGGTTTGGGCCTGGCAAGTGAGTGCATTTGCCACGTGGACATGGCAGTTTCGAACTGCACACAGACACTGCAGTGGCAGGTCTGAGACATGTTTACAGGGCTACTCATGAGGGTGGCATAATCAGTGCTGCAGGCCCACTAGTAGCATTTGATTGACAGGACCTGGCCACAAGGAGCACTGTACTATGGACTTACTAGAAAAACAATCACCAATACATTTTAGACAGAGAGCATGTGCACTTTAGCACTGGTTAGCAGTGTTAAAGTTCCCAGAGTCTTAAAGTCAACAAAAACAGGTCAGACAAAATAGGAGGAAGAAGGCAAAATGTTTGGGGATAACCCTGGTAAAAGGGCCAGGCCCAACAGGCGCCTTGACTAGGAACGTTAAAACCCACTGCAATGTTGACTTATTGCATCCACTATTGCAAAACATTCACTATTTCTAAAGTAATACAGATGACGACATTGAACAAGCCTTTGTTCGGCATGCACTGCTTGTCCAGTTGTTCCATCAGTGGTCTCATGTACAAACAATAGTTCAGGATGAGAGGAATGCATGATGATACCATTTCTAGAAACCATTTGAATTGCCTTACTGAAGTGGACCTTTCTCCTGATAGGATGGACGCCAATGCTATTATCTTTGCAAATCTGTCTTTCGTCGGATACATCTTGCAAAGTTTTGTGTTCAGAATTGCCAACAGAAAAGTAATTGTTAATTTGTGGAGGTACACAAGACGTTTCCCTGTTTATCTGGATCCTCTAAGAGCTGTAGACATGCCGTTGTAGAATCTATTACAGCCCTGTAGGAATTTGCCTTTATTAGCCAATCGTTCATGTAAGGAAATACCTGATGGACGTTTCTTCTCGGGTATGCTGCTACTGGTGCCATGCATTTGGTAAAGACATTAGGTCAAAGGGTAGCACCCTGAATTGGTAGTGACTTCCGGCCACCTCAAATCTGAGATATTGCCTGTGCTTTACATGTATGGGGATATAAAAATAGGAATCCAGAAGGTCCAACAATGGCAAGTGGTCTCCTGGGTTTAACAACTGAATGATATCTTGTAGCGTAGTCATTCTGCAAACTATTTTTTTAGGTACTTGTTGAGCTGTCTCAGGTCCAACACCTGTCTGTCTGCAATTTTGGGGGACTTTGTTTATTGCTCCCTTCAATATCAGAGATTTGTTTCCTCTCTTAACAGCCAAAGATAGTGGTATGACCTCCTGATTGGTGGATGGTATGGAAGTTTCTGGGTAAACTCTAGGGTGTGCCCAAACATAATTATGTCTAACACGTATTTGTCAGAAGAGATGGACTTCCAGTTTTCATAACAGTTGCAAAGAGTGTCTCTGAAATTAAAAAGAGGTGGAACTGTAGAGGCGGCCGGCGTTACTATAATGCAGTGGCGGCCGGCAGCTTTAGGAGGGAGGGGGCAGGCGGGATACACACACACACACTCATTCTTTCACACACAGACATGCACGCACATCCATTAACAACACTCATAACGCTCAAACATGCACACCAAACATTCAATTTAAAACATCACACACATCCACACACACACACACACACACACACACACACACACACACACACACTTACCTTCAGCCTCCAGGTCCCAGGAGGGAGGGAAGGCAGCAGTCCCAGCCTTGTCACAGAGTGGGATGGGGTCAGTGAGACTGCTGACCCCACCCCACTCTGTGACAAAGTGTCCCTGATTGACACTCGCCCTGGGCACTTCAGGGCTTAAACCTAAAGCGCCCAGGGAGAGTGTCAATTGGTGACGCTTTCCTCGTCACCCAGGGGAGGACCTCGAGGCACCTTTGCTGAGCCGAGGAGGTCACGCCCATAGGAGCTGTGACCGCCTTAGCCCAGCAAAGTTCAGCTCAGGCAGCCAGGAGTGTGCCAAATCGTGCATGTCTGCTCCTGGCGGCCTGAGCTGAACATGGAGAGTGCCTGTCAGGCTGACCTTTGTTCAGCCTAACAGACACTCTTCATGAGGGGCAAAAGGTGGGGGGGGGGGGCCTCCGCCCTAAAGGACAGGCCGCCACTGCTATTATGTCACTGTCTCCTAGAGGGCTCCTGTTTTTTGCCTGTTTTACCTGATTGTCTGGAGATAGCTGATGTCTGTGCAGGTCTATATTGCAGAGAGAACTGTTGACGATGAAACTGTGACTGTTGGTGATACGGCTGAAATCGATAAGGTTGGTATCCCCCTCTAAATGAATATTGTCCTCTGCTTCTATCACCTTGAAAGGATTGAAACATTCTCTCCTGCAGTACTCCCAAAGACCTTGCAGTCTGCCGCTTTGATCAATTGTAAGGCAGAGATTCACCATTGTAGGGCATGTCCAAAATCTTTGACTGCACTTTGGGTCTGAATTATGTGGCCTTTCGCCATGCTTGCCTTCAAGACCACTGCTCCAGCCATTTGTCTGAAATCGGTGAGGGCTATGTCCATTGCTGTATCTGTTATTTCTGAGTATGTCCTTTCCTTTTCTTATAGGATAGCCCTAGCTTCATGTTTTTTATCTTCTGGCAGAGTCTCTAGGACTTGATTTAGATCTGGACACATTTGGCGGTCATACCTACTCATTATGGCCAGGGCACTGGACGCCCTTACGGTGATTGCCGCCATGGCAGAGAAACGCTTCCTATGTTGTCCAATCTCCTAACCTCCTTATCCAGAGGAGCTGGACAGGGTGTCATTGATTTTTTTCGACTTCCTCTCCACTGCCTCCATAATGAATGACTCAGGCTTTGGTTGACCAATCAGGCAGGCTGGAGAATTCTCAGGGGACTTGTCTTTTTCTTTTTTTAAACCAAGCCTAATCACTTGGTAGCTCGCCTGCGAAATGCATGGAATTCCCCTATATCATCTGCCAGTGAACTAGCTGCTGGAGGTGTTTGCGGGGCTGAAATAGGGGTCACGTAGTTATCTCATTTGCCACCAGCGGTAGTCATCTGATATTGTCGTATCTCACCCTCTTTAGGCTCATCTTCGTCATCTCCATGGTCAACATAGTCATCATGAATAGTGATAGTCTCTAGCTGTCGCGGTTATTAAATGTCTTTTCATTATACTAACTGGGTTGCCTGTTATGACAAATTCTCTACTTGTGGCATCCCAGTTTTAACTTCCTTTGAAGGTGTAGTTTCTTTTAGGGGAAATCTTTTACAATAGTCCTGCAACATTAGACAAATCTGTCACTAGGGTCATAGGGACTTGCATCATAAGTTCTTGTTATTCAGGTATACCTTCCTCATAAGTGCAAAACTCCAGGAATTATTCATATGTTTTCACCCCATGCTGTCTGTCCTTAAATGAAAAGTCATCCTGTATATATTCATGGTCTCCTTCAACTTCATCATCAGACTCTTGACATTTGACGTGTAATTGTGATGGGCATGTGACACCTCCAAAAGGGCCTCGATCATCTTCTTCCTCCAGTCCTCCCATTTCCAGAAGGCAAACTGGTGATAAGGGTGAAACTTTGCTAGGAGAAGTTAATTCCAGCCAAAAAACTGGGTCAGCAGTGACAGTCCACGGATCCGTTGACAAAGCTGTCATCAAGGGTAATCATCTTCAACGGTCTGATCTTCAATGCAGTCCTTGGAACCGGCATCGACAGGGGAGCCAACAGTGCGACTATAAACGGTTTCAACAATGGCACAGCAGTCTTTTGTGTTAACAAAATTAAACATTAACATTGGTAATTTTGCCGTCACTATGACGTCATCGACACAAGCCTTACCGTCAACGAAAGCATAGACACCGTAGAAGTCATTGTCGTCGGTGTAGCCTTTGTCGCCGTAGACTGTCATCGGAGATTTAACAGGTGACGTGCCTGACTTTTCAGAGTTAGATTTGATGGTGTCAGTAGAAGCTCTTTCAAAGGGTGTTGATGGCTCAGATACTGATTCCTTTAGTTTCATTGATCCATGAGGTGCTGAGGAAATCAGCTTTTCCATTTCTAGCTTCTTCTCTGCCATTTTTAGAATCTTTTTAGGCGGCTCACTTTTGTCCTTTTTTAGGTCTTGCCCTCTTCATTATTTTATTCCTCTTAGAAGAGGATCCTTCATCTCCAGAGACTGAAGTTCCTGAGGGTTATTTTCTTTTGAAGCCACAACAGCAGTTTTCCTCTCAGTTTTTTTTTTTAGAGTTATTTACAATACTTGAGTTTGTGATGCAGGTGCAGACAGCACAAGCCCTCCTTGTGAGTGTCTTCAGAGAAGGGCCTCATTTTCCTACAGGTCTTACATGGGTGAAATAAACCTTTTTTTAACCCTCTGATTTATTGATAGTACCTGTCAGCCATGATACTCTTTATGAATAAAGTTCACCTGGAGGTCACAGATGTGGCAAAATCAAATTCTGAAGAGAAAAACAGAGCAGAGGTCAGGGAGACTCCATCTCACACGATGTGCGGTAAGAAATCTGAGGTGTGAAGCCACTGGATAGGAGGAATGGAACACAAGTTTCTTACTGAGTGGTTGGAGTTTGTTGTACTCAAAACAATGTGGATTACTACATAATCTACAGTCTTGGTCAATTGAAGTTTACTACTAGATTAAACCATGTGAATTTATCAATGATTCAATATTGAATAAAGTCAAAAGATGTCATGTGCTTTTTGTACCAAATGAACAAGTTACCTTCGGTAACGCTTTTTCTGGTGGATACACTAGCTGCCTGTGGATTCCTCACCTTATGAATTCTCCCAATGCTCCAGCATTCAGTGGAAACTTTCTTACCAGCTCGTCACGTCGATGAGGTCGTCACATTTGCGCGGCTCCGCGCGCTGCTCCGTCTAATGTCATTGTGGCAATAAGATGTTCTTGCCGGCACACTGCCGTCAGTTTCACCCTTTTTTACGTGCCTTTGAGGCGAACAGGTGAAAACCGACCTCAAGAAAGCAGATATATATGGAAAATGTCACTTGCCCAGTGTACATCTGTTCATGGCATGAGATGCTGCAGATTCACATGCTGTGCATTATCCTTCCATCTAGTGTTGGGCTCGGAGTGTTACAAGTTGTTTTTCTTCGAAGAAGTCTTTTTGAGTCACAAGACCGAGGGACTCCTTACCTTTCGGCTTCATTGCGCATGGGCGTCGACTCCATCTTAGATTGTTTTCCCCGCATAGGGTGAGGTAGGAGTTGTGTATATAGTAAAAGTGCCCATGCAATGGAGTAAGTATGTAAGTACATAATGTGTCTAAAAGTGATATATATTTACAAATTTACAAAAGTACAAGTTTTATCAACATATAATATACAATTTTCATCAACTTATAACGGCTAGAGGCTCCCGGGGAGGCGGGAGGGCGCATGTGAATCTGCAGCGTCTCATGCCACGAACAGATGTACACTGGGTAAGTGAAATTTTCCGTTCGATGGCATGTGTAGCTGCAGATACACATACTGTGCATAGACTAGTAAGCAGTTATCTCCCCAAAAGCGGTGGTTTAGCCTGTAGGAGTTGAAGTTGTTCGAAATAATGTTCGTAATACTGCCTGTCCTACTGTGGCTTGTTGCGTTGTTAACACATCTACACAGTAATGTTTTGTGAATGTATGAGGCGTAGACCATGTGGCTGCCTTACAGATTTCTGTCATAGGTATATTTCCTAGAAAGGCCATTGTGGTGCCTTTCTTTCTAGTCGAGTGTGCCTTTGGCGTAATAGGCAGGTCTCTCTTTGCTTTAACATAGCAAGTTTGAATACATTTCACTATCCATCTGGAAATGCCTTGTTTGGATATTGGATTTCCTGCATGAGGTTTTTGGAAGGCTACAAACAATTGTTTTGTTTTGAGAAATTGTTTTGTCCTATCAATGTAATACATTAGTGCCCTTTTGATGTCTAATGTATGTAAGGCTCTTTCGGCTACCGAGTCTGGTTGTGGAAAAAAGACTGGGAGTTCCACTGTTTGGCTTAGGTGGAACGGTGATATAACTTTTGGTAAAAATTTGGGATTTGTTCGTAGAACCACTTTATGTTTGTGTATTTGTATAAAGTGTTCTTGTATAGTAAATGCTTGTATTTCACTTACTCTTCTAAGAGATGTGATAGCTATTAGGAAGGCTACTTTTCAGGTTAAGTATTGCATCTCACAAGAGTGCATGGGTTCAAATGGTGGACCCATGAGTCGTGTTAATACAATATTGAGGTTCCATGAGGGAACTGGTGGTGTTCTCGGGTGTATGATTCTCTTTAGACCCTCCATAAATGCTTTGATGACTGGGATTCTAAAGAGTGATGTTGAATGTGTAATCTGCAGATAGGCAGATATTGCTGTGAGATGTATTTTAATGGAGGAAAAAGCTAGCTTCGATTTTTGTAAGTGTAATAAGTAGCTTACAATGTTTTTTGCGGACGAATGTAGTGGTTGAATTTGATTATTATGGCAGTAATAAACAAATCTTTTCCATTTATTTGCGTAACAATGTCTTGTAGTAGGTTTCCTAGCTTGTTTAATGACCTCCATACATTCTTGTGTAAGGTCTAAATGTCCAAATTCTAAGACTTCAGGAGCCAGATTGCTAGATTGAGCGATGCTGGATTCGGGTGTCTGATCTGTTGTTTGTGTTGAGTTAACAGATCTGGTCTGTTTGGTAGTTTGATATGAGGTACTACTGACAGATCTAGTAGTGTTGTGTACCATGGCTGGCGAGCCCAAGTTGGTGCTACTAGTATTAGTTTGAGTTTGTTTTGACTCAATTTGTTTACTAGATACGGAAGGAGTGGGAGAGGGGGAAAAGCATAAGCAAATATCCCTGACCAACTCATCCATAACGCATTGCCCTTGGAGTGAGGGTGTGGATACCTGGATGCAAAGTTTTGGCATTTTGCGTTTTCTTTTGTTGCGAATAGGTCTATTTGTGGTGTTCCCCAGCTTCGAAAGTAAGTTTGTAGTATCTGGGGATGAATTTCCCATTTGTGGGTTTGTTGATGCTCTCGACTAAGATTGTCGGCTAACTGGTTTTGAATTCCTGGGATGTACTGTGCTATTAGGCGAATGTGATTGTGAATCGCCCAATGCCAAATCTTTTGTGCTAAGAGACACAGTTGTGATAAGTGTGTCCCTCCCTGTTTGTTTAGGTAATACATTGTCGTCATGTTGTCTGTTTTGACAAGAATGTGTTTGTGGGCTATTAACGGTTGAAATGCTTTCAATGCTAGAAACACTGCTAGCAGTTCTAGATGATTTATATTAAGTTGGCTTTGTTGAGCGTCCCATTGTCCCTGTATGCTGTGCTGGTTGAGGTGTGCTCCCCACCCTACCATCGAAGCATCTGTCGTGATCATGGATTGAGGCACAGGGTCTTGGAATGGCCGCCCATGGTTTAAATTGATAGGATTCCACCACTGAAGCGAGGAGTGTGTTTGGCGGTCTATTAACACTAGATCTTGAAGTTGACCCTACGCTTATGTCCATTGTGTTGCTAGGCATTGTTGCAAGGGCCGCATGTGTAGTCTTGCGTTTGGGACAATGGCTATGCATGAGGACATCATGCCTAGAAGTTCATCACAAACCTCACTTGATAGTGTTGGTTTGGGTGCATGTTTTGTATTACATTTTGGAAGGCTTGTACCCTTTGTGGACTTGGAGTGGCAATCCCTTTCTGTGTGTTGATTGTTGCTCCTAAGTACTGTTGTATTTGACACGGTTGTAGATGTGATTTTTGGTAATTTATAGAGAACCCTAGCTTGTGAAGGGTTTCTATGACGTATCTTGTGTGTAGAAGACACTGTTGTTGAGTGCTAGTTTTTATTAGCCAATCGTCTAAGTAAGGGAATACGTGCATGTGCTGCCTCCCAATATGAGCAGCTACTACCGCAAGGCATTTTGTGAATACTCTTGGTGCTTTTGTTATCCCGAACGGTAACACTTTGAATTGGTAATGCACGCTTTGGATTACAAACCTTAAGTATTTCCTGCGGGAAGGATGTATGGGTATGTGGAAGTAAGCATCCCTGAGATCTAATGTTGACATGTAGTTCTGTTTGAGCAAGGGAATCACGTCTTGAAGTGTCTCCATGGGAAAGTGATCTGATTTGATGTAAAGATTTAGGGGGTCATTCTAACTCTGGCGGGCGGCGGAGGCCGCCCGCCAGAGTTCCCCCCTCCAGAATACCGCACCGCGGTCATAAGACCACTGCGGTTATTCTGTGTTTCCCGCTGGGCTGGCGGGCGACCGCCAGAAGGCCGCCCGCCAGCCCAGCGGGAAACCCCCTTCCCACGAGGAAGCCGGCTCCGAATGGAGCCGGCGGAGTGGGAAGGTGCGACAGGTGCAGTTGCACCCGTCGCGAATTTCAGTGTCTGCTAAGCAGACACTGAAATTCTTTGTGGGGCCCTCTTACGGGGGCCCCTGCAGTGCCCATGCCATTGGCATGGGCACTGCAGGGGCCCCCAGGGGCAACACGACACCCCATACCGCCATCCTGTTCCTGGCGGGCGAACCACCAGGAACAGGATGGCGGTATGGGGTGTCTGAATACCCATGCTGCGCCGCCATGGAGGATTCATGAGGGCAGCGGAAAACCGGCGGGAGACCGCCGGTTTTCCTGTTCTGACCGCGGCCAAACCGCCGCGGTCAGAATGCCCTGCGGGGCACCGCCAGCCTGTTGGCGGTGCTCCCGCCGACCCTGGCCCCGGCGGTCCTTGACCGCCGGGGTCAGAATCACCCCCTTAGTGTTCTGAGGTCTAATATGGGTTTCAGTGTTTTGTCCTTTTTTGGAATTAGGAAATACAGGGAGTAAACATCTGTTCCTTTTTGATGGTTGGGTACTAGTTCTATTGCTTCTTTTTGTAACAATGCTTGGACTTCTATTTTTAACAGATCCAAGTGTTGTTTGGACATGTGTGCTCTTGGAGGCACATTTGGTGGTAATTGTCGGAATTCTATGCAATAACCATGCTTGATAATGGCTAGGACCCACGAGTCCGTAGTTATCTCTTGCCAATTTTGGTAATAATCTGTGAGTCTCCCCCCTACAGGTGTTGTGTGTTGGGGGTTTGTGACGTTGGAGTCACTCTTTAGTTTGGGGGTTTTTTGAGCTTTGGAATTTCCCTCTTGGTTTAGGGAAATGTCCACCCCTATATTGTCCCCGAAAACCTCCTCTTTGGTATTGGCTCTGGTATGTGGGTCTGGCCTGTGAGGTGGAAGGTTCTGTGGCTTGGGCCCGAAACCCCCCTCTAAAGTGTGGCTTCCTAAAAGTGCCTCTGCTCTGTGGGGAGTAGAGCATGCCCATGGCTTTGGCTGTGTCAGTGTCTTTCTTTAGTTTGTCTATAGCTGTATCCACCTCCGGCCCGAACAATTGTTGTCCGTTAAAAGGCATATTCAGCACTGTCTGCTGGATCTCTGGCTTAAATCCAGAGGTGCATAGCCATGCGTGTCTCCGAATGGTGACCGCCGTGTTTACTGTTCGGGCGGCTGTGTCTGCTCGGTCCATAGCCGATCTTATTTGGTTGTTGGAGATACTTTGACCCTCCTCTACAACCTGTTGGGCACGCTTCTGAAACTCTTTGGGAAGGTGTTCAATGAAATGTTGCATTTCGTCCCAATGTGCCCTGTCATATCTTGCCAGTAGAGCTTGCGAATTGGCCATTCGCCATTGATTGGCTGCCTGTGCTGCCACCCTTTTGCCTGCTGCATCGAACTTCCGACTTTCTTTGTCGGTGGTGGTGCGTCCCCAGAAGTTTGTGAGTTTGCCCTTTTCCAGGCTGCTCCTACTACTACTGAATCAGGAGTTAGTTGTTGCGTAATGTAAACAGGGTCCGTAGGGGGAGGTTTATATTTTGTCTCCACCCTAGGTGTGATAGCTCTGCTCTTCACCGGGTCTTGAAACACCTGTTTGGCGTGTTTTAACATGCCTGGCAACATTGGCAAGCTTTGGTATTGGCAATGTATTGATGACAGGGTATTGAATAAAAAATCATCTTCTATAGGTTCCGAATGTAATGTTACATTATGGAAAGTAGCTGCCCTGGAAACCACCTGCATATAAGCAGTACTGTCCTCTGGTGGTGATGGCCTTGCCGGGTAACAATCCGGACTATTATCAGAGACTGGTGCATCGTACAGATCCCATGCATCTGGTTCATCTTGGTTCATCCCTGTGTGCGTTGGTGACTGCATTATTGGGGGTGTTGCTATTGGGGACAGATGTGGTGAGGGCGGTGACGATGGCTGTGGAGAAAAATGTGATGGTGTTTTTTCTTTAGCCACCTTTGCTTTTGGCTGCATTTCCGTTTCATGGAATGCGAGCTTCCGCTTCATTTTAATTGGGGGAAGAGTTCTTATTTTCCCTGTGTCTTTTTGTATATGGAGCCTCCTCTGTGTATGGTCTGGCTCTCCCATCTCCAGTTCTTGGACAAACTTGTGGCCTTGTAGTTGTGAGGAAAGGCCCTGTTCGTCCGTATAGGAGCTTTGTTTCGGCTCCGAGGCTGGGTGTTTCGGCACCAAAGCCTTCTCAGCAGTCTTTTTAGGCTCTGAAGAAACCTTTTTTGATTTCGGGGTGCCGATCTCTAGGTGCCGAGTTTAGTCGGAGCCGGTATCTCGGTGCTGAGTATATTCTGAGCCGGTATCTCGACCGTAGTCGGATGTCTTCGGCTGCTGTGTGCCCTTTTTCGGTGCCGATGTTTGGTCACCGTGCTTTCGGGTAAAGCCATGGCCTGTCGGCGGTGGTGTCCCTGGGCCTTCATGATTTTCGAAGTGAGTTTTGGCCGGGGCTGGTTTACTCACGGTTTGTTGCCTCGTCGGCTGCTCACTCTCGGGCTCGTCCGAGTCCGAATCTGGGATGGAGAATGTCTCCTCCTCTTCGACGTCGGGGTGTCCGGCCGGTGTCGACGCCATTTGAAGCCTTCGAGCTCTCCGGTCGCGCAGCGTCTTCTTGGACCGAAATGCCCGACAGGCCTTGCACGTATCCTCTTTGTGTTCGGGGGACAAACACAGATTACAGACCAAATGTTGGTCTGTATAAGGATACTTAGCGTGGCATTTGGGGCAGAAGCGGAATGGGGTCCGTTCCATGAGCCTAGAAGATGCACGCTGTCGGGCCGACCAGGCCCCGTCGAGGAGTGGAAGCCCCGAAGGGCTGCCAGAGCTCTTCTTTTCTTCGGTGTCGATGTGCTATGTCTAACCCGATACAGATTGCAAACAATACCATCGAATTTTCTGTTTGTTAACTAACTTTTCAGAACCGAAATACGGAGCGAAGAGGAACACGTCCGAACCCGATGGCGGAAAAAAAACAATTTAAGATGGAGTCGACGCCCATGCGCAATGGAGCCGAAAGGGGAGGAGTCCCTCAGTCTCGTGACTCGAAAAGACTTCTTCGAAGAAAAACAACTTGTAACACTCCGAGTACAACACTAGATGGCAGGATAATGCACAGCATGTGTATCTGCAGCTACACATGCCATCGAACATATATATATACATATTGCAACATTTACTCGCATAAAAAATAATCAAAACGTATATACATTTATAATAAAGAAGTCTTGGTATGACCAAACAGGCAACGGGGAGGCGGGTGGGACTGTGAGGAATCCACAGGTAGCTGCTGTATCCACCAGAAAAAGCATTACCGAAGGTAAGTAACTTGTTCTTCTGATGGATACAACTACCTGTGGATACCTCACCTTATGAGTAGAGTCCCAAAGCAGTACCGCACTCGAAGGTGGGTGCCTGACCGGTCACACCAAGAAAACCTGCAACACAGAACGTGCAAAATGGCTGTCCCTCCTAACTTCCGCAACCAAGCAATAATGCTTCGCGAAAGTATGGAAGGAAGCCCAAGTTGCTGCCTTGCAAATATCCACTATCTGAACACCTCTAGCCAAAGCCGAAGTGGCAGACTTACCCCTGGTGGAATGAGCTCTAATACCCTCTGGAGGAACCTTCTATGCCAATGAATAACAGATCTTATTGCAAAGAATGACCCACCTGGATATGGTTCTTTTATGGACAGCTCTGCCTTTCATCCTGCCCACATCTCCAACGAAGAGTTAGTCATCCAAACGAAAATCCTTTGTTCTTTCAACATAGAAACTGAGAGCCTTTCTCTGGTCTAATCGATGGAGTCTTTATTCCTCTTTTGAAGGGTGAGGAGGAGGATAGAAGTATGAAAGAGTAATAGACTGCCCCATATGGAAAGGAGTGACAACCTTGGAAAGGAAAGCCGCCCTGGTTCTCAGCACCACTTTGTCAGCACAGAATGACGTAAAGGGGGGTTTGACACTAAGAGCCAGAAGCTCACTCACACGCCTAGCAGACGTAATAGCAACAAGGAAAACTGTCTTTAAGACCAACAACCTTGAAGAACAAGAATGCATAGGTTCAAACAGTGAACACATTAAAAAAGTCAAAACCAGATTTAAATCCCACTGAGGCATGAGAAACGGAGTGGGAGGCAACTTATTAGTTAGGCCTTTCAAGAACCTAACTATAGGCGATTTGAACAAGGAAGGTTGATCAGGAAGGCACAGAAAGGCCGATAGCACCGATAAATAGCCCCTGACAGTCGCAACTGCACAACCCTTCTGTGCTAAAGTAAAGGCAAACATCAGAACATCAGACAAATGGGCTTTCAAGGGATCAATTTGTTTCTCACCACACCAAGTCACAAATTTCACCCATCTGCCGGCATAAACAGTGTTGGTGGAGTGTTGCCTGGTCGATAAGATGACATCCACCACTTCTGAGGGAGAGAAATGGAACTCAGATTGCCCCGTTCAATCTCCAGGCATGTAGGTGCAGGCTCTGGAGGTGGGGGTGTAGAACCTGCCCATGTGACTGCGAGAGGAGGTCTATCCCTGTGAGGGAGATGGAGCGGAGGGCACAGTGAGAGTTGAAGGAGGTCTGTGTACCACTCCCTTCTTGGCCAATCTGGGGATATTAATATGACTTGGCCCCAATCTTGGCGAATCTTCCTCAGAACTCAAGGAATCAAGGGTATGGGAGGAAACTTATAAACCAGTTGGTCGCTCAAGGTCAGCTGAAACACATCCCCCAATGCCGCTGCATCAGATACTGGGGGCTGCAGAACGACAGGCAATGTACGTTCTCGTGAGTGGCAAACAGGTCTATCTGAGGTGCTCCCCACATCTGGAAGACGTGAAGAACCACGTCCAGATGGAGACGCCACTCGTGATCAGCCAAAAAGTGCCAACAAACTGTCCCCACGTATGTTGAGAACTCCGGCCAGATGGTTTGCTAATATGCAAATTCGAAGGTCCTGCACCTAGGACCAGACCCGCAGAGCCTCTCTACAGAGAAGGTATGACCCTACTCCTCCCTACTTGTTGATGTACCACATCGCCCTAGTGTTGGCTGGGAAGACTTGTACCAACTGACCGCAAATGGATGGGAGGAAGGCCTTGAGACCAGACGTATCGCCCGCAGTTCTAAAAGATTGATATGAAACATCTGTTCTACTGGAGACCAAAGGCCCTTGATCCCCAGGCCCCCCAGATGAGCTCTCCACCCTAGAGTGGAAGCATCTGTTATGACTGTGTTCACCGGAGGTGGAAGACAAAACGGCCTTCCTTGAGAGAGGTTGTCGTCCACAATCCACCATCGCAGATCCACCTAAGCATCTCTGGAGATCATTACGGACTCCTCGAGATCCCCTTTGTGTTGAAACCACTGCTTGCGGAGGCACCACTGGAAAGCCCTCATGTGCCAACGTGCGTAAAGTGAGCAACAGAATGCATGAAGCGCACAGACCGAGCAGGCGTAGGACCTTGAGGAATGGAACAGCCGCTCCCTTTTGAAACATTGGAATCATCGCCTGAATGTCCTAATCCTCTGTGGAGGAGGGTAGGCTCTATTCAATGTTGTGTCCAGTACTGCCCATACGAACAGGAGGCACTGAGAGGGCTCCAGGTGAGACTTTGGCATGTTTACCATAAAGCCCAGGTTGAACAACAACTGGGTTGTCACCTGCAAATGGTGCAGCATGAGCTCTGGGGATCCGGCTTTGATCAGCCAATCATCCAGGTAAGGGAATACTGATATCCCCTTCCTTCTGAGATCTGCTGCAACCACTGCCATCACCTTCGTGAAGACTTGAGGTGCAGAAGTAAGACCAAAAGAAATGACCGCAAACTGGTAGATACTTCCTGTGCGACTTCAGAATAGGGATATGAAAAAAAAGCATCCTGTAAGTCGATAGACACCATCCAGTCTTCCTTGCTCAAAGCAGAAGCACCTGTGCTAGGGTCAGCATTTTGAACCTTTCCTGCTTGAGGAACCAATTCAAAATCCTCAGATCCAGGATAGGCCTCAATCGACCATCCTTCTTGGGAATCAAGAAATACCTCAATTAACATCCCTGACCCCTTTAATGCTCCAGAACCAACTCCACTGCACCTTTTAACAAAAGTGTATGCACCTCCTGCTGAAGCAACAGGAGATGCTTTTCTGAGTAAAATGAATGACAGGGAGGAAACTCCCGAAAGGGAAGGGCATAACCTTTTCCCACTATGCTCATCACCCAAGAGTCCGATGTAATTAACTCCCACTCGTGGAGAAAATGTAAAAGCCTTCCACCCACGGGTAGGACATGCTGGTGAAAGGTGCAACAACGGGGGCTGCTTCCCTGGCTGTATTCCTGCGAAGGATGAAGAGGAGGAGGTAGGCTGCTGGACAGTTCCCCGCATTTAAACTCTCCCACGACCCCTGTAGGACCTGTAGAGAGGGTTGGCACGCTGTTGGACACAGGATTGCTGCCTCCCACAAAAGGATGATCCGCGTCCAAACCCTCTTAATCTGCGGAAAGGTCTGAAGGGAGTAGAAGAAGCTTGAAGGTCCAAAGATTTTGCAGTGGCTCTGCAGCCTTTGAAACTTTCCAAGGCTGAGTCCGCCTTTGCTCCAAACAGCCTTATACCATCAAATGGGAGGTTCATTAATGTGGCCTGCACATCATAGGAAAACCCCAAATCTCTGAGCCAACCATGCTTCCTAGTTGCAATGGAAGTCCCCATGACTGTAGCAACGGAATCCACAGTGTTGAGTCTTAATTGAATCACCTGCTTAGCTGCCGCTTGGCTGTCCTGCAACAGTTCACTAAAATGCTCCTGAACTTCCTGCAGCAACTTAGGGACTACCTCCTTCACCGTATCCATTAGGGTGTAAATGTATCTCCCCAGTACACAGGTTGCATTCAGTGCTTTCACGGTCATGCTTCCAGAGGAGAAGCATTTCTTTGCCGACTGCTCCATGTGCTTTGACTCCCTATCAGATGGTGTTGTAGGGAAGGAACCGGGAGCCGATCTAGATGAACAAGAAGCTTGTACCACCAAGCTTTCCGGCGTTGGGTGTTGAGACAAATTGCGGATCACCAGGAGCCACTTTGTACCTTCTGCTATAGTCTTAAAAACCGCAGGTGTAGTAACCGGTTTCTTCCATATTTCTAATATGGGTTCTGTTAAGGTATCACTGAATGGGAGGAGGGGCTCTGAAGAGGAGGCCGATGGATGCAAAACCTCTGTCAGAATATTGTTTTTTAAAACCGACGCAGGCAGCGGCAAGTCCAAACATTCTACGGCCTTCCTTATCACCCCATGGTAGGTAGTTGCTTCTGCAGTGAGTTCACCGCCAGGGGATAAAAGCTCCCACTCAGGGGACGTATCTAACCCACTAGCAGAGTCTAAACCCTCGAAATCTCCTGAAGGCGCCGGGATTTCTCCTTCCTCCAATTGTTGTTGTTCCTCCAGAAGTCTCAAGGCCTTCCTTCTAGACCTCAGCCTAGCCGGCGAACGAGAATTGATCGAGGACGCAGGCTTTGAAGGAGAAGGCAACACCGGCGGAGGAGAGGGAGGAGACCAATCTAAACTCTGCGTCGAAGTAGAGCGTCGAGATCCATCTGACGCTGGTATCGACGACGGCGCCGTCATCCGGGGTAGAGGTGGTGACATCCTCAGCGCCGTGCCAGTACCCTTGTAAGGTGTTGCTGGTAAAAAGGCAATTAATGGAGCCTGCTTATATGACACCGGCAACCCCAGTGTAAAAGCCAACTGACCCATGGGACCAGAAGGTGCACCAGAGGGGACCATCGCCCTATTAAAAATGCTAAACATAGCATTGGGGAACAAAGACGTATCCGCTGCCGGAGTCAAGAAGGCAGGATACTCTTGTTCCCCTTGTGGTGGTTGTGCTGGATCTGGCACTCGAGCCCCAAACTCCTAAACGTGGGAGGATGCAGGAGAAAAATGAGCCGCTGGACTTGCAGGCGATTCCGAGATCTCAAAGTCAGCACCAGAGATGCCTCAGAAGACTGTGGAGTCACAGTGGGGCTGTCTTCCCATGTCGTGTGGCACTGTCTCCGGGGAGACGCTGACCGATCTCTGGATGAACAGCACCATGACTCATGGTGTTGCTGTAGCTTCTTATGAGACCACAAAGATCTGTGCGACGAAGTGTCCTGTGTCCTCGACCTTCGCAGACTTCTTTTCTCCTTCTTAGCTTTTGACAGAAAAAGCTTAGCCTCTCTCTCTTTCAGAGTTTTCGGGTTTATATGTTGGCGGGATGAGAAGCCTGCCACATCGTGATCAGAACTCAAACACCAGAGGCAGTTCTCGTGCAGATCAGTCACCGACATATGGCCTCCGCACTCGCTTCAAGGTTTAAATCCGGATTTCTTTGGTGGGGACATAATAGGGCTACCCCCTCGATACACTTGAGATACAACAGAGAGGTAGAAAACAGTTAGTGTCACAGGCGTGGAAAAAAGGGAACTGACGTCAGCACGCCAGTGAGGACTTCTTATGGCTCCGATGACATCGGACAGAATCGCATGCGGAGCCGAGCAATTGTGACGTCCTCGTCGACGTGGAGAGCTAGGAAAATATTTCTGTCAAATGCTGGCGCATTGAGAGAATTCATAAGGTGAGGAATCCACAGGTAATTTTATCCATCCGAATAGTCGCTACAAAGTTTGAAACCTGAAGTCTTAGGAGGAGACATTGCACTGATGAGAACTAAATGGGAATGGACTCCAGATATGCTTACGGAGAAGCATAAAGAAAGGAACTAACGTTACAAGAACGCATGGTAGTTACATGAGGCTCATGTCTGGGGGTAATATTAAGTCAACATGGAGCCACCCAATGATGCGCTGGAGCAATGCTTTTTAAATCTAGATCCAATCAGGTGATGTATGTATGTTTATAAGTACCCATCCAAAATATTTAAAAAAAAAAAAAAAGCTTCTACATAACATTAGAAAGGAGGATAACCATAAAGAAAAACATCGAATGAAACCAGGAAATTCAAATTTGTGACTAGTCCTGTGATAAAGCACTGGGGCATTGGTTTTGGTCTCACGGGTAAAACTTAATCGATCGTATTAAAGTAACTCGATGGCATTTCAAAAACGAATAATTCAACGACATGCTTCGCTATTTAACAGCAGAGGGCGCAGTTGCCTTGCAACACTTCTCGTGGCCTCACATTGAAGACCGACTAAATTTGAAACGGGGAAAAAAGGAGCCCATACCTAGCTGTTACCTGATCCTGGTCCGAGTACAATCACTCGGCAGGCCTTAAAACAAGCAAAGCTGGAGATTAACTTGAGGTCATTCCAAAGAGCACACAGAAATCGTCATATTGGTAGGTGCTACAATTCACCTCAACAGGAAAGAAAAGTGGGAGTTATTTCAAATTCACTGCCAACATAACGTAGGTAGGAGGTTAAAATCTTTACTTTCTCTCTAGAAAACAAATATGTCGCCTAAAACATTTTATTTTACTTTATAGTAGAGGTGACCTTGTCATGGCGGAGAGGCCAGGAAATTCCCAGCTTTCATTTCAGCCTCGAACAAACTATAGAACCAAGCATTTTTTAGAATTCCTTAAAATTCAAAGATGCTAACTTTAGATCCATTTCAAACAGTACTTTATCAACGCACATTAAGGCATCCCATAGCAATTACCACACAAATGTATTTGCCTCAAAATGGACCCTCCCACCTTCAAACCAACTGAGGTAAAGTGTAAGCAATTTGGTACAGATATTCGGCAAACCCTAACAAAACACCGAACAAGTCCCTAAAAGGGCGATACACATCCTAGTAGCAGTACTCCTCCATAAATCGGTATCAGACTATGGTCTGCGACAAAAATGCTTGGAATGTCACACGGCAGCTAAAAGGCACTGCAAGGCCACACCATGGCAGACTGTGCTTTATTCAAGTACCAAACAATAATAACAAACTACCTAAGCTACACAGCAGTCTATAGCCACAATCATTTTGTGGGACATGGGAACCTGTTCCCTCCATGTGTCCGGGAATAAACTGGTTCAGGAGGGAGCAAGTGTGATCTCCTTGAAGTGCCTCAATTACGCAGATCATCAAAAAATATATATATATTGTTAATGAGACCCTTGCAATTATCTACATGCTTTAAAGCTGGCCGAGACTAAGCCGGACCTTTAAACCAAAACAGCATAACGCAGTCTGGCTTCTAAAGCAGCAGACAGGACTCTCAGGCCTTCACAAACATTGTTCTATTGTCTAAGTGGGATGGAGTGTATCCCAGGAAGAGGCAGAAAACTGAAGGAGGTAGCAATGGGGAAATCGGAGATTACACTTTCTTGCTGTAGGTCAAGTGAAGGGCGGACAGAGAAAGCTATTAATTTAAGACGTCCTGCCTAATATTGTCCTTCCGAATTTAAACTGACCGGAGGTGAAAATAATTATATTTAAAGGAGGCAGTAAGAATTCAAAGAGACTACTGAAGCAACAAAATGAGAAACAAGTTAGTCACAGATTATTATTAGTAACTTTGAATGGAAAATCCGACACTACAGGCCACAAAGCCTTTAAATGTTTGTTGCGTCACTTTTTTAAAATAATGTTCCCTAAGCTACTGGCTATGCAAGGTGCAGAGGTGTTGAAAGCCAGGAGGGCTGGTTACTGGGATATAAATTCCACCTTGTACTTGCAACGTAGATGGAGAAAGGATGAGAGGAGCCACGTGAGAATCAACTAATAAAGGGAAGTAATTACGAACATAAAGTGGGTCACTTGTGAGGTTTCAAAATCACAAGGTGGCGATATGCATCTTTTGAGGCATTTTCCTCTCGGTAGACTTTACAATTGGTAAAGTTGGAAACGAGGACACTTAGGTTCTGATTTAGAGTTTAGCAGTGAGCGCAATCTACAGCAGCAGTAACAGAGTACTCTCTCCGCCAAACTGAAGATTCCCCCGCCTGATTTACAGACGGACGAAGCTTAAGTATGTCAGCGACTGAAATTACTCTCTCTTTGTTACAGACATACTCCCCCAACTGCCTGATGAAGTAAGGGATTGTCTGAGGTTTGGCAATTAGACCGCCAACCCAATTTATAGTGGGTGATTGAATGGCCAGTTTTTACTAACTCTTAGTGCCAGATTTTACCTGGCTGCAAGGGGCAGTGAAAACTGCGAAATTACCTCCACACGATAGAACACAACTCCTATCTTGTGAGGGTCCATGAATATTTGTATTTTCAACAACAAAAAATCGCCTTGTGACTTTGTTTTGAACATAACAAAAACATACTAAAGGTTTGACGGACGATATCATTATTTTGATGGCACATTCCGTCAAACTTGTAATACATCAATAAGAACCACCGTCATAGCTTTTCCGGCCACCTAAAGATGTTTGCTGGGTCAGCAGACACCTCTAGAGTTTTCAAACGGAGAACACTCGTTATAGCGCGAGTAAATAACTCCCCCGTTCTAGCCGGTTTACCCTTGCCTGACAAAATGTAAATGAGGCCCTCTCTTTTATTGTTACAGTTTAGGGTGAGACTTAACCTACTGAAAATGGCATAATGTGCATAACTTATAACAAAATACAAGTCACACTTAGCAGGAGATACCAAACGATGTCTCAGGAGAAGCAATCCACCATGCTAAGCAAAAAAGGTTTTTTAATTGAACTAGGCAGTTTCTAATAACTCAACGAAACATAAATAGTTTCAGACACACATTCGGTCTATAAATGAACCTTAGCAGTGGCTTGGTTAGGCAAAACTACACTGGACACAACGGCTGCCAGCCAAATATAATATGCATCAGGTTTTTATGACATCGATATTTGCTAACATTCGGCAAGACTGCTCCATCTTTCACCTCATACGCTATGTCTTAACAAACCATTTGAAATGTTGATTTTTATTGATGCCAAACTGTAAACAGTAAAATAAAATATTACCTCTGAAAAACAGCTGCACACTTACTCCTGCCTTCCTCCTCGGACCATGGTAAGTGGGCTCACTACAGCAGCCAGAAAAAGTATAGAGTGAAAGTAACACCATACTGATAAGGCACTAAATTATGTGTCGCCGAGCAAGCTTGTTTCTGTGTCTATCATGCTTTCAGCAAGTCTGCGAACAATGGAAAGGAGAGGGCTACTTACTTGGGACAAAGCCATGACTTTGGGCTCTTGGGCCTCACTCTGCATGAGGCCCCAACTGGATCTGGGGGTCTGTCTGTCTCTTCGACAAGGTTCAGATCAGTAGTCTGGCGAGGCATGCTGCTGATGCTTCCCAAAATGTAGAACTATAATGTAGGCCCCACAAACGGGGTCCAAGTGATCGGACTTCGTGGACTGCTGTAAGTGAGGTCTAACGAGAGGAAGAGACACGAGCAAGTGGTACTCTCATATTTCCCAACTAAGTATTTTGGCAACTCATGAGTAGATCTAAAGTGATCATGAAAAGATCCAAGTGTGCACATGTGTTTTACCACAGTGATTAGTAAAGTAATTTTAGATGGAATTAAGACGCCGGGGTCATTTTACTACTGCCCAAGATCATGAATGATTCAGTATCTTTTGCAATGTAGTCAGTTTACTTCCAGGAAAGCTGGGGAAGCAGTTAACTGTCCGAAAACAGTATTAATTAGCTACAGGTGCTAGTATCCTTCTTACAGAGCCTATATTATGATGGAGATGTATTTAACTAATATTGCAGTTCAAGTATAGAACAATGCTTTCTAAATGAAAGGCAGGACGTATAGATAACTTAGTTAGTTGAGAATAATTCAGACTGCAGAAAATAACACTTGAGGCTATTCAGAAGAGGCTATCCAGCAGAAAAAGTACTTAACACAAATGTGATTAGCATAATTCAATTTTTCCAGTTGTGTACGAGTATTAACAACAATCATGTCAGATTCCTGTTAAGTAGTCAACACGCTACCGCCTCTAAGCAATATTATGTACATACTGCACACACATTATTACTGTATTCTAATAGAGACACAATCAAGTGGCAATGGTTGGGTGGCTTACCACTTAAAGGGTAATAGGGGCAGAAAAATAAATATTCTGGTGGACTGTAGACTTCATCTGACTGAAGGTGTAATTATTCTATAGAAAATGTTAACCAAGTTTTAATCCCAGCACTAGCAGTCCAATCCAGCCCCAAACCCGTACAGAACCCCAAAGACGCTACACAAATATAAAAGAAGAAACAAATAGATTTTTCAACGAATAATTCCACGACAAAACCAGAAGAAAGTCAAATTGAATCTTACAAGAAAGTATGGATGGAAACAAGCTAAGAGACCTAAAAGGACACTTAAATGTATTGCGGGTCTTGATGAACTGCCTTCATAAACAAAGAAAACAGGATGCTCCGTTGGCAGACTCACAGAATAGGGCATTACAGAGAAATGTAATCTGTATGTGACAAATATCCTCAACTCTGCACAGTACTGACCAGGGTTGTAGTCAGTGGCGGCTGGTGAAATTTGAAAGTGGAGGGGTGTAAAGATCATTCTTGACTTGCACAAACCAAATGAGTATGACTGAATAGAAGCTTGTGGTGGCTATCTAGTGGCATAGCAAGGGTGTCATTGGCCATAGGTCCATCAAGGAAGATGGTCCCCCTCTATCACGCGTTTGGTTGTATTAAAAAAAAAAAAAAGCCACATTTGGGGTGCAGAATACCCCTCAAAAACCGGAGGTCAATGCCACTGCAGCTGCTGCACTATTTACAGTTAGGTTCTTGTGAGTGCTAACTGCAGCATGGTTAGACAGAGTCCTTGGTGTGAACTAGCATAAGTATTGCCGTTAGTAAGAACTGTAGACATAAGATCTAATATTTTGCTGTTTTTTACGTAATAATTAGTGGTCTTGGAATTAAATGGCAGAGGAAGGAGCAGATTATGCAGCACGAAATGGCTGCTTATGCGACATAATGTTGCACTTTCGTGATAGTATTACCTCATTAGGTCGAGCGTGCAAGCGCTTTCAAGCCTTTTACCTAGGTGTGGCATTTTAACCGGGCCCATCTCACACCCATCACTTTCACTCGTTCATGCGCTTGCATGTCAAAAACCCCTTGATGTCATTGGTAAATGCTTTGCATTTGTACCGCCTTGGAGCAGTTTTGTAACGCCTTGCAGACTGACCCTGTTACATGGATTATTGCATGATTGCCGATATACATCAGCGTGGGCGATCTATTTTTTTTTCTTTTGTCTCTCCCCTTCGTGTTCCATGGCAGTCATGGCATGAACAGCGCAAACTCCATTGACGGTATTGAAACGCTGGTCACATTGTTAACATTTTTACCTAATCTGAGTCATTTATTTTGTCTCTCCCCTTCGTACTCCATAGCTTTCACAAACACTTGTAATTGATAAATGCTTTATGTATAAAAAAAAAAAATATTAAAAAAAAAAAAAACACAGAAATCCTCAAAGCGGCTCTCCTGACACAGCGGGAAAACTGATACAATATTCACTGCAATTGGGGAAAATCGTCCCATAATGCTTTGCAAGTATTCTTTTTCAAAACGTGTTTGCTCATAACTAAGCCTGTGGTGGTCCTACGACAATGGGACCACCACCAAAATGTTCAGCACAACACACTTCCTATTTAGGTAATCTCTGGGCCCCCAGGGTAGGTTAGTGGGGACCCCGAAATAATATCCCCTCCCACCATTCAGTCTCTTTTTAAGCACTCTCATTTCTGGAACTTTTGTTTTACAGCTGGTAGTAGTTTTAAAGGCCTTGTTTGTAGTAGTATTGCAGTAGGCCTACAAATGTGTAAGCACTATGCCCTCAAGGGGCTAAATCTATAGTTATACAGCATTACTTTCTGCCATTCTTTTTTCAAGCGGTTAGGCTGTGTAGGGGTTAACTATATGGTTACGTGACCATGTTTCTTACAAATGCTATTTTTTTGTTGTATCCTTCAGGGGCTGTTTTGAGCATTACAGTCAAGACACTACAATATTCGCTGCAGTAAAAAATTCGTCCCTCAATGCTTTGCAGGGCATTCCTTTTTCAAAACATTTTTGCCAATAACTCAGCCTGTGGTGGTCCTACGACAACGGGACCAACACCAAAACGTTCAGCATGACACAGGTCTTCTCTGGGTCCCCACACTAGGACAGTGGGGACCCCAGTATAATAACACCTTCCATCATTCAGTGTTTTTTTAAGCTTTATTATGGTTGGAACTTTTGTTTTACAGCTGAGAGTAGTTGGTGTTTTAAGGCCCTAGTTAACATTCTAGTAGGCCTGCTAGCTCGGAAAATGTGTAACTCGCTATGCCCTCTAGTGGCTCAGTCTATGGTTGCACTGCATTACTTTCTGCCATTCTGTTTTCATGTGGTTATGACCTCTAGGGGCTAACTATATGGTTACATGACCATGTTTCTTACAAATACTATTTTAATTGTAGTGTCCTCTAGGGGCTGTTCTGAGCATTACACTCTAATGCCAAAAGTTTATTTCTGATAAAGGTTTTTATTGGGCTTATATGATAATTGTATATGTTTAACTAATCTCTCCGTATTGCAATTATGACCATGATTCAGGTCAATTTAACATCCATATTACACTATGACTGTTTGAACACTCATGATATGTTTGGGTGACCCTTCGAGTTTATTTCTCTCGTTACTCCTCCGGGGCTGTCTTGTGTCTTTTTGGGGGGAATTGTGTTAGCCAGCAACTCTGATGGTGGGAATCTGGAAGTGGTATTCTATTGGAATTAGAATGGCAGATTTGAATTAGGATGCAACATTTTCATTTCGGGCTGCAGATAGAGGAGGAAGGTAAATGGAAGAGTTTTAATTATATACAGGGCTACTAGAATTATGTGTCAGGAAAAGACCAAATAATAAGGCAGGGTTGACCAATTTATGTGGCAAGAAAAGTCCAGAATTTACAACGCCAATAGCTCTAACTCAAGCAAATGAGACCCAGTGCATTGCAAATGCTAGTTTTATTTTCACATGTTAATCACTATTTGGGCAGATAATTCACCTCATTAGTACCAGTCTGACATCCAAATACAGCCATAAGCTATTAAATTAAGGACCTCTCATGTCCATTTCATTTTACAAAAACATCTGGAATTACTATTTTGGGGCTGAAGCAGATAAAGTACTTACATGAAATAAAATGCCCTGAATGCCATCAGCAGTTAACAATAACCAAGAGTGAAGGTATCCATCTTTCACCATTTATGTACAGCAGCATTTCATATTTGAAGAAATAATTTAGACACCACACATCACCTTTCACAGTGTTTGCAAGTAGGTTTTCAATTATAACCATATGACATTTTAACTAGTATCAAGCCTTATCAAAGAAAATATAATCTGTAGGCAAAGCCTATATCTAAAAATAAAATTTAACACACTTCTTTCAAAAACAACATTAACTCACTGTGACTTTAAAGAACTATTAATAAGCAGTGAGAGCCAAGGCCTGCACACATGCTCAAAGGCCAAATGAAGGCTGAATCACATGACAGCTCAGACCACCTCACCGCTACATGTCCATTCGGAACTTCGACTGCAGGAAACAGTAACAAGGACAGGCCCCAGCAGCGCTGTTCTGCTCCTTTGTGGGTGGAATCGCTGCGCAGCAATGAACTTATTCCAGCCATTCCTGATGCTGTTTTCATACTGTTTACTACAGTAAAGAGAATGACAGAAGCTTCAGGACTGGCAAGGGCAGGATTAGCAAACTCTCCCCTGGAGACTGAGGGGCTGCGGTCTCTGCACATTATGAGGCTTCCATTCAGCCAACTTGGTTTACAGTACGCATATAAGGCTGGCCATTACAAAGGCATTGGTCAGATTGACATAAGTGCTTCAATGACACAGCAGACACAGCCTTCACTCATTGCCATAACAATCATGTCACGGCCACGCCTCTCCTCCTATGCGACAACGGCTTGGCCCCAGTACACTATATTAAACAAATGTGAATTGAAAGGAATTTAAAATAGTGAGGCACTGCTATTATGCCCCCTGTAGGCAAGCCACTCCTGGTTCTAGTACTAATCTACAGAACAAAATCCCTGCTTAGCAAAGTTCATCATCTTTCGTTTTCATTTCATGCTAGTGCATGCGTCTTGCTTGCCAGACTCTGTTTAGGGTTGAGCCTGGTAGAGCCTGACCTAGCACACATGTCTCGGTTGAAAGACTCTGTTATTAACTAAAAAGGGCTTGGATCCTGCCCGTTGTTTACCATTTGTTTGATAGCCTGACACTCTTCTTTACAGTGTCCAAATTGGGCACTGTAGGCCTAACATCATTTCCATTACAATCTGTAGGGCAGGGACCAACCACTGAGTGATTCAACTTAATCAGTGCCCGTCTGCTGCTCTCGACATCACTGACGTACTTCTTTTTAACTTCCAGGGCTCTGCAAACAGAAGGCATGTAACTGGCAAAAAGGTGCCCAGAAGGACAAACAAAAGGGCAAAGTTTGCTTTTCTATAGTTAACTCTTTTCTTTCATTTTGCCAGGTCTTCTTTTCTCACTTTGCACTCATTTTTTGTTTTATTTTTGCTCATCGGCGCTGTTCTCAAATGATGAAGATTATCTTGTTCTAAACACTGCAAAGCAACATTGTTGTTTTCTTATGTGCCATTTCCAAAATTATGCTTTAACACATAATTGTGTACTACACTCCAATCCACTCCAATCCATTCCGCCCAATCCAATCCACGCTGACCCACCTCACATCACTCCAACCCACTCAATCCAATTCACCCCACTTAATCTAATTGACCCCAGACCACTCCAACCCACTCCAATCCAAACCAAACCACTTACCCCAACCCACTCCAGTCCACCACACTCCAATCTTCCCAGCCCACTCCAATATGCCCCACTCCAATACGCAAACAAAATAAGCTCCACTCCAGTCCCTAGGAATCTGCCCCAATCCAACCTCAAACAATCTGTCCCACTACAAATTTCCCCACTACAGTATTCCCTACTTCAGTCTGCCCCACTCTAGTACACAACAATCTCATCCACTCCAATCCAGTTCACCTCACCCCAAACCTATCCACCACTCTCCATCCCATTTCACTCCAATTCAGTTCACCTCATCCCAGTCTAATCCACCACACTCCATCCCATTTCACTCCAATCCAGTTCACCTCACCTGTGTCCAATCCACACACTCCATCTCATTTCACTCCACTTCAATCCACCTCACCTCAATCAACTTCATACCAATCCAGTACAACCCCAAACCAATCTAATCTATCCCACTCCAATCCACCGCCCCTCCCACTCCCATTCCCATTCACCCCACTCTACCCCAATCCAATCCACCCCAGGCCACTCTAGTCCAATCCACCCTTTAGTTGAATCCACCCCACTCCAATCCAATCCAATCCACCCCACTCCAGTTCAATCAAATCCACCACGCTACAGTTCACTCTAATACACCCCACTGCAGTCCAATCTAATACACCCCAATCCAATGCAATCTAACCCACTCCACTCCAATTCACCCCACTTCAAACTACCCCATTCCAATCCAATGCACCCCACCCAAATTCAGTCCACCCCACCCCAGTCCAGTCCTATCACTCCAATCCAATCCAGTCCACCCACTCCAACACAGGGTCAAGACTGACTTGCATATGGCTGGGTCCAAA
This sequence comes from Pleurodeles waltl, assembly GCF_031143425.1. NCBI lineage: Eukaryota > Metazoa > Chordata > Amphibia > Caudata > Salamandridae > Pleurodeles > Pleurodeles waltl. The sequence continues at coordinate 253,934,840 of NC_090449.1, read as the reverse complement.
CTGGAGTGGAGTGGTGGGCATAACAAAATGATGGATTAAACCCAGATCTTTGTAACTGAGGGTGAACGTTTGCATTGTTCAGCATGCCGTCCATCATCTGTCCTGCTTATGTCGCCCTCACTGGGAAGGGGGTGCCCAGACGTGGGTCCAGTCCTCACTGCGCCACTGGAGTCAAGCTAGCCTGGCTGATGAGAGGCGATACCCCAAAACTGGTCCCAGGATGCTTGTTTCTGATCCAGGCAGGACCTGGCTTGGCAGTTCGGTATGGACTGTTCTCATGGGGAACAGGGTCAAGACGGATTTGCAAATGGCTGGGTCCAAACTGGGATGGCGTGGTGGACAGAAAAAATGATGGATTAAACCCAGATCTTTGTGACTGAGGGTGAATGTTTGCAATGTTCAGCATTCCGTCCATCATCTGTTTATTTTTTTATTTTTTTGCTTTTGTCGCCTTAAGTGGAAAGGGGATGCCCAGATGTGGGTCCCATGCTCACTGCACCACTGGATTCAAGCTAGCCTGGCTGATGAGAGGTAATACCCTGGAACCAGTCCCAGGATGCTTGTTTCCTGTCAAGGGAGGACCTGTCTTGGCAGTTCGGGCTGAACTGTTCCCATGGGGAACAGGATCTAGACTGATTTGCATATGGCTGGGTCCAAACTGGGGTGGCGTGGTGGGCAAAAAACGATGGATTAAACCCAGATCTTTGTGACTGGGGGTGAATGTTTGCATTATTCAGCATTTTGTTGACCATATACTCTTTTTGCAATGATTCATGGAGTGTAGAGTATTCACTTATAACTAGGGATGTCTTGATTGTCACCTGAATAAGGTCGAGGACCAAAACATATTTGGATCCCCCTTTTTCTCTATATGCTGTCCTGGGATAGTGGCGTGCTTGCTCTCCGTGGGTGATCGGGGATTTGACACCTCTACCCAAGTAGTCCTTGTTCTAGTAACATTTCATTTGTTAACCACGTTTTTGTTGACTGGACCTCCATTGATGGTTGCTTGATATGTTTAGCTGATGGTCCCTTTATCAATTGAGAGAGATGCAGATGGCTAACACAGTGGTCTTGATTGGCAATGATGTGACGGAAATGCCCAGGACAAAGCCTTGTTTATAAAGGCTTGATCAAAGATAGGACATGAAAGTCTATGGTTAACTAGATAAAGGAGATTCAACAAAATCTCACTTAGAAATCACCAACTAGGAAGTCTGAACTCATCCTTTCTTTAGTTTATTTTGAGTGTCCAGTGATTGGCTCAAGAACTACCCAGAGCAGGTCAGTGCCAATAACCATATAACCCTTTTATAAAGGAATCTACTTCGTTTGCAACTTAACGGTGTAGGAGGTTAAGAAGTTTACAGGTCCTGCTAGACTCGAAATTTGAGGTTGAAGATTCCTACACAACTGCCCAACAGATGAAATTACTTCCTAGAGACAAACATGCCTGCAATTTCTGTGTCTTTTGGGGTCATGGAGGACAACCCTATGAACATTTCATACTCATCCAGGGTATCGCCCAGAGGCAGCCAATAGATGTAACCAAAAAGAATGACAGCCATCAGCAAATGATTCATTCATGCCAACAGCCTGACTAGAATTCCCAATAGAGGTAACAAAGCAATTGAGCTCAAACCAGTGGATAAGCCACTGGGGTTTGCTGGCCTCTGGAAGAGACAGACAACTAGGTAATCTCATGGAGATGTAAATCAATAGTGTATGCTACTGTAAAAAGGTTGCTGATTCCAGTCTTTTGGAGTTTGCTGCAATATGTCTCTCAGAAACAGTGAAAGAAAATTGAGTAGTCTTTGAGGACTCTTGGTCAAATGCCATGCACCACAAATTCTAAAGATGGTCTTCGGCTGTGGATCATAAGTGTATCCATTTCACTCACTAGTTAATTAAAAAAAAAAAAAAAAAGTGCACTGAAGTGCATAGGCTGTGTCACTAAGCGAGTTATTTGTGTCACTGCTATTCTATTTATTTACAATAAAAAAAGCCAGTCTTTCAAAAGGGAATGCTTAAAACATGCTTATGCACTAACCATCCAATGCTGCATAATGTACATTCAGAGAAAAATATTAATAAAAACTATTTGAGTTTAGCCCTGATCGAGACAACTGGTTTGAACTGTGCAGGCTCACTCAAAGCACAGCAAATGTACTCTAACAGGTTTATTGCAGTGAACCCTTAAGCATTCCAAAAACACCATACTTGCCTCAAAGGTGGCGAAATCATCAAACTCATCTGGGCATACAGGGTGGTCATCCTCTGCAGAGTAGCCCATATCATACAGCTGATGGTCGGGATCTGCAAGAAGTAAAGGGACTACATTAATAATTTTCCCCAGACCAGACACTTTTCAAACCATAGGGAAATCAGCATTGCAGACTGCCAAAGGGAGGAACAATTTGTTACAAACAGATCAGCTAGACAGAGTGTATGATAAACCTCTCCTTATGCCCACCTTTTGATCAGGCCACCAAAAGCAAGTTTTCACCTTCGTGAGTTCAGCCTACAGCTCCCTGGGTGGTCATATCTCAGATAAAACGCATGGTGCAACCAGGCCACAACAGTTTTTGGTGCGCACATTAAGATGTAAGATGTACAATCGATTTCAGTGCAGCATTTACAACCTGCTACATGGCTATTTTGGGTAGGTAAAATAGCTAATAGTATAAGTACTTAGTGCATTTTTAACAAACCCATATGATTAGTAGACATCAAGCTCTCCTTCTAATTATGCATCAGTAGTATTTCATGAAAAAAGAGTCTATCGATAATTACTAGTAGATTTCAGGCTAGTATTAGTTGAAAGGGGCCTTGGAATCTGACAAATGGAGAAAGAAAACAATGCTGCACTCCCTAACCTGAAGTTCTATCAGTTGTAAGGTATTGCTCTGTAACTATTTGTAGGAAAGTATGATCTTTATGACATGGCTGCCCCCCAATGTTTGCCTGGTGTCAGTGTGTTTTGACTATAGCACACTGGGATTCTGCTAACCAGGACCGCAGTGGCAGTGTTCTCTCCCCTAAATTTGGTTGGTAAGTAAATCTTTCACCCCACAATTGGCATACTAGTGTACCCCTGTAAGTCTCTAGTATATGGTACTTAGGTACCCAAGGCATTGGTACACCAGGGGACCCCCATGGGCTGCAACATGTATTACGCAACCCATGGGAGTTCATGCAAACTGTGACTACAGGCCTGCTATTGCAGCCTGTGTGAAATGGTGCATGCATCTTTTTACCCCAGATATAAGGTTTACATTATACCCTCGTCACTGCACTCTGACCCTATAAGTCACCCCTAAGGAAGGTCCTTTAGCCCAAGGGCAGGGTGCAAGGTTCTAAGGGTGAGGGTAGCCCTGCGTGAGCAGAGGTACTCCTACAAACACCAGACCCCATTTTCTGGGATTTCTAAGTGTGGGGAAGCCATTTAAAAGGTATGTAGTGAATACTGGTCAACACAAGATGTCCAACTACATAACGGCGTCACCAAACCAGGTCATGTTTGATAACAAACATATTGGAATCATGCAACTTCACCGATTCCAGTGTTAGCTGCATGGTAACATTTACTTTTGGGGGTTCCTTAGAGGATCCCCCATGTCTGCCTGTGCAGCCTTGCAGGGTCTGCGTGCAAGCCAGTGACGCTGCCAACCCAAGACACTGTTCTGCCCTCCCGTTGAGCTTAACTTGGGCAGGGGAAGGTAGAATAAAGAATTTCCTGTAGAGGAGAGGTCACCTCTTCTTTATAAATAGGTGTCTCTGGGGTGGGGTGGCTCCTGAGCACCACCAGACTGCTTTGAATGTCACATTTGGTGCCCTCCTTGCAAAACTGTTTTTCTAAAGTGCAGCCCCCCCACCGGCTCCTGTGCTGGCATGAAAACTCACAAACGACAGGGGAGTGACCACCACCCTATCCAGCTCCTCCCCTAGGAGGTGCCCAGAGCTCTGCCAGGTAGCCATTTGATTCTGCCGTCTTTGAAATAACATGAGATGAGGCCCCTGGGAGCATCTGACTGGTCAGTCCAACAGAGTAGCATCCCTGATCTTCACCCCCGTCCCCCAATAGTCAGGTCACCTCAGAAGTCACCCAAACCCCTGCCTGGGTTACTTAAGGGCTCCCTTGAGGGTGGGACCCTGAATTTGTCTACAAGATACATCGACTAGGTTTATCTACAAGATTCATCTTCAAGACTGCTTCTGCGACCTCGATACCAGATTCTGCTGCTGGATTTCACGATAAGAGACAAAACTGCATCTGGTAGGAGGGTGCCTACTTTAACTTTGACCCTGAGTACTGGAAGGACTCAGCAAGTTCTATGGCCGTACATCCTCCAGAGTCACAAGGACTGCACTAAGGACATCTAGAAGGAATCTCCCTTAGAGTGAAGAAGTCATTCCTGTGCATCCGCAGGCACCTTCACATCGAAGAATGGCTGGTGGATCTTGCTTCAAGGCTCTACAATTGGCTCTGTGGCTCTCCAGTTGTCTTATCTGTCTCTCTTGAAACTGGGAAGATTGTGCCCCCTCGTTGGAGCTGCTGGAATGGAACCCCTGTGCACAGTGTCTGTTTGTTCTTGCTGAGGCTGTTGGCTCTTTAATCCTAAGACCTCCTTGCTCCAAGAAGCACCACCCTCAAGCATCACACAGGTCCAAGACCGATGTCCTCTCAGCAACTCCTTCAAAGTGGGCATCCATCTTCTTTGTGCTGCTGAGGCCTCCTCGCGACTCCCTGTGTCTGTTGTCAGTGTGTCCTCCTCGGGTTTCCAATGATTCCTGCTGGCTCTCTAGCTTGCTGAGGAATGGCCCTGACTTGCTTGTAAAAGATGAGTCACTTGGACCTTGCTAGTCCCCACTCTGCAACTCTGCTTGCATAATCTATTTTTTGCATTTGCCAAGGCTTGTTGGTGTTCCTGCAGACCACTGACCCCTCGGAAATTGGATGTCCGGCGTAAGACAGGTCATGGATGACTCCTGGGATCCTTCTGCATCAACTGGTTGCCGCAGCTGCATCTCCACGACAACCGTTCAACAGGAAAGCATCTTCAAGACGGGTGGGCATTGCCCTCCTGGACATTCCCGGGTACTCTGGACTCCGTCCCCTGTTTCCGCAGGTCCTCCTCGTTCAGAATCCACGCCTGGGTTCCATTGACCTGGTCCACATGTCACAACAGCAGCTAGACAGCCAAGGTCCCCATTGACTTCAACAGGTGGCTCTGACACAAATTCACCCCTATGCACCGGGGCTCCCTGGTGTAGATACTCCAATTCTCTGGGTATCCATGGTTGAGGGTACTGTAGAATCTTCTTTGTCCAAATGGGTTTCTTCTGGGAAGGGCCCTGAAACATGAAACCGCAACATCTGCATGTTATCCTATGGCCACCTGACCTGGGGTAACATCTCTGCACACCGGCACCCGGGGAATCCTTGATACTTACCTCTGGTGTTTTAGTACTTCCACAACACCTAAGATCCTTGGGTGTCAGCCTCGGTTAGTTGTGACTTTCTCAATCCATTTTTTTAGTGTATGGTTTGGTCTCCCATAGGGGCCCAGGTTATTTTATACTTCTACCTACCTGTTTTGAAGTGTATTTCTGTGTGTTCATATCTCCAGTTAGGAGATATTTCAAGGTAAGTCTAGTGCTTCTGTTTTAATAAATAATACATTATTTTTCTAACACCGGAGTGGTTCTTTCTTATGTGCAAATCGTTGACTGACTTTGTGCTATTACAACTGCTTCACACCCTCCCCGATAATCCTTAGCTGCTCTCCACGGCTACCCTTTGAGAGCTTTGTTAATTAGGAACCACTTACACTATCACTAAGGGTTTCCTGGACTCAGTGCAGGGTGAATCACCTATAGTTGTACACCATATACTGAGCCAGCCTCCTACATTATTGTCTTCCCAAGCAGATCTTACTTGTGAATACTAGTCATGATTCTCCCATAGCCTGTAGGAAAAGACTGTTCATCTTGTGATGTATGATCTTAAATAAAAAAAATAAAAAAAACTCCAACCAGCTGGTTTACTCTTTGTATTATTCCTGAAGAATGTGAAAATGGGGAGGTGTTTTAATCTGTTAAATAAAAATGTGATAGTGTTTGTAGGTGGGAAGTGGCCCTTTTCCCCTCTGTTGATCTTGCTTGGAGTGTTTGAGGGCTCCAGGGGCACGCGGGCTGAGGGATCCTTCTTAGGCATGGCCCTTCTGGTCGCTAAACATGAAACAGTGGCATGCTGGAAGTCACCTACTCCTCCTACACTGTCTGGATGGCATTGGGAAGTATACTGGTGTGTGCAACAGGAACATGTGATCTATGAAGCCAGGGGCTGCCCCAATAAGCATGACGGAATAGGGGGAAGTGGTTGGGTTCATTTGCTTGAACATCGTACTTAGTGCACAGATTTGGGGTGTGCTCAATGTGCTGTTTATGTACTGCTAGAGAGCTGCTGGTATGCGTCATTTCCACCTTCTCTCTCCTTGTTTAGAACTGCCTGTGTGTCACCTGTTCAACTTTGCCACTTTTGTGGTTTAAAATCAATAACATTTGTTTATAAAAAAAAAATGTGATAGTGGTCTAAGGAAAGCAGTTTTATATCACTTAGCCAAACAAGTAAGAAGTTTTGCATGTCAAGGAAGACTGCATGTGTTGTTTGGAATGAAAATCAGTGTCCTACAGCTCTGAATCTTTCTATACTTGGTACTGTCAGATGTCTGGGTGGTAATTATGTATTTGTCCTTCAGGTACTCTAGTGACTTACAGGTTTACACCCTGACTTCCACAAGAGGACAATTTAGTCTGGTTTGTATACCTTCAGCAATTCCCCTGGAGGAGAACTAGCACTGCAGGTAAGTAACCCTGTAGGGGGTCCTAATTAACAGTTAGGAGACATTAATAGAATAGCAAGCTCAGACCACATCATAAGTGAGTGTGGAATTAACAACAAATCTTTTTCTAATCCATGCAAAAAAGGTTCTTTGAGGAAACCTGATCTTCTTGGCCATTGCATCTGGAGCCTGGTTCAAGATGATAATACCTTGTAAATGTGCGACGGACCTCAAGAAGCAGTTTTGCATATTTCCAAAATGGGAACATTTCTCGGAAAAGCGGTCACAGCAGCTTTGCCCCTAGTAGAGTGAGCTTTAGGGCTGTGAGGAAGGGCTTTGTTTGTCACTTGGTAACAGTGCAAAATACAAGACATTATCCCATCTGGAAAGGGGCTGTTTCATAGTGCTAACCCCGATCTAATGGGCCTACAATTCGGAAATAAATGATTGCTAAGATCTTTAATTCTATCTAGATAGATTTTAACTCTTTCATTACATCTAGAGCAGGTTTAGCCAAGGAACAGTTTGTAAGCTATTGGAGCTCTCCAGAAACCTAAAAGAACAAGTTACTTACCTTCAGTAATGATTTTTCTGGTGGATACATTAGCTACCCGTGGATTCCTCACCTAATGAATTCTCCCAATGCGCCAGCATCCGACGGAAAATCTTCTTCCCAGTTCTCAACGTTGACGTCGCAGTTGCACGGATCCATGCGACTCCGTCTGACATCAACGTGCCAATAATAGGTCCTCGCCAGCGTGCTGATGTCAGTTTCACCCATTTTTTACGTGCCTTTGAGGCAAACAGGTGAAAACCGACCTCACAATAGCTCAAACGAATATATACATAAAACCATAATGATGTAATATAATTATAACCATTATTTACATATACAAATCATTACCAAAATATATATATACTTGTAAAACAAAAGCCTTGGTATGACCAGACAGGCAACGGGGAGGCGGGTGGGACTGTGAAGACTCTACAGGTAGCTAATGTATCCACCAGAAAAAGCGTTACCAAAGGTAAGTAACTTGTTCTACTGATGGATACAACTACCTGTGGATTCCTCACCTTATGAATAGAGTCCCAAAGCAGTAGCGCATTCGGAGGTGGGTGCATGACTGGTTACACCAAGAAATCCTGCATTACAGATCGTGCAAAATGGCCGTCCCTCCTAACCTCTGAGTCCAAGAAATAATGCTTTGCGAAGGTGTGGAGGGACACCCAAGTTGCTGCCTTGCAAATATCCACCACCGGAACCCCTCTAGCCAGGGCCGAAGGGGCGGACTCAGCCCTGGTCAAATGGGCTCTAATACCCTCAGGGGGAACCTTCTTTGCCAAAGAGTAACAAACCTTGATACAAAGAATGACCAACCTGGATATCATTCTTTTATGGACTGCTCTGCCCTTCCTCTGTCCTACATATCCTACGAATAGATGGACTGCCAAGCGAAAGTCTTTTGTCCCATCAATATAAAAACTGAGAGCCCTTCTGGGGTCCAAACAATGGAGCCTCTCTTACTCCTTCGAGGGGTGAGGAGGAGGGTAGAAAGATGGAAGGGTAATGGTCTGTCCCATATGAAAAGGAGTGACAACTTAGGTAGGAAAGCCGCCCTCGTTTTCAGCACCACTTTATCAAGAAAGAATAAAGTAAAGGAAGGTTTAACACTAAGAGCCTGAAGCTCACCGACACGCCTAGCCGATGTAAAAGCTATTAGGAAAATCGTCTTAAGAACTAAAAATCTTAACGAGCAAGAATGCATGGGTTCAAACGGTGAACCCATTAAAAAAGTTCAAACTAGATCCCACTAAGGCATAAGAAAAGGAGTGGGAGGAAATTTATTAGTTAAACCCTTTAAGAACCTAATAACTATAGGCAATTTAAACAAGGAGGGTTGATCCGGAAGGCAAAGAAAGGCTGGAGGGGCCGCCAAATAGCCTTAAACAGTAGCAACTGCACAACCCTTCTGTGCTAAAGCTAATGCAAACAACAGAACATCAGACAGATGGGTCCTCAAAGGATCAATTTGTTTCTCTCCACACCAAGCCACAAATTTTGCCCACCTGCCGGCATAAACAGTCTTAGTGGAGTGTCGCATGGGCGATAAAATAACATCCACTACCTATGGTGGGAGAGAGAAAGAACTCCGATTGCCCTGTTCAATCTCCAGGCATGAAGGTGCAGGCTCTGGAGGTGGGGGTGTAGAACCTCCCCCTGCGACAGAGAGGAGATCTGCCCTGAGAGGGAGACAGAGCAGAGGACACAGTGAGAGTTGGAGAAGGTCTGTGTACCACACCCTTCTTGGCCAATCCAGAGCTATTAAAATGACCTGAGCCTGATCTTGGCGAATCTTTCTCAGAACCCGACAAATCAAGGGTATTTGGGGAAATGCGTAAAGCAACTGGTTGCACCAAGAGATCTGAAACGCGTCCCCCAAAGCTCCTTGCACTAGAAACCGGAGGCTGCAGAAAGATGGGCAGTGTGCATTTTCCCGAGAGGCAAACAGATCTATCCTTGGAGAACCCCACATCTAAAAGATGTGAAGGACCAGATCCAGATGGAGACGCCACTCGTGATCGGCTGAGAAATGTTGACGGAGAGTGTCCGCACGTACATTGAGCACTCCGGTGAGATGATTCACTATCAAGCAAATCCGATGGTCCTGAAGCCAGGACCAGAGCCGCAGTGCCTCTCTGCAGAGAAGGTACAACCCCACTCCTCCCTGCTTGTTTATATACCACATTGCGGTAGTGTTGTCCGTCAGGTCCTGAACTGACTGACCGTGAAGGGACGGGAGGAAGGCCTTGAGAGCTAGACATATCGCCCGATTCTAACAGATTGATATGAAAAAGTCTGTTCCACTGGAGACCAACCACCCTTGATCGCCAGGTCCCCCAGATGAGCTCCCCACCCTAAAGTGGAAGCATCCATCATGACCGTGTCCACCGGAGGCGGCAGTGAAAACGGCCTTCCTTGAGAAAGGATGCCATCCACAACCCACCATCGTAGATCTGCTGCAGCGTCTTTGGAGATTGATATCGACTCCTTGAGATCCCCTTTGTGTTGAAACCACTGCTTGCGGAGGCACCACTGGAGAGCCCCCATGTGCCAACATGCATGAGTGACCAACAGAATGCAAGAAGCGAACAGATCAAGCAGGTGTAGGACCTCGAGGACTGGAACAAATGCTCCATTTTGAAACATTGGAATAAACGCCTGGATGTCCTGAATCCGCTGAGGCGGAGGATAGGCTCGATTCAATGCTGTATCCAGTACTGCCCCTGTGAACAGGAGGTGCTGCGAGGGCTCCAGGTGAGACTTGGGCACGTTTATCGAAAACCCCAGACTGAACCACAACTGAGTTGTCATTTGCAAGTGATGCAGCACAAGCTCCGGATACTTGGCTTTGATCAACCAATCGTTCAGGTAAGGGAATACCGATATTCCATTCCTTCTGAGACTTGCTGCAGCCAACGCCAACACCTTTGTGAAGATTCGAGGTGCTGAAGTAAGACCAAACGGAAGGACCGCAAACTGGTAGTGTTGTGACCCCACCACAAACTGTAGATACTTCCTGTGCGACTTGAGTATAGGGATATGAAAGTAAGCATCCTGCAAGTCGACAGACACCATCCAATCCTCTTTGTTCAACGCCAGAAGCACCTGTGCCAGAGTAAGCATCTTGAATTGCTCCGGTTTGAGGAAGCAATTCAAAATCCTCAGGTCCAGGATTGGTCTCAATCGACCATCCTTCTTGGGAATCAAGAAATATCTCGATTAACAACCCTGACCCCTTTCCTGCTCTGGAACCAACTCCACTGCACCTTTTGACAACAGGATTTGAACCTCCTGCTGCAACAAGAGGAGATGATCTTCAGAACAAAACGAGGGACATGGAGGGATAGGAGGGGAAAATTCCTGAAAAAGAAGAGCATATCCTTTCCTCACAATGTTCAGAACCCAGGAGTCTGATGTGATTAACTCCCACTCACGGAGAAAAAGACAATCTTCCCCCTACAGGAGACGTATGGCTGAAAATGGGCAGAAAACTAGGGCTGCTTCCCTTGTTGTCCTCCAGAGGAGAAGAGGATGATGCAGGGTACTGCTAGGTGGCCCCTCTTGTCTGAATCCTCCCCCACCCTCTAAAGGACCTATATGGGAGGCTGGCAGGACGTTGGACTGTGGACTGAGGTCTCCCATGGTAAACGGTTCCATGGCCAAATCCCCTGAACCTCCGAAAGGACCTCAAAGGGGTAGTAGAGGAAGCATGCAGACCCAAAGACTTTCCTGTGGCCCTACTGTTCTTAAAGCGCTGTAAGGCAGAGTCAGCTTTAGCACCAAAAAGCTTTTCCCCATCAAAAGGCAAGTCCAAGAGAATAGACTGGACATCCAAAGAAAAGCCAGGGGACCTCAACCACGCATGCCTCCTGGTAGCGATAGAGGTACCCATCGCCCTGGCCACCCAATCTGTAGAATCCAGACCAGACTGGATAATCTGTTTAGCTGCCGCCTGAGCATCTGACAGGAGTTCTACAAATTGTCCTTCACCTCCTGCGGCAGGGTCTGGAACCATAGCCTTAGCTGTGTCCATCAGGGCGTGCACATATCTACCTAATACACAGGTAGCGTTTGCTGCTTTGAGGGCCATATTACAGGAAGAAAAAGTCTTCTTTGCCGACTGCTCCATCCTCTTGGACTCCGTGTCTGACGGAATCACAAGTAAAGGAGCCTGGTGCAGACCGTGTGGAACATGAGGCTTGAACAACTAGACTCTCCAGGGTAGGATTTTTAGACAAAAATACCGGATCTCCAGGAACCACCCTATACCTCCTTGCCACAGATCTGTTGACAGCTGGGGACGACACAGGCTTCTTCCATACCTCTAAGATAGGCTCCGTTAGAGCATTATTAAACAGAGGTAATGGTTCCGCTGAAGCCGAAGAAGGATGCAGGACCTCAGTTAGAATATTAGTTTTGACCTCTGCAGCAGACAACGGAAGATCCCAAACATTTGCAGCCTTCCTGACCACAGTATGGAAAGAGGCCGCCTCCTCCGTGAACTCCCCTGGAGAAGAAGGGTCCCATTCAGGCTAAGTGTCTAGCCCACTTGCTCAGTCAAGTCCTTGATATTCCCCTAAGGGCTCCACAATCTCTCCTGCCTCCAGCAGCTGCCTTTGGTACTCCTGCTCCTCCAAAAGCCTTAAAGTTTTTCTGCGCGACCTCAGCCTGGCCTATAACCGTGGCATCCACATAGAATTAGACGATGTAGATTACACCGGCTTCAAGACTGAAAGACAAGGACCAGGAAAGGAAGGCTGACTACAGTCTAATCCGGAGCCATCCGGCGCCGGAGCGGATCCCTTCGGCGCCGTGGTCACCTGAGGCTCTGTCATCGGTGCCCCAGGTCTATAAGGTGATGTCATCAGCACCAAACCGGCACCATCAGGCAGATAAAAAGGCATAAACGGCGCTTTCTTGTAAGGAGCCGGGGAGCCCAACGTAAATGCCAAAGGACCCGTGGGACCAGCCGGTGCACCAGCAGGGGCCATAGCATTAAACATACTTAACATGAGATTTCAAAATGCCGCTGGATCCGTTCCCAGAGCTGGGAAGGCAGGATACCGCTGGTCTCCATGCGGCACTTGCGCCAGTTGAGCATCTGCATCTTGCACCACAGGTGAAAAGCGGGGACTCTCTGGAGGCGCGACCACTTCCAAGACCGACGGCGCCGGAGAAGCCTGAGGGCTTTGAGGCAGTGTAGTCGCAAACCTCCCACGTCGCACGGCACCATCTAGATGGAGCCCTGGACCTTGAACGGCTCCAAGCCAAACAACGCCGAGATTGGTGACAACGCACCTTCTTATGCTTCTTCGACGAAGTGTGAGAAGACGATCTATGATGGCTCTTATGTCCTTTCTTCACCTTAGCCAAAAAGAGTTTGGCTTCTCTCTCCTTCAGAGCATTTGGATTCATGCTCTGGCAGAATACACACTCCTCAATGTCATGCTCAGAGCTTAACCACCAAAGGCAGTCATCATGGGGATTGGTAACCAACATGCGACCCCTGCACTCTCGACAAGGCTTAAACCCCGACTTCCTAGGAGGAGACATTGTAACCAGAAACAAGATTGTAACCAGAAACAAGATGGAATACCTTCAACAGTAGCAAGAGCTAGGAGAAAACAGTTAGCGTCGAAGGCATGGAAAAAAGGGAATTGACGTCAGAACGCCGGCGAGGACCTTTTATTGGCACAGTGACATCAGACAGCGTTGTGTGGAGCGTGCAACTGTGGACGTGGAGAGCTGGGAAGAAGATTTTCCGTCGGATGCTGGCGCATTGGGAGAATTCATAAGGTGAGGAATCCACAGGTAGATGTATTCATCAGAAGTAGCTCTTCTTTGTGCAGTAGAGCCTATTAAATTAGAAGTTTTTACTTGGTCGAATTAATGTACAAGTTACTTACATTCAGTAACGAAATATCTGGTAGAGACATATTCTTGTTGCAGATTCCTTACCTTTGAATTTCCCCAGGCGTCAGACTGGATCCAGAGATTTCAAGCAGTACCTCTGCGCACCGTCAGGTGGCATCGGTCGACTCCGCGGGCGTCGTTGGCGTCGTGCTCGCCGTGATGACGTCGCAGTCATATATAGGCGCCACCCCAGCGCACTGACGTCAGTTTCTTTTCACAACTTTCCACACCAGTAGCACGGAGCCATGAAGAACACAGAGTGGTGTGTCAAAACAAGGGCCCTTAAGGGGAAGTTCCTGTCCCTAGAAATCAGTTCACAGTGTGGGTCGGATGGGTGGGTCGGTAAGGATTCTGCAACTAGAAAATGTCTCTACCAGATATTTTGTTACCGAAGGTAAGTAACTTGTACATCTGATAGAGACTTTTAGTTGCAGATTCCTTACCTTTGAATAGATACCCAAGCAATACCATCCATGGTGGTGGGCTGCGACCCAAGATAACACCAAAAAGTCCTGCAGGACCAAACGGCCAAAGTAGCCAACCCTTCGGACCTGATTGTCTAGGCAGTAGTGCTTGGTAAAAGTGTGCAGAGATATCCACGTTGCTGCCTGACAAATAGCCAGGACTGGAACGCCCCATGCTGTGGTAGCAGCAGTAGCTCTGGTGGAGTGAGCTCGCAAACCTACAAGAGGTTGTTTCTTAGCCAGAGCGTAGCACATTTTGATGCATAAGAGTACCCATCTTGAAATGGTCCTCTTCTGCACCACCTTCCCCTTCTTTGAACCCACATATCCCACAAAGAGTTGATCGTCCACCCAGAAGTCTTTGGTACAATCAAGATAGAACACCAACGCTCTTTTTGGGTCCAGACGGTGGAGTCTCTCCTCTTCATGAGAGGGATGTTGGGATGTGTAAAAGGTAGGCAAGGTGATGGACCGCCTGACATGGAAGGGTGTCGCTACCTTAGGAAGAAAAGAAGCCCTCATGCGAAGCACCACTTTGTCAGGATTTATGGCAAGAACAGGTGACTTAGATGACAGAGCCTGGAGTTCACTAACTCTGTGGGCAAGGTAAGTTAAGACCAGGTTGAGATCCCATTGGGGCATGTTGAATGGGATAGGAGGAAAGATGTGTGAGGCCTTTAAGAAACCTCACAACTATGGGAGATTTAAATAAGGAAGGCTGATCAGGTAACCTCAAGAAAGCAGAGATAGCAGAGAGATAGCCCTTAAGAGTGCCCAAGGTGGAACCCTGCCGGGCAAGGGAAAGAATAAAGAGAAGAACTTGGGAAAGAGGAGCAGATAGAGGATCGACAGAATTGTCGATGCACCATGTCACAAATTTCTTCCAATGACCGGCGTATACAGTTTTGGTTGAGGGACGCCTGGCTGCCAAGATAACGTCACAGACTTCGGGTGGCAACTCAACAGATGTCAACTGTCGCCACTCAATCTCCACGCATGAAGCTGCAGAGTTGACTGGTTCGGTGGAGGACCTTCCCCTGCTGCTGCAACAGAAGATCCTCCCAAAGGGGCAGTCTAATCGGAGGAGCTATGGCAATATTCAAAAGCTCGGGATACCAGACTCTTCGTGCCCAGTCCGGAGCCACCAGTATTACTTAGGCCCGGTCTTGCCTGATCTTCAGAACTCTGGGTAGAAGTGGTTTAGGCGGAAAGGAGTACAGGAGGCCTGAATTCCACTTGCGACAAAAAGCGTCGCTGAGCGAGTGCCGCCTTGGAAACGCAAACGTGCAAAACAGCTGACATTGCTCGTTCTCTATGGAGGCGAACAAGTCTAACCAAGGTTCTGCAGGAAGAAACCTTGCGCCACCTCCAGATGGAGACGCCATTCGTGGTCGACCATGCATCATCAGCTGAGTTTGTCTCTTCTGGTGTTCAAGGAGCCTGCCAGGTGTTGAACCAGCAGGGAAATGCCCTGATGTTCCAGCCAAATCCAGAGGCGAAGGGCCTCTTGACAAAGGGTCCACAACTCCACTCTGCCTTGTTTGTTGCAATACCACATGGTGGTGTTGACTGTGAACACCCGCACTGCTTTCCCCTTGATGGAGGGAAGAAGTGCTTTCAATGCTAGTCTAATCGCTTGGAGCTCCAGATGACTGATATGGAGCCCGGTTTTCGCCGGAGAACAGATGCCTCTGATCTCTGTCTCTCCCATGTGGCCATCCCATCCCAGGAGTGACGCATCTGTCACGACCGTAAGATCTGGTTGGGGAAAGGAGAGGGATCTACCCTTGACCAAATCCTGATTCGTTAACCACCACTGCAGGTCTTTCGCAGTCCCTTCCGAGATCTGGACCTTGTCGGAGAGAGTCCCCTGATGCTGCACCCACTGGAACTTTAGGTCCCACTGCAGAGCCCGCACATGCCATCTAGCATTTTGAACCAGCAGGATGCAGGAGGCCATGAGGCCCAGCAGCCTCAGCGTCATTCTCACCGAAATCCAGGACAGAGGCTGAAACATCGGTATCATAGCCCAAATATCCTGGACTTGCTTTTTGTGAGGATATGCCCGAAACTGCACTGTATCCAGAACAGCTGCAATGAAAGGGAGTGTCTGAGAAGGAGCCAGGTGTGACTTCGGCACATTGATAGTAAACACCAGTGAATGCAAAGGGTTCGCTGTAGTCTGGAGGTGGGAGACAACTGTCTGGGGCGCGTTCGCCTTCAACAGCCAATCGTCGAGGTAGAGGGCGACTGGGACTCCTAACCTGCGCAGATGAGCTGCCACCACTACCATCAACTTCATGAACACCCGAGGGGCGCTAGTAAGGCCAAAGGGGAGCACGGTAAACTGAAAGTGTTTGTGACCTACCACAAATCGTAGGTAACGTCTGTGAGCCGGCAAGACGGGAATGTGGAAGTATGCATCTTGCAAGTTCAACGCTACTATCCAGTCTCCAGGATCCAGTGCAGACAGGACCTGAGCCAATGTCAACATTTTTAACTTCTCCTTTTTCAGGAGAAGATTGAGGGACCGAACATTTAATACAGGTTGAAGACCTTTGTCCTTTTTTCGGAATCGGAAAGTAGCAGGAATAGCAACCACGACCTACTTCTGGCAATGGAACTCTCTCTATAGCTCCTTTGGCCAAAAAGGTTTGGACTTCCTCGCAGAGAAGCACCATATGATCCTCCGATATCGGATTGTATGAAGGTGGCATGGCTGGAGGAGATGTCTTGAAGGGGAGAAAGTAGCCAATTCGGACAATTTGGAGGACCCCTTGTCCGAGGTAATGGATTGCCATTGGGGCAGTGTGATGGGTCTCCTCGATCCGACCCACACTCCGCACAGACTTGTGCTGATTCTGCCTTTGTTACACCAGAAGTGACCCCGGATGACTGTGCTAGCATTGGTGTATTCCGAGACCGCGGAACCTATCAGGATTTAAAAGTCGGTTTCCTCTGTTTTGGAAGGGGCACGGCGGGAATAGGAGTTGGGAGGCATCGGAGCTCGTGAACTTGGAGGAACAGACGTTTGGAGAAACCATCGGGACCAGAACAGAAGGAGCCGCTCCACGAAGGAGCGGAACGCCGCCCGAATCGAAAACAACAAGAACTCTGAGGACGGCCGCGGACCAGGGAAGCTGAACGGAAAAGCCGCCACGCTTCAGGAGAAGCGTGGCCTTTCCAGGTACGGGGAGCGTTACAAGGGAAAAGGGCGGGACGACAGGAGGTAAAGGAGGTAAAAGGGGGAAAAAAAGGGAATACGGCACGGGGAGCACTACGAAGGAAGGGAAAACAAAAGGGGGGGGCGAGACACGGGAACACTTAAAAGGGGGGGAAAGCAGAGCCACAACAATACTGGGAAGTAACAAAACGAACAGAAGAGCGATAGAAGACAGGAAAAGAGTTGTAAATGAGTATGATGAAACGCTAAAGGCAAGGAATCAAGAAGGGGAAAACGGGAAGAAAGAGTATCTAGATTATTCGATCCAGAGGAAGGAAAGAAGGAAAGAGAGCAAGGAGAGAGAGAAAACAGGCCTCATGAAAACTCAGAATAAAGAAACAAAGAAGGAAAAGACAGGAGGAAGGGGAATACAGGCGAGAAGAAGAGCGAGAAAGAGAAGGAAAATATTGAGAGTAAAACCGCAACCCCACACTTACCGATTCTATATTCTTTTCTTTTCCACACGCTTCCCGCGAGGTCCTGGGAGAAAGAGAAGAGAGGAGGACGAGAGAGACGGGCCTGAAGGAGAAGTCCCCACCGGCGGAGAACACTCATCTGTAACTGTTGCCTATATATTATCAAACCAATAAATCCAAATCTACTAAATCACAGACAACCCACGCAGTCTGGTGTATCTATCCAACCATCCTACCACAAGTGGTGTCAGAAGTGGGATCATGGGGGAAAAACCGACTATGGCCGATGTTATGACACAACTAGCAGAGGGGCAACGACATCTCCAGTTGATGTGGGAGCAACAAATGAAGGAGGCTAAAGAGGAGAGAGATGCGTTACAAACCGCACTTAAGAGTCAGGCTACAATTATGGCCAATAATCAACTCGTCCACGAAACAGCCCTAAGCAAGTTAACAGAAACTATTGCCCACACAAAGGTACACCGCAATGTACCCAGTAGCGTACTCCAAAAATATCAAGAACAGGAGGATCCCGATTCTTTCTTCCGGAATTTTGAACGGGTGGCCAGATCTGCTAGTTGGCCCGAAGATAAATGGGGTCAGTATATTGCTCCTCTATTGACAGGACAATTACAGGCTACATATCAGGCAATAAATCCTACGGGTACACTCCCGTATACGGACATTAAAAAGACCATACTGGAAAGAGTGGGCTTGGATAGTGAAAGCTACCGACTTAAATTCGGACATATGAAATGGACAGTACAGGAGAGCCCTCGTACTTTATATTACCGGGTTCAACATGCAGCAGGACGTTGGCTGCGACCCACAGAAAAAACCAGAGAAGAGATGTTCGATGTCGTAGTACTGGAACAATTCTTGGATGCCCTACCGATATCCACAAGGAATTTGGTTCGCCAACATCCTGGGTTAAACAATGAAACAGCCATTGAATTGGCGTGTGCTTTCCATAGAAGCCCGGATTTCAGGGCCAACCCTACTAGGAACCAGACATCAGCCGCCATACGCCCCGGAGTGGGAAAAGGACTACTTTCTTGCACCCCGACTGCCCACGAACCGGAACGAACACGTATGCCTCATCCAAATCCAACCTCGTATCCCACAAATGGACCGCAATGTTATAACTGCTCAGAGTGGGGGCATATCGCCCGAGTCTGTCCACAAAAAAAAGACAGAGGAGCCCATGGAAATTGGGGTTACGAAAGGAAGGGTGTTCTGGGCCGGGGTGACCAAGCCCACATACACACTACCCATTCTTTTAAACGGACAGGAGAAGGTAGCTCTGGTAGACTCAGGCTGCAGTCAGAGTGTGATAAGACAAGAGCTGGTGAGCCCAAAACAAACCATACCTCAGTCCCATATCTTAATTGCATGTGTCCATGGAGACCAGTCCTATTATCCTGTCGCTATGATTCAATTCCAGTGAAGGGGTGAGGAGGAGCCTCTCAGGGTCGAGATGTTGCCACATCTTGAGGAGGACATTATTATTGGGACTGATTATCCAGCTTTTACACAGTTGTTAAGTAAAGCTGGGGAGGAACACATTATGAGAAAGTGGTGGGAAGAAATACCTTGCAATACGGAGATTACAGAATCACATCCCCTAAAGCCCCACTTAAGTAGAAGACAAAAAAAGAATCAGAGAAGATTATACTGTGGGGAGAACGGTGGGAACACGGAAGAACCAGACGTCCCCATAAAGGTATATACCATAGCGAGTGATTTTAGACGAAATCAGAGAGAGGATCCCACACTGAAACATGCATGGGAGAAAGCCCTTAGCAATGAGAATACCGGAACAGGACCCTCCTTCTTTATTCACAATGATCTGTTGTATAGGAAATCACAGAAGGGTAATAACCAACAACGACAATTAGTAGTCCCTAACAGCCATTATTTACAGGTGTTACAGTTAGCACATGGGGGAGCCGGGGAAGGGCATCTCGGACGGGAGAAGACTGAGGAGGCGGTCCTTAAAAGATTCTATTGGGCAGGAATATATGGGGAGATACGTAGGTTCTGCCAAAGTTGTCAAAAATGCCAGCTTTATAATCCAGTCAACCAACCCACAGCCCCATTACAACCCCTCCCCATCATAGAAACCCCTTTCTCTCGGGTAGGAATGGACATCATTGGTCCTCTCCTTCCATCCGCTCGAGGGAGACAATATATCCTAGTACTTGTTGATTATGCCACCCGGTACCCTGAGGCAATGGCCCTCCCAAGTACCCACACCAAGGTTGTCGCTCAGGCCATGATTGAGTTCTTTTCACGTGTGGGGTTCCCAAAAGAGATCCTGACTGATCAAGGTTCCCCCTTCATGTCCCGACTCATGGGAGAGGTCTGTAAGGTATTGGGAATAAAACAAATTAGAACTTCCGTGTACCACCCTGAGACCGATGGTCTAGTAGAACGCTGTAATCGGACTATTAAATCATTACTTAGGAAAAGTGTTGCAGAGGACGGAAAAGACTGGGAGAACAAATTACCCCTTGTACTATATGCAATACATACACACTCTCAATCCTCTCTTGGACATAGCCCCTATGAACTATTATTTGGCCGAACCCCTCGCACTCTCCTAGATATGTTAGTAGAACAATGGGAAGAGACGGATGAAGAAACAAAAGACCTATTGACGTACACTAAAGAATTAAGAGAAAACTTACAGTCAGTTTGGAATAGGGCGCATGACAACCTCCGAGAAGCTCAGGAAAGGCAGAAGAAACATCACGATACTAGAAGTGTCCTTCGTACCCTTAATGTCGGGGACAAGGCCCTAATCCTCCTCCCCAGTAGCGAAAATAAATTGTTGGCCCGATGGCAAGGACCTTATGAAGTAATTGAACGAATTAACCCCACAACATATAGATTGGCCCTTCCCCATGGGCCGCGTCAAGACCAAATTTATCATATCAACCTGTTAAAAAAGTGGCAAGAGACAGGAAACCCACAGAGTATCCAATATATCACAACCGACCATGGAGACGACATTCCATACCCCACCTTCTATCCCATCCAAGACCCAGAGGTAGTCCAACCACAAATCAACACCGACTTATTGGGCTCCTATAAAGAATCCCTCGCCCAAGTTGTTCAATCCTATACTGATGTTTTCTCCCAACAACCTGGCCACACTTCCTTAACTGAACATAGTATCCGCACAAAGAGTAAAGAGATAGCAAGGCAAAGACCCTACCGAATCCCCGAGGCCAAGAAAGCGGTAATAGAACAAGAAGTCCAAAATATGTTAAGGACAGGTATTATCGAACCGTCCCATAGTCCTTGGTGCTCTCCGGTGGTATTGGTGCCTAAACCAGATGGGTCTACCAGATTTTGTGTAGATTACCGAAGAGTCAATGAGCTTACCTATTTTGACGCCTACCCCATGCCCCGAATAGACGAACTATTAGAGAAAATAGGTCACGCCAAGTTTATGTCCACCCTAGATCTAACCAAAGGGTATTGGCAGATTCCTCTAACCAAAACAGACCGAGAGAAAACTGCATTTGCAGCGCCTTCCGGGTTATATCAGTTTACAGTATTACCCTTTGGATTACATGGAGCTCCTGCCACCTTCCAAAGATTAATGGACATGGTTTTACGACCTCATTACAGATATGCAGCCGCATATTTAGACGACATCGTGATATTTAGTGACACATGGTCAGACCACCTCCAACATCTATCAGCAGTCTTACAGGCATTACGGGAAGCACACCTGACCGCCAATCCCGTAAAATGTAAATTGGGATATACGTCTATACGGTATCTGGGATACATCTTAGGTTAGGGGCAGGTCCGTCCTCAAGAAGAGAAAGTGGAGACAATCCAACAAATCCCTACCCCGTCATCAAAAAAAGACATACCGGCCTTTCTAGGGCTCGTCGGGTACTAACCTGCTGAAAAATAAATCCCCGAAAACCTTCAAAACCATGTCCGAGACTTGCCTACAGAGCTTTCTACAACTCAAGAATGCTCTATCCACTGACCCCGTATTATGTTGTCCTGATTTCAATGTCCCCTTCTATTTACAGACTGATGCTTTAAGAGTGGGGTTAGGGGCTGTGTTGTCACAACCACAACCTGATGGTACTACCCGTCCCATCCTATACATAATTAGAAAACTACTACCCCGGGAACTCCACTATCCAACTATTGAGAAAGAGTGTCTGGCCATTAAGTGGGCCATTGAATCCCTTCGGTATTACCTCAGTGGTCGCCCCTTCACCCTCATAACTGATCACGCTCCTCTCACTTGGCTCGTTCGACATAAGGACACCAACCCTAGAATCCTGCGATGGTTTCTTTCTCTCCAACCTTTTTCTTTCCAGGTGTTCCATTCTCCTGGTTGGGCCATGGTTAATGGGGACTTTCTCTCCCGCCATCCCATGCCAGAGCGTCATGGGCAGACGCTCTCTAGGGGGAGTGTTTGTGATGGGTCTCCTCGATCCGACCCACACTACGCCCGGACTTGTGCTGACTCTGCCTTTGTTACACCAGAAGTGACCCCGGATGACTGTGCTAGCATTGGCTGTATTCCGAGACCGCGGAACCTATCAGGATTTAAAAGTCGGTTTCCTCTGTTTTGGAAGGGGCACGACGGGAATAGGAGTTGGGAGGCATCGGAGCTCGTGAACTTGGAGGAACAGACGTTTGGAGAAACCATCAGGACCAGAACAGAAGGAGCCGCTCCACGGAGGAGCGGAACGCCGCCCGAATCAGAAACAACAAGAACTCGGAGGACGGCCGCGGACCAGGGAAGCTGAACGGAAATCCGCCACGCTTCAGGAGAAGCGTGGCCTTTCCAGGTACGGGGAGCGGTACAAGGGAAAAGGGCGGGACGACAGGAGGTAAAAGGGGGTAAAAGGGAGAAAAAAAAAGGGAATACGGCACGGGGAGCACTACGAAGGAAGGGAAAACAAAAGGGGGGGGGCGAGACACGGGAACACTTAAAAGGGGGGGAAAGCAGAGCCACAACAATACTGGGAAGTAACAAAACGAACAGAAGAGCGATAGAAGACAGGAAAAGAGTTGTAAATGAGTATGATGAAACGCTAAAGGCAAGGAATCAAGAAGGGGAAAACGGGAAGAAAAAGTATTTAGATTATTCGATCCGAAGGAAAGAGAGCAAGGAGAGAGAGAGAAAACAGGCCTCAGGAAAACTCAGAATAAAGAAACAAAGAAGGAAAAGACAGGAGGAAGGGGAATACAGGCGAGAAGGAGAGAGAGAGAAAGAGAGGGAAAATATTAAGAGAGTAAAACCGCAACCCCACACTTACCGATTCTATATTCTTTTCTTTTCCACACGCTTCCCGCGAGGTCCTGGGAGAAAGAAGAGAGGAGGACGAGAGAGACGGGCCTGAAGGAGAAGTCCCCACCGGCGGAGAACACTCATCTGTAACGGTTGCCTATATATTATCAAACCAATAAATCCAAATCTACTAAATCACAGACAACCCACGCAGTCTGGTGTATCTATCCAACCATCCTACCACAGGCAAGTGATGGCGTAACCCGCCGCCCACTGGCTCCTGATGTACCCGTGGACTAGGAAGGCTTGGAGGCTGAAGAGGGGGAGGGGGTGGACTGGGCGACCCGCTGGCTCCCTGATCCCCAGGAGCATTGGATCCTGAGTCTGCAGCCGTGCAGGGGCTATACAGCATGCACGGGTAAGTGGCCATGGGGAAAAGGACACGTTTGGGTGCGCCTTCCATAGCCACGAATGCCGGACTGCTGGGGTCTAGATGCGGGAGCGAGGCCAAAGGACCAGGCCGTGGATCGGGAATCCTTAAAGTGCTTGAGCGCTGGGTCCACCTTGTCTCCGAAGAGACGTGTGCCATAAAAGGGCATGTCCATCAAGGATTGCTGGACATCCCCCAAAAATCCAGATGTTCTCAGCCAGGCGTGGCATCTCAATGCCACCGTCGATGCAACCGATCTGCCCAGAGAGTCGGTCGTATCCAGTCCACAACCAATTATGAACTTAGCTGCATCCCTCCCATCTGTTACAGCTTGGGAAAGGGCAGTCCGGGCCTCCTCCAGAACTGCAGGCAGCACTTGCGCGACCGTATCCCAGAGAGTATTGGAATAGCGGGCCAAAAGCCATGCGGAGTTCACGGATCGCAGCACTAGACTGTTGGAAGAAAACAACTTCTTCCCCAAATTATCCAGTCTTTTTGATTCCCTATCCGGGGGTACGGCAGGGAATGCGCCAGATGAAGAAGCCTGGACGACAAGGCTCTCAGGCGTGGGGTGTTGGGTCAGGAATTTCGGGTCTGACGGCACAGGCCGATGGCGGCGGGCAATCATCCTATTCACAGGAGCCCCTGTGCTGGGTCTGGACCAAGTACCCAAAAGGACGTCTGTCAATGCTTCATTAAAGGGTAGAAGAGGCTCGGAAGAGGAAGACACTGGCTGAAGCACGTCGGTTAGGATGTTAGGCCTAACGTCCACAGAAGGTAGCTCGAGGTCAAGGACCTCAGTCGCCCTTCTCACCACCATTGAATAAGAAGCACCCTCCTCCATAGCCACGCTAGGAGGAGAGAGCATACCAGTGTCAGGGGACGTGTCTAGACCACTGGCATCACCCAAGGACCGCACCCAGTCCGTCGGGTATGAGGATGGGATTGACGTAGATTGTGGGCTCAACCGACGTCTGACCCGATGCTAGGGAAGGTCGTTGTGGCACGACCGGCGTCAGGACGGATCTGCGATTGGATCCGGAGGGGCCCTCCGGAGCCGTGGCTGAAGCTGACTGCTTTGAAACCGAGGGGACCCCAACTGACTCAACAGTGCCCGAAGGCGCAGAGGGTGGGTCAGACTGCCCAAAAATGAGGCGCATGCCCTCGTAAAATTCCTTAAGTTGGGTGGGGGTGGGTCCAGCTCCCAGGAAGTCAGGGAAACGCGAAGCTGACCCAGAGGAAGGCTCCGTTGGCAGAGGCCTAGGGCGTTGACGCTCTTCCCGCGTCGTATCATCCGATCGACGGGCTGAAGTGGAAGAACACTTGTCCTTCTTCGACTTCTTTTTGTGACCCGAATGTCCCAATGATTGGAGGACGAAGAGTGGTGGTGACTCCGGAACCGGTCTTGAGACCTTCCTTTCGAATGGGACCATGAGCGCCGCGCAGTCGAGTGTCGGGCTGCCATGAGCTTTAGGGACCGCTCCCTCAAAGCTTTTGGGTTCATGGCCCGACACTCGGAGCACGACTGAGTCGTGAGTGCGCTCCAGGCACCAGAGACACACGAGGTGCAGATCCGTCACCGACATGATTCAGTGACAGGAGTCGCAGGGCTTGAATCCGGTTTTGCAGGATATCCTTTGATGCATCCACAAACTTGTCAAAAATTTCGACAAAAGGGTCAACGTAGTAAAAAAATGACTGAGGTAGCTCTTCGGATCTACGCGTAGGCTGGCGCAGAAAGAAAAGTACTGATGTCAGCACACCGGGGTGGCGCCTATATACGACCGCAACATCATCACGGCGAGCACGACACCAACGATGCCCGCGGAGTCGGCCGACGGCACTTGACAGCGCGCAGAAGTACTGCTCGACGAAAAATCTCCAGATCAAGTCTGACGCATGGTGAAATTCAAAGGTAAGGAATCTTCAACTAGAAGTCTCTATCAGATATATGTATACTGAAAGTGAGAGTGTGCATTTGAGAAGAAAATTTGAGTATTTTCACAACTCATTCGCTGTTTTATGAAAAATGGCTGAATTTCCAAAATATACTTAAAGGTGATATTTGACTGATAATTCAAGTGGTGAAGACTTATGACTGACTTAATTACCTTGGTGCCGGGGCACTGCAGCTATCGCTAATAAGTATTACCTATATAGAGAGGCATTCAAAATCGACAAAACCTTTTTTACATTACTGCTGGCAACCAAGCCTGATGCACTGAGGTGATCGCTGCTTGTAATCTTGCTTGTGGTGGTCACTAATTTAATCTTATCTGACGTGGCCACTGTTGCAACACTAATGAGCAACTTACATACCTTCCGTAACACATTATCTGGTAGAGACAATATCTAGCTGCAGATTCCTTACCTCTGAATTTCCCAGGCCTCAGACCGGATCCAGAAACCTTCCTGTGAGAAGTACGCCTACATGCTGTCAGGTGGCTTCGTTTAGTTCCACGTGTCGGAGTTGTTGGCACTAGAAGTGACGTATGGGTCACCTATATAGATGCTATTCAGGCAGGCAGACTTCAGTTACTTTTCATGACTTTCCACGCCAGAGGCACAGAGCCATGAAGTGAACTGATGAATGCAAGTCAAAACTTTGGCAATGAAAGGGGAACAATCCTAGCCCTACAAATCTGTCCGCAGAGGAGGGAGGCATGGGGGGGGGCTCTGTAAGGAATCTACAGCTAGTTATTGTCTTGACCAGACAATGTGTTACCGAAGGTTAGTAACTTGTTCATCTGATCGACTTCTAGTTCCAGATTCCTTACCTCTGGAAAGATACCCAAACAATATCCTCCTGCTAGGGGGCTGCAGACAAATTCTCTAAACTAGAAAGTCCTACACGAACGAACATGGGAAATGCCCATAACTGCGGACCGGACTGTGCAGGCAGTAGTGCTTGGCAAACGTGTGCAGTGACACTCATGTTGCTGCCTGGTAGATATCCAGGACTGGAAGTCTATGGGCTAATGCTGTGGTCATAGCTTCTTCTCTAGTGGAAAGGGGCCTTAGGCCCTCTGGAGGCTTCCATTTAGCCAGGGCTTAGCAGATTTGATAGAGAGAACAGCCCCGTGCGAAATGATTCATTTCTGCACTTCCTGACCTTTTTTATCTTCTATATAGCCCACGAACAGTTGGTCGTCCACCTGGAACTCTTTTGTGAGGTCAAGATAGAACGACAATGCTGTTTTTTGACACAGGCGGTGGAGTCACTCCTCTTCTTTAGAGGGATGGGGAGGAGCATAAAAGGTGGGCCGGGTAACAGATTCTCCCAAATGGAATGGGGGGTCACCATTTTCGGGAGGAAAGAGGCACGGTAGCAAAGCACCACTTTGTCATGGGACACTGTAAGATAGGGAGGCTTGGATGGTAAAGCCTACAACTCACTCACCTTCCGGGCTGATGTTATCGCTACTAGAAACATTGTCTTGATGGTAAGCAGCCAGAGGGGATAATTGTGCAGTTGCTCAAAAGGAGTACACATGAGGTACCCGAGAACCAGGTTCAGGTCCCACTGAGGCATGATGAAGGGCGATGGGGGAAACATATGAACAAGCCCTTTCATAAACCTATTTATAATAGGGAACTTAAATAAAGAGGGTTGGTCAGGCAGCTGCAGAAAGGCTGACAGTTCAGAGAGCTAACTCATAAGAGTGCCCAGAGCAGAGCCCTGCCGGGCAAAGGTAAGAATGAAGAGAAGAATACAGAAAGGGAGGCAGAAAGAGGATCGATAGACACTTCTATACAATATTTTACACATTTTTGCCAATGGCAGGCGTATACAGTTTTGGTGTGTGTGTGTTGGGGTGGGGGGGCCTGGTTGCCAAGATTAACTTTACAGAATTCGGGAGGAAGGTCAAAAGTTATCAACTGTCGCCACTCAATCTCCACACAAGAAGGCGAAGAGTTTACAGGTTTGGGTAGAATACCTTCCCCTGTTGCTGCGATAGAAGATACTCTTAAAAGGGGCAGCCTGGTCGAAGGATCGATGCTCATTTTCAGAAGCTCAGGATACCAGACTCTACGTGCCCAATCCGGAGCCAAAAGAATGATTTGGGCTCAGTCGTTCCTGATCTTCTTGAGAACTCCGGGCAGAAGTGGGATGGGCGGAAAGGCATACAGAAGGCCTGAACTCGAATCAAAATGAAAAGCGTCTCCGAGCGACAGGAAATGACTGTAGGAGGCTGGATCAGTATACGGTGTACACCTATAGGTGAGGCACCTTGCACTGAGTCCAGGCAAACCTTAGTGACAGTGTTAGTGGTTCCAAATAACCAAAGCTCTCAAAGGGTAGTTGCAGAGAGCAGCTAAGGCTGATCAGATAGGGTGTCCAGCACTTGCAAATACAACAAAAGTTAGTCAGTAATGTTCATTCAAGAAAGAATAACGAACAAGTTACTTACCTTCGGTAACGCCTTTTCTGGTGGATACATTAGCTACCTGTGGATTCCTCACCTAAATAATTTTCCCTCATGCACCAGCTTCAACTAAAAATTTTCTTCTAGCTCTGCACGTCGACGATGACGTCACAATTGCCCGACTCCACACGACACCATATGACATCATCCAGGCAATAAGAAGCCCTCATCGACGTGCAGACGTCAGTTATCACCATTTTTTACGTGCCTTTGAGGCGAACAGGTGAACATTGACCTTGCAGAGAAATATAATTACATCAAGTAAAATTATATAGCAACATTTATTGCAATAATATAAAATGAAACTAATGGAAACAACACCCTCATATGGAAACAAATATATATATTCAAATCCAAACATGTTTCCTTTAAAAAATACCATATATAGGAAGAAATACATATATACATGTCATCATTATATACAAATATACAAGAAAACGGTGCTCACCCAAGGAATTCGTGGTAAGACCAATCAGGCAACGGGGAGGCGGGTGGGACCGTGAGGAATCCACAGGTAGCTAATGTATCCACCAGAAAAGGCATTACCGAAGGTAAGTAACTTGTTCTTCTGATGGATACACCTACCTGTGGATTCCTCACCTAAATAATAGAGTCTCAAAGCAGTACCACCTCCAGAGGTGGGTGCCTGAATGGTCAAACCAAGAAATCCTGCAGCACTGAACATGCAAAATGGCCATCCCTCCTGCCCTCAGAGTCCAAACAATAATGTTTGGCAAAAGTATGGAGGGACGCCCAAGTTGCCGCCTTGCAGATGTCAATCACAGGAACACCCCTAGCCAAGGCCGATGATGCAGCCTTAGCCCTGGTGGAATGAGCTTGAAGCCCCACAGGTGGTTCTTTCTTTGCTAAGGAATAACAAAGTTTGATACAGAGAATGACCCACCTCAACAGCGTTCTCTTGTGGACTGCTCTGCCTCTCCTCTTCCCAAAGTATCCAACGAAGAGCTGATCGTCTTGCATGAACTCCCTCGTCCTGTCGACAAAGAAGCTCAATGCTCTTCGTGGATCCAACCGGTGAAGCCTCTCTTCCTCTTTGGATGGATGAGGCGGAGGGTAAATGGAAGAAAGAGTAATAGACTGCCCGAAATAAAAGGGTGTAACAACCTTCGGGAGAAAAGCCGCCTTGGTCCTTAAACCCACATTGTCTCTAAAAAAGGAAAGATATGGGGACTCTACACTAAGAGCCTGGAGCAAACTCAATCTTCTGGTCGATGGTATGGCCACTAGAAACACAGTCTTTAAAACTAGGAAACGTAAGGAACAAGAGTGCATCGGCTCAAATGGCGATCCCATTAGAAATGTCAATACTAAATTAAGATCCCACTGTGGCATAACAAACGTAGTGGGCGGAAACTTATTAGTGAGACCCTTAATGAACCTCAATACCAAAGGTGGCCTAAACAGAGAGGGCTGGTCTGGGAGGCACAGAAAAGCCGACAGTGCTGATAAATAGCCCTTAACTGTGGCAACTGCACAACCCTTCTGTGCCAAGGGAAGAGCAAATAACAATACGTCAGACAAGTGAGCCTTCAAGGGATTAATTTGGTTCTCTCCACACCAACTGACAAATCTGGCCCATCTGCATGCATAGATCGATTTGGTGGAGTGTCGCCTGGCCGATAAAATAACATCCACCACCTCCGGCGGGAGAGAAAAGGAACTCCGATTGCCCCGTTCAATCTCCATGCATGAAGGTGCAGGCTCTGGAGGTGGGGGTGTAGAACCTGCCCCTGCAACTGCGAAAGGAGGTCTGCCCTGTAAGGGAGACGGAGCGGAGGGCACAGAGAGAGCTGGAGAAGGTCTGAATACCACACCCTTCTTGGCCAATCCGGGGCTATTAAGATGACTTGGGCCCGGTCATGGCGGATCTTCCTCAGAACTCGAGGAATCAAGGGTATGGGAGGAAACATGTAAAGCAACTGATCCTTCTTTCCATGCAGTGATAAGGAAGGCTGCAGACTTTTTAGATCTTCCTATTCCAGCTGCTGAGGTAAAAAGGAACCTGTTGACAGAAGTGCTGCATCCAGCTTCTGTGGCGGCTGAGCCTCTCTTGTCTTTTAATGAGGCTCTCCTGGACCCCATCAAAGACGTATGGAAGAAACCTGTGTCTTCTTCAGCTGTCAACAGGGCAGTAGCACAACGCTATCGGGCGGCTCCAGGTGACCCTGTCTTCCTATCCAAGCACCCAACACCGGAGAGCTTAGTTGTTCAGGCTTCCTGTTCTTCCCGGTCCTCTCCTGGCTCATTCCCTGGGACCCCTGCTGACAGGGAGTCAAAGAAAATGGACCATGCTGCAAAGAAGGCCTTTTCATAATGTAGTATGGCCTTGAAGTCAACCAATGCAACCTGCATTTTGGGATGTTATATTCACGCCCTTATGGAGGAAGCAAAAGGCCATCCGAACTTGTCGCAGGAAGTGTTGCAATTGCTGACGGACGCTCAGGCGGCGGCGACCCAGGTGATCCAGTCTGGGTTAGACACTTCTGACTCTGTGGCAAGGGCTATGGGCACATCCATAGTATTGAGACGTCAGGCTTGGCTGCGCTCATCAGGCTATTCAACGGATGTGCAGGCGACTCTCCTGGATCTGCCTTTTGATGGTGAAAGACTTTTTGGGACAAAGGCAGATTCTGCTCTTGAACGGTTCAAAGAGAGCAGGGCCACAGCAAGGTCGTTAGGACTTCAGGCGGCTACTTCCTCTAACCAAAAAATATTATCCCCAGTAGTGAGCGTCATCCTAGCAGGGAAATTGCTGTAGCAGACTGTTAAGGTACAAAACATACACCCCCTTCCACTTTGTGGTCTTGGTTTTCCGGGCTTACCATTATGGCACGTACTTACAGATCTGTTGTTCAATTTACAAAAGTCTGCTTACAGAAATGTAACAGATGTACATTTCAACAGGCAGAAATGAGAAGCAAAAGTGCATTTGCACAATTAATTTAAATTTTCTTTTTTTTTTTTATCATTTTCCCCAGGAAGAAATACCTTCCCAGAAAGCTCATCAATTCTGCCTTGTTCCATTACCTTCAGCCAACCCCAAAAACACACTTATTTTTACCCTTGACAAGAGAAAACATACAAGCATATCGGGGTGGAAAACCAAGTGCAAGTGTGAGCACTGGTTTTCACAACTTTTAACTGGTGGTCCCACCAAGAACCTGCCCCACAGTGACTTATTTGCTGACAAAAAAAATCCGTCATACTGGCAGAATTTCCAAACAACTAAATCCCATATTCAAAATAGATTTAAAAATCCATACCGCATTTTCCAAATCAGGAAAGGTAATTTCAGACCTTCCAACTTACACAATGCCACCGGGTGTCACACAATATCGACTCCCATCACACGGTCACACAGTGAGGAGCAGATATAACACAGTGTGTACACAATTAGCTGGAAACCAGGCAGAAGGCAGGTTTTCAGCTAATTGTTTGGATGTCCATTACGAGAAATTAAACTTCCACAGGAGATCGGTGACATCCCGGAACGCTTTGCTGTAGAATGATGTTGGAGGAGGGAGGTGGTGATTTCAAGAATGCCTCAGGCTGGGCTCAGCAGTAAGTCCACCCCCTTTAAGGTCCTGCCACCCTTCACGGAAAAAAAATTCACAAGTTGGCAGGTCGGTAATTTGCCCTAGCAAATTATATTTTAGATCCCTAAAGTGCAATTAGGTGCATACAAAAGCTTTAAGAAATGCCCTAAATGTTTTACTGCCTAGGTTCTGGAGGATTTAAAACAAAGTGTAGAAACTTACCATACAAACTCCACATGTCCTCCTACATTTAAGAGTAAGACCAAGGTTACCTATGAAACATACAGCTGACGCAAACAATATGACTGAGAGGATTGGCTTAGCAAAGCTTCTGTGACCCCCTTTTGCATAAATGTATCTATTATGAACTGCAAGCAGCCGCTCGTACACTACATAACTGTTTTCCAAAAGCTTCTGTGACGCTTGAGGCCCTAGAGATGGTTCTGACCACAACCTCTTTGTGTCGCTTAGTCACAAAATTGTATCTCGCGATGCAGAGGACTGCGCCGGCATACAACTGGGTAGCTTGGGAGTCTCACTTAACACAACCTATTAACTACGATCAGTGGAAGTACTGCTGCGCACAATCTCATACCCTCTCCTCCAACTACAGGCTCCGTCTCATTCATTTTAAATTCTTACATCGACTGGACTATCCCGATAAACAGCTGCACAACGTCTGTGTGGGGATGCTCGCTGTTTGTGCTGCATGATGCCACGAGCGGATTTTTCACACTTAGCATAGAATTGACATGGGGTGCAGATTTATTGGGTTACACTACTGGCCTTAAAGAGGGGCATACTATTCTGCAGGCGCCGCTGACTACACTGTTGGGCTATGTTAATACTGCCCCGGTCGATGGAAGCAGTTTGGTAGGGATGTTGCTTCTTTTGGCAAAATGGCAAGTGGCAGTGTGCTGGGGAGACGTCGATTGCCAATTTAAACTGGCTGGCTGCATGTTGAGGCCTATTGTTAAGAACAGTTGCAAGCATATTGGGACTTGATGCCAGCTGGCTCCCGCCCTCGGAATATAAAGACTCCACTATATTATACCTGGGCACGACTGCAGAAGGCTCATCAAGAGCTCCTACGCTCTATAACGATGCTGAGTGGATTTACCTAGCCCGCATCGGATGCATTATGGTGGTGACTTGTTTCGAATGCTGCATGATTACTGTTATACTAATATAACTGAGTGCCTACCGGTTCACCAAGCTCCCATTCCCATTCTCCCTCAACCTCTCCCCCCCTTTACCCTCTTCAACCCTATCCTCCCCTTTCTTTCCTTTACTTCTGGTGAAGAAATGACCATCCAACTGTTTATTTTTTTCTGCAATGCTCTGAACGTGCGGTCGATTGATCTCAATCTCATCAGCCTTTGCTGTACTGTCACTTTTTTGTTCCCGTTTGTGTACATTTTCATAAAATATGACGGGGGGAGTAATCTACAGCCCAAGTCTTTTTGAATGTTACCGTTTATAGAGTCAAAGAAACCTGGTTCTCAAAAACGAGCTCAGAGTGATGTCATCTGGAATGGTGGGTGAAAAGAACTACAGACTCAGAAGTGTCTCATGCTAGACAGGCCTTAAAAAATGAAAATGCAGGTGATGTTGCCCCTCAATTTAAGACCAGTGGTGATTCCATAATGTTTGTGCACTACAAAAAAACACAACCAAATAAAACAAAAACGAAAACTCCAAGCGAATAAACTCACCCCCGTCTCTAATCTGAGAGATTCCACGATAAAAATCTTCAAATCCAATAACTCCAAGTCCAGCAGGGTCAAGGTACCTGGTCAAGTCCTTCACCTACAGAGCATCAAAACAACAGACATCAAAGGTAGCAGCGGCTTCATAAGATCGTATTACATATAAAGATTTAATGTTTGGCAGCTTTGCTATTGGTGACAGCAAGGGTATATTGAATTTTTTTTCAGCACACTGGTATTGTTTGTAGTTCTAAATTGGTGTGAATAGCCAACCAGCAAAACAGACAATATGTGATATTAAAAGTTACAGTTGTGGCACAGATTATGCATTATGAAGGAGTGCTCTGGGGACCATGCTGCCAGCACTGAATTATTCTAGAGATAATGACTATCAATGAAGATCCTACGATTCAGAACCAAATTTACACATCCCCAGAGACCTTACATCAGCGTAACATAATTCTGCACTGAAAACATTTGATCCTATAGATATAATAGTAAATTGGAACACAGAGTCAGTTATTGCCTGTCTGTTTTATGCTCATCTGGTAATGCTCAGACATCTGGCACACAAGAAAAATCATATGGATTTTAAAAACACAAAATTTTAAAGAGGAAAACAACGCATAACAGTAAATAATCCATGTCTCCATTAGCAGTGCTTCACCAGGATTGTTCACATTTTTAGTCCTCAAGAGGTTTTAAAAACACTTTAAAAGTGCTCCAAATAGATTCTGTTTTCAGCGCCACATTAAGTCAAGCTTTAATATAGGATACAGCATCTCAGGAAGTCACATACCTAGCACCAGTGAACTACGGTCCGTGTTCAATGACTCATTAGAACTTCTACTGTATGTTGACTGGATCAGATTTATTTATACATTGCGTCTCCTATTTTATATGCATATCTTTTAATGCATAGTTTTATAGGTACACATATTACTTTGGGTAAGACTGTAATGCTGATTTATTTCATTATTTATATATATTTGCTATGGCATTCACATTCTACAATAGAAAAACAGGTTTTCTTCTTGAGGCTGCCCGTATGTTTAGGAAACTGTTGAAAATAACTTTTAAACCGCCCGTACGCTAAAGCAATGAAATAAAGTACCTGGGAGAGTTTGTTTGCATGTTACGAAAATTTCAAAACTTGAGGCTCAATGTTTTAAAAAAACACTAACAAAGCCAATAGGTTTACCCTACGTGACCTATTCGCTTTGGCACTGTTTTGTAGTGCATGATGTTCAGCAGACTGGATGCTTTGCAGTGTGGCTAAAAATAATTTTAAGAAGCATTATAATGCAGCATGTGCTAATGTGCTTTCTTTTAAAAAAAAAAGTGCATTAGTGCTAGATGTCCTTTTTTAATATTATTATTTTTAGCCACGATGCACAGCATCCACGCTGCTATACAACATGGTGACAAATCATTGCCAAAGTTGGCAATGTTCATATTATACAGCATGAACAAAAGGCAATGACAAAGCCAATTGCTCAGAGGAGAGATCTAATGGCTTTGCCACTGCTTGTTAGGACTTGGCACAAGACCCCCGTGATTCTGAGCAAATCAGTTAGTCTTACATGAATATGGCATTTGACAAAAATGCTATCACGTATAGAAAACAATTGTACCCATGTCTTAGTAAAAATAAGTTAGGAAGCAGATAACATCTGTTCTCACACTAAAAGCAGGTAACATGTTATCAGAATAAACATCCATTTCAGAGGAGAAAAGAGCATCTTTGAAGTGTGTGTAGCATAGTAAAACATAGCTATCAATGGCAAGAGACTCAACAAGGCCAACAGGGAAAAATAAAATAAAAATAGTGTCCCAATCACACCGCGATCAGCAGAAAGACCGCAATCAAGCTGAACCAATCAGTACTTGGTCCATGCTCCAGCCAAAAGAAAAGGAAGTGAAGCCAGAAGGCACTGTCCAATTAGAAGGCAGAAAATAAGAGTGACAATAAAAGCAACCAAGCTGAAGCAATCAGTTCTTGGTCCATGCTCCAGCCAGAAGAAAAGGAAGTGAAGCCAGAAGGAACAGCCCAATTAGGCAGAAAATAAGAGTGACAATAAATGTTAAGCAATGAGTGGTCTGCAAGCCCCTTGTTGTATACATTATCTCTCACACGCAAAAGTGCATGTGCTGTCACAGGCGAGACCTAAAATTTAAAACTGTGGTTGCAGGGGGTGAGATGGACCACAGTGTCACAAGCAACACGTAGGGTTCAAACTTCTTCTGTAGCTGTAAGCAGAAGGAGCACAAAAGATGATAGGAGACCATACCATGTTCCAAGACACCAGAGACTTTAGGAATCAAAGCCAGTATCCCCATCTGCAGACACTATGTGGTATGCAAGCCATTTATCCTGACCACCACCATGTGTTTAAAATCTAGCAGGTTCTGATCAGGATCCTAAATAAGAACTCCATCACTGAGCTAAATGAGCATGTCCGACAAGAATTCTCAAAAACATAAAAACCCCAGAACTGAAGTAAAGGAGATATTTTTTTAATTCAACATTTATTGTTCAAAACACAGTAGCGTATACGTACATCTGTCAAATATGGAATTCTAGTATAAGCATCATGTCAAAATACAAAGTGAGGACCCACAGGGAACAGGTCTGTGATATATCCTCATAACCTAGTTAGGGGGTTTGGAATCACAACCTTCCCCCATCAAAGGGGCAGTAAAGGACTACTATGTGTTGTTGTGTAACTGTTTTGGTTATAGCTTCATACACATTACTTTAGCAAACTAGGCCTGCCGCTGTGCACTTTAACCTAAACATATTTCATTCAGCTTTGTTTTATTATTTTAACAATAGCCATATTTGCGGTCTTGTTTTATTTTCTCTATATAGCTGTTCTTTGCCTAGGCCAGCACTGCGTTCTTAAAAAAGAAATTTCTTTCACTCTGTGCTTTTCTCAGCGCTGCAGTAAGATAGGTTGCAGGCAAAAGTGGTACTCTTTGTCTCTAATGTTCACAGAAACATACACACTCTTTCTTGAAACATCACCTGTTTTATTATAAAAACACTACTTTGACCCATATACGTTAGAGGGAGATTCCAGCCAGATGACCACGACTGTATGCGGATTGCTGAGTGCTTTGCTGCAGCTGCCTATGTAGACTACAGGCCTCTTGCTCAGGTATGAGGGATGATGTCTTACCAGGGGAACCTGAAGGGCAGAATTAGAGCTTAACATTTTGGGCTCTAACATGGCCTAGGTAGGAGCTATTCTTAACGATAGTAGTGACAATATGATACCGCTATTTTTATGTTTCACTCTCCTTGTCACAATTTTAATTCTGTTATGCTTTATCATCCTAGTTATTGCAATACATGCTTTATTATCTAAGATGCATTTACTTCAAAAAAATCTTATTGAACTATATTCTGTCTCTGATTGTCCTTGCATATGTGAGACTAATGTAACTGAGAGAAACGGATAACATCTGAGTGACCACAATTTCTTTGAGGAGTCAATTGTGTCATCCGCTTGGTTGCCCAATCATCCCTGCTCTTCGGTGGAGATGAGGCACTGCTAGTTAGCCAGAGCAAAACCTAGATTAGGCTGACAGGTGTCACCTGTAGTGGGGTTCAGACTCAGTCTCCCACAGTGCAAGTGATTCTGCCACCTAAATCCAGTAGTCTCATTAGGATAATGAGGGCCTATGCGACAGTGTGTCCTATTAAAATATATATTTTAGCAGCATAGGTACCTGTGAGTAGTCAATCAAGTTCAGATTGTCTGCACACAGGGTAGGTATATTTTTTGGAGTATAAATACTCTCCCCACTCGGCTACCCACCTAATTTTTCATTATGAGTGATGATTATCATATTAGTTTCCTATACCAAAGACCATTCACCAAGATCTATCAGCCATTCTTCCTCTCCCTCTCAATGGACCTCAGCATTTATCTATTTAGTCTCTATGTAAGGCATCTTGACTTTAGCATCCTGGCTTTCTTTTTATTCTTGTAGTCCCATGCATATTGGTGGGATTCCCAGTAGGTAGGTCTGGGATGTACTTTTCAACAGATCCTGTGCATGCATCAGTGGCCCTATCCCAGAATTTTGCTATCCTGGGGACGTCCAGTAATAAATTTAAAACTTCAGCATCTGTCAATCCACACTTGGGGAAAGTATTACCCCTTTATTTAGGTCTAATTTACAAACGAAATAAGGGGGTAGCTACATTTGGTGCAATAATGCATAAAGTCTGGTATTAGGTGACTATTATTGAACACAGCAACATGCCTTATTCTATTCTTCCTCTGTGATATTATAGTCACTATTTTTCCTGATACTTGTCTCACAATTTTTTGTCTCCATCTTCTCCCTTCTGTTCTGTTTTGCCTTGTACACTGTGAAGTTGCTTTGCTTTCTATTGCTAAATTAAGGATACCAGCCAGTGTTTCAGATGCTTCTGTGGCCTCAGGAAACATATTCCAAGCATTGTTGCCTGTTCTGAGCAGTCACTTTTACTGGAGAAACAGCTCCTAGGCCTTGGGCATTCCAATAATGAATTTAACATCTCAGAATTATAATCACCATTTTAGAACAATGCCCTTAAATTTAATCCAATCCCTCACCTTCACTGTGTATATCCACCATCCTTCCATTTACTGATATCAACATCGCTAAACTCCTTTCTACATTTTTTTTAGGCCTCAGAACACAGACTCTTCATAGTAGTGTGTCTGAGCACCTTGCATTTTCACCACTGCTTTGTCACCAGTGTAATTAGCATGGATATTATGTGGTCTCCCCAAAGCGGCCAGAAATCACATTTGTAATGTTCTAACACCAATCCATTCTTGCCAGCATGGTCTTATCTATGATAGAGCTGTTCCCGAACCGCAAAGTAATTAACTGTATAACTTTCCATTTTAGGTACCTGGAAGCCTTTCACACTCGTCTGTCCAGGTTCAATGCACACCTGAATGCCACAAAGCATGTCACCTCTAATCCAAAATATTATAAAAATAGCATCGCTCATCAGAAAGGGAGTACAGGCAACACAATGTGCATCCCTAACACACCCATACAGTATGGAATTGATGTCCCAGTTAATTTGCAATCCAGGCCTTGCCACAAACTTGTCTTGTGTTACTCCTAGTTCCAAGGTCATCCTAGCTGAGGTACTTAAATACCTCCGCATATTGTATGCTTACACCGAAATATCTTGATGCTCCCAATTCTAATCATGCTGCCTATTGTTACAGTACTTCTTTTGCAACCAAGTCGTTCTACTTCCACAAGAAACAGGAGTGACCTAGTTCACAGCTCTTGGATAATGTTATGTGAGTTCTGAACAGTGCCAGTGGTTTAGTATGAAAGAGCTTTACATCTAGTGCACAAAACTGGAATAGATACTCCCAGCATATGCAGTCTAAGTCTAAACTATTTCATAATCTAACACTGCTACTACACTGTCTATTACCACATGTGCCTGTCATCTGAGGGTATGAGATGTGTTTAAACTGGAATAATGCCATTATGGTCAGAATGTACTAATCCTGTGAGCAGTTAAAATGGCTTTTCATATATTTTGTGATCAGTACTAAACACTGATAAAGGTCGAATGTCACTGGATCTTTGAGGACCTGCAGATCATCTCCATGCATCTCTCATACACTCGTTTTAACAGAGTTCCGTCATCACCATTAACAAGTTATTAACTAAAATCTGATCTCCGTGTCTTTGAAACTCTAATCAGTCTGCCACACCTGGGTTTTACCTGCCTGTATTCAGGGATTTCCTAGATATAAAATGTTCTTCCTCATGAAAATGCTATACAGTCCTCCCATTTGTACTAATATGTGGAGTTCACACAAACTAAACCAATCACAGAATTCCGTTGGTGCAGGCTTGAGTGGCTTAATGGAAAGATCTCTTAGATATTCAGAGGGCCTTGTAATTGTTTCTCCAGTCTCAATCCCAGCTTTGAATTTCCATATTACCTTTAGTACCAGTGATCCTCTCTTATGTGGAGTCTCACAGTAACACCCCACTGTAATATTTGTATTGCTTCCCCTTCAACATTTCTAATATTGCAAGATCAATCATGAAACGCACAACACTTGTAATTCCATCCTTCAAATCATGTGCAAAGTTCGGGTCGGGCAACACATTCTTCAGATATTTCCTTGTTGGGGCTTTTTCACATCCATAAACTGCCAGCAAATTAAAGTGATCCGAGATTGTGCTACTTTGATACAGTGAACAAAAAACAACCTGCATGCTTCTCTGGTCTTCCATGTAGTCTAACCTCAAATGCATCTCACAGGCAGACTTTGAAAACATGTTTTGCTGTACATGTCTATTTTGGTCTCACTATTTATCTATGAGATGGCGTTTAGGATTACCAGTTATAGCCGTGGCGACGATGCGACTTGAGTGAGCTCCTCCCGGGCCTTTGGTTTAATCCTGTGACATCCTTCGCCAACCCACAATTGATGCTCTACACCTATAGCCTGACACCCCTGGACATAATGGCACCCGATGTGAAAGGGACCTGGTCGTGCACTCTCGCACTGCAGTGCAGTAATTGTTGGTGAACTGCGGCCTGTGCTGGGCAGATGGCTTCAGTGGCTCCTCGAGGAGATCCTGCAGAGCAACTAAAGCGGAGTGGATTTGGGGGCTCAGCCACACAGACATGGAGAGCTGTGGCCAACACTAGCTCTGTGAAGATGTAGACTGCAGCTGATGCTGGCCCCGGACGTGGCACAAGGGGCAGAGGCCCAGAAGAACCTGCTTTTCAGAGGGGAGCAGCCATGTTGGAGGCCTGATAGTGCATAACTGCCTGCACCTGGAGGCTGCCATGAGATAGGAGGGGCCCCTCAGGATCGCCGACCTGATCGCGCCGGAGGCAATATTTTGCCCCTGAGAAACAGACGGCAAGGATCATCAGCTGGAGGGGTTATTTGCAGTACATAGATGTGGGCCACGTCATACGATGGCGGGGGCATCGGCCAGGCTGGAGACGCATAAAGATTGT
Organism: Pleurodeles waltl; assembly: GCF_031143425.1. Lineage (NCBI taxonomy): Eukaryota > Metazoa > Chordata > Amphibia > Caudata > Salamandridae > Pleurodeles > Pleurodeles waltl. Next base: position 253,894,998 of record NC_090449.1, on the reverse strand, counting down.
ACCAAGGGGGGCCGAATGAAGTAAGGAAGATGGCTGGCCAAGCCCTGACCCACCTGGGGGGCCTGGTGTTGGCTTCAGAGAGAGGTGAGGAGTCCTGTCTTTTGTCCCCTTCCCCCCCCTTCCTGGTGAGCGTACAGTGGGGTGCAGGAGGGAGTAGCTCAGGGCTCCCTGTAAGGAGAGCGTGGCAGAAGGGGCGCGTGGTCAGACCGCGGGACTGCGACTGAGCCCCACTGCAATGAGCTGGGATCGACTGGACGCCCAGATGCTGAAGGAAGTAAGTTGAGGAGTGAGGCAATAGCTCCTGATTTGCTGGCGGCCCCCCTACCCCCATTCTGGAGAGCTCACCAAATTGACCATATGTAATGGAGACTGCGCTTGAGTGCGACACCCTTGTGTAATACCCTGGGAGTGAAGTGAAGAAAGAGGCCTGGTCTAATCATAAAGGACCAACACTTCAAAGGCCATTTCAGTCTGGGCTCAAAGAGATACGAAGGGCAGGGAGTTACGGGGACGGTTTTCCTTCCTTGCTGACCTGGAGGGACGTCTGCAGTGATTGGTGGGTGTCTCCTGCTGGTCTAAGAAGCTATTGGAGTAGTTGACATGTGAGATAGAATCCTTACTGAGCCATGATACACTGCTTATTGCGCAGAGGTGGAGAAAATGGCCAGGGATAAGAACCCCAAGCCCCCTCGACAGGGAAAAATGGACAGTTACACAAAAGCCGTTCCACATAGCAATTTAATCTTCCCAAGAGGCTCTAGAGGGAAGAGTGGGTGAGATGTCTTGCACCAAGATCTCCACAATGTGGGGGAGAGGGTCACCTCGCAGAATCAAGAATCTCGGAGCTGGAAGACACAGTCCAGGGCCTTAGTAAGGAGGTGACTGAAGTCCTCAGCCACCCCCACCACATTCCCCCACCCCAAGATCTGTGATGGCAAGATTCCTTAACTTTCAGGATCGGGACACGCTCTTTGCCAAAAGTACAAAGAAAGGGAGAAGCGTGCCAGGAGAACAATAATATCATGATTTTCCCAGACTAAACACGAAAGATCCAAACGAACAAGTTACTTACCTTCGGTATGCCTTTTCTGGTGGATACACTAGCTACCTGTGGATTCCTCACCTAATTAATTCTCCCAATGCGCCAGCATCCAACTGACATTTTCTTCCCAGCTCTGCACATCGACGAGGACGTCACAATTGCACGACTCCCACGCGACGCCGTCTGACGTCATCAAGGCAATAAGATGTCAGTTTTCACCATTTTTTACGTGCCTTTGAGGCGAACAGGTGACCACCGACAATACATACATGACACAAGATGTAATCAAACATAAATTTCAAAATACCAAATTAATATATATATATATATATATATATATATATATATATATATATATATATAACATATAACCTCACATATGAACAAATATATACATATACCATCAGGCAAAAATACACAATCTTATGTACAAACGTACCCCAGGTATCCCGGCAAGACCATTCAGGCAATGGGGAGGCAGGTGGGACCGTGAGGAATCCACAGGTAGCTAGTGTATCCAACAGAAAAGGCGTTACCGAAGGTAAGTAACTTGTTCTTCTGATGGATACAACTACCTGTGGATTCCTCACCTAATGAATAGAGTCCCAAAGCAGTACCGCACTCAGTGGTGGGTGCCTGAATGGTCAAACCAAAAAATCCTGCAGCAGGGACCGTGCAAAATGGCCATCCCTCCTAACCTCCGAATCCAAACAATAATGCTTTGCAAAAGTATGGAGGGATGCTCAAGTTGCGGCCTTACAAATATCAGCCAAAGGAACACCTCTAGCCAAGGCCGAAAAGGCCGACTTAGCCCTGGTGGAATGGGATCTAATTCCCACAGGAGGAATCTTCCCTGCCAAAGAATAACACACTTTGATGCAAAGAACAACCTACTTTGATAGTGTTCTCTTGTGGACAGCCTTGCCTTTCCTCTTCCCCACATAACCGACGAAGAACTGATCCTCCACTCTGAATTCTCTTGCCCTTTTGATGTAGAAACTCAACGCCCTTTTTGGGTCCAGCCGATGCAGTCTCTCCTCCTTTGATGGATGTGGAGGAGGATAGAAGGACGAGAGAGTTATAGACTGTCCTAAATGAAAGGGTGTAACAACCTTCAGTAGGAAAGCCGCCTTGGTCCTCAACACCACCTTGTCCACATGAAAGGAAGTGAAAGGGGGCTTAACGCTAAGCGCCTGAAGCTCACTCACACGCCTAGCAGATGTGATGGCTATAAGAAAAACTGTTTTTAAAACCAAAAACCTTAAAGGACATGAGTGCAAAGGTTCAAACGGTGAACCCATCAGGAATGTTAATACCAAATTTAAATCCCACTGAGGCATAACAAAGGGAGTGGGAGAAAACCTGTTAGTAATGCCCTTTAAGAGCCTTAAAACTATAGGGGACTTAACAAAGGTTGATCAGGCAGGCACAGAAAGGCTGACAGTGCAGCCAAATAGCCTTTAACAGTTGCAACTTCACAATGCCTCTGCGCCAAGGATAATGCAAGCGATAACACGTCCGACAAATGGGCACGTAAGGGCTCAATTTGACTCCTTGCACCGGATACTTGAGGCTGCAGAAGGACGGGCAGTGCGCGTTCTCCTGAGTGGCAAACAGGTCTATCTGTGGAAATCCCCACATCCGAAAGATATAAAGGATAAGGTCTGGATGGAGACGCCACTCGTGATCGGTCGAGATATTGCGACTGAGACTGTCCGCACGTATGTTCAGAACTCCGGCCAAATGGTTTGCTACTATGCAAATCCGATGGTCCTGTGCCCAGAACCAGAGCCGCAAAGCGTCTCTGCAGAGAAGGTACGACCCTACTCCCCCCGGCTTGTTGATGTACCACATCGCGGTAGTGCTGTCCTTTAGGACCTGAACCGACTGACCGCAAAGGGAAGGGAGGAAGGCCTTGAGAGCTAGACGTATCGCCCGCAACTCCAACAGATTTATATGAAACCTCTGTTCCCACTGGAGACCAATGACCTTTGATCTACAGGTCCCCCAGATGAGCTCCCCACCCTAGAGTGGAAGCATCTGTCATGACCGTGGCCGCTGGTGGTGGTGGTAGTGAAAACGGCCTTCCTTGGTAAAGGTTGCTGTCCACAGTCCACCATCGCAGATCCGCCGCAGTGTCTCTGGAGATCCTTATCGACTCCTCGAGATCCCTCTGTGTTGAAACCACTGTCTGCAGAGGCACCAATGAAGAGCCCTCATGTGCCGGAGTGCATGAGTGACCAACAGAATGCATGAAGCGAACAGACCGAGCAGACGAAGAACCTGGAGGACTGGAACAACCGCTCCACTTCGAAACATTGGAATCAACGCCTGAATGTCCTGAATCCGCTGAGGCGTAGGAAAGGTCTGATTCAATGTTGTGTCCATTATTGCCCCTATGAATAGGATGCGTTGAGAGGGCTCCAGGTGAGATATGGGCATGTTTACTGAAAATCCCAGGTCTAACAACAACTTGGTCGTCAACCACAGGTGATGCAGCACGAGCTCTGGAGACTTGGCTTTGATCAACCAACCGTCCAGGTAAGGGAATATCGCTATTCCCTTCCTCCTGAGATTTGCTGCAACCACTGCCATCACCTTTGTGAAGACTGGAGGTGCGGAAGTAAGACCAAAAGGAAGGACCGCAAACAGGGAGTGTTGCGATCCCACCACAAACTGGAGATACTTCCTGTGCGACTTCAGAATGGGGATATGAAGGTAAGCATCCTGCAAAACAGACACCATCCAATCCTCTTCGTTCAATGCCAAAAGCACCTGCGCTAGGGTCAGCATTTTGAATTTCTCCTGTTTGAGGAACCAATTCAAAACCCTCAGGTCCAGGATAGGCCTCAACCGAACATCCTTCTTTGGGATCAGGAAATATCTTGAATAACAATCCTGACCCCTTTCCCGCTCTGGAACCAACTCCACTGTACCTTTTGACAAAAGGACTAGAACCTCCTGCTGCAACATCAGGAGATGGTCTTCTGTGCAGAAGGATGGGCGGGGAGGGATGGGAAGGGGAAACTCACGAAAAGGAAGGGCATAACCTTACTCCACAATATTGATGACCCAGGAGTCCAATGTGATTGACCCCCACATACGTAGAAAATGCAATAGCCTTCCCCCTACAGGAGAAGTATGGGATGGAATGGATGGAGGACTAAGGCTGTTTTCCCTGTTGCATTCCTCCTGAGGAAGAGACAAGGTGGTGCTGGGCGGCTCCAGCCCCTCTGGTCCTAACTCTACCCCACCCCCCTTTATGACCTATAGGGAAGAGTAGTGGTAGGTTGCTGGCCTGCTGGCTGCAATCTCCCCCGAACGGAAGAGCCACGCCCAAACCCCTGAACCTCCTGAATGATCTAAAAGTGGTGGTGGTAGAAGCCTGCAAGCCCAGAGACTTAGCGGTAGCCCTGCTCTCCTTGAAACGTTCCAAGGCAGAATCAGCCTTAGTACCAAACAGTTTGTCCCCATCAAAAGGTAAGTCTAGGAGGGTCGATTGCACACCAGATGAAAACCCTGACAACCTCAACCAAGCATGCCTCCTGGTTGCTATAGACGTGCCCATCACCCTCGCCACCGAATCAGATGTATGTAGTCCTGACTGGATGACCTGAGTCGCTGCTGCCTGCGCATCAGTTAGAAGGCCGAGAACATCCTGGGACAAATCAGGCTGCGCAGTCTTGGCCACGTCCATCAAAGCATAGATACACCTGCCCAAGACACAGGTTGCGTTGGTAGACTTCAGGGCCATACTGCAGGATGAGAATGTTTTCTTTGCAGATTGTTCCATCTTTTACGATTCTCTGTCCGACGGGGCCCCAAGAAAGGACCCAGTAGCTGTGCATGAGGAACACAAGGCCTGTACCACAAGGCTCTCTGGAGTCAGATGCCTTGACAGAAAACCTGGATCCCCAGGAGCCACTCGGTATCTCCTCGCCACAGATATACTCACAGCAGGCGAAGATACTGGCTTTCTCCACACCTCCATGATTGGTTCCATGAGTGCCTCGTTAAAGGGGAGGCGCGGCTCCACCGCAGCTGAAGCAGGATGCAATACTTCTGTAAGGATGTTAGTTTTGACCTCAGCTGCAGGAAGCGGAAGATCTTGAAAATCCGCCGCCTTCCTCACCACTGAATGGAACAAGGCAGCCTCCTCAGTATACTCCCCAGGAGATGCCAAATCCCACTCCAAGGAAGTGTCAAGACCGCTAGTAGAGTCCAAGCCCTGACGGTCTCCCAGAGGCTCCACAATCTCTCCTTTCTCCAGGAGCTGCCTTCTATATTCCTGCTCCTCTAACAGTCTCATAGCCTCTCTCCTGGAGCACAACCTGGCCACTATCCCTGGTGTCGACAAGGAGTTATACGACGTCGAAGACCTCGGATGATGTAGATCTTCAGATTTGCCCAACACCGGATCCATCGGTGCCGTGGACAGGCAGGCCCTCTTTGCCGGCGTCGACTGGAGACGTGGCAAAGTCAACAGCGCTGGGGCATCAGAAATTATCGGCGTCGCAGGTCTTCTTGGTGACGCCAACGGTACCGGTGCCGAACCAGCACCTTCTACCGGACAGAAGGGCATGAAAGGCGTCGGCCTGCGTGGAGCTTGAGAACCCAAATCAAAGGCCAAGGGACCTGAGGGACCAGCTGGTGCACCGCCAGGGGCCATGGAGGCGAAGATATTGAACATCACATTCAAAAATGTGTCCAGATCCGCACCCGGAGCCGGGAACACCAGGTACCCCTGCAGCGTTGGATACCCTTGCGGCGGCGTCGTAGACTCCTGTGGAGCCGGCGTCGGATCAGGCAGCTCGGATTGCACTGGCGAGGATCAACTTCAAAGACCGCCGGCGGTGGAAAAGCCAGAGGGCTCTGAGTCTGAGGCAACAGTGTCAGGTTGATCTCCCACGTCGAACGACGCCAAGCCGATGGAGACCTTGAACGAGACCTGTCCCTCTCTGACCGACGTCGGGAGTCATGACGATGTCGCCTATGGGTCTTCGAAGATTTGGAAGACGACCTCCGATGTCGGCGCTTCTCCTTTTTCTTCGACTTAGCCAAAAACAACTTGGCTTCACATTCTTTGAGAGCCTCTGGATTCATCCATTGGCACGAACCGCACTCCTCCACATCATGCTTGGAGCTTAAACACCACAAGCAATCATTGTGTGGGTACGTCACCGACATACGGCCCCCGCACTCCCTACAGGGCATAAACCCGGATTTCCTAGGAAGAGACATAATACAAAGTATCACTCCCTAGAGCCTGGAGCTAAAAACATTACTTGAAGGCACGGAAAAAAGGGAACTGACGTCAGCACACCGGCGAGGACATCTTATTGCCTCGGTGACGTCAGACGGCGTCGCGTGGGAGTTGGGCAATTGTGACGACCTCGTCGACATGCAGAGCTTGGAAGAAATATTCCGTCAAATGCTGGCGCATTGGGAGAATTCATTAGGTGAGTAATCAACAGGTAGTTGTATCCATCAGAAACAGAGGCGCAGCTTTGACTCAGTGAAGTCTAGACTGCGGAGACTCAACCTGTGTTATATTCTCCTATACCCCACAAAACTGAAAGTCCTATTCCAGAGGAAATCATTTTGCTTCCAGGCTCCGGAGGATGGGTGTGGCTGGAGAAGCATCACACGCCGACTGGCCAAATTAGACATTAGGCCGACTCACGCCTCACCGGAGGGAAGGGAGCCCAGCCAAGGGACAGATAGAAGCCCAGGAAGAGAGGTAGGGGCCTGCAGTACAGGGGGGGGGACTGTGGAGAGTTGCAGACCCTGGGAGACAGTGAGAACTCTCTTCGGACTCAGAAGTGGAACGATGTGTGGATACTAAAAAGAGCAAGAGTGATGTCCTGAACAGAGACTCCACACATGGTTACACCGGGGATGATCCGGAGAATGGTTTGGATACCCCTCATCCTTTGCCAGATGCCATAGCTAACCTAGAACACGAGTCTCAGTCTACTCCCTTTGACCCCACAGCTTCAGGACTGATGGCGGCACCATGATCGAAGGGCTGGTGATGAGATCCAGGGCTGGAGACCAGTGGGTAGTGCAGCTCTACACCCTACTGCAGACAGCTAGATGAGCCTGAGTGGCACACTTAACTGATACATGTAAAGGAGTCACCCTGTACAGAGGTGGTGGACTCTGACAGTGTTACAGTGGTTCGAGAGTTGATTTCTCCCCACCCCCCAATTATTTGAGATTGTCTGTTGTAGACTGCATGTTGAGTGAGAGCAGAAAAAGTGGTAAATGCATATTGATTTGCGAGCGTCTGAATGGGGTGTAAGACTGAAGGGGTGAAGAGAGTATGAACTGTTTCAACAATTTGAAAAAAAAGTTAATTGTTGGGGTGTTAGACAAGGTTGGGTACAGACCTCTCAGGCCTAACCTGTGACGTGGCTGTTGTCTTGAAGACATGAGGGTAAGCACGAGCTGGGGCTGGGTGGTAGGGAGGGGGGACAGGAGTAAATGTTTTTCAGTTTGTCAAGTTATTCCATATCATTTCTCTCAGCTCCGAACGCTAAGATAGTTGAGACAGCAGCACCACTATATAGCTAATTACATGGGTGGTTGGACACAGTCAGACTACAGAAATGGCAGGACATAACGATTTAGATGAAGGGTTAACCTGCATACTGTCTTGGAATGTGAATAGCCTAGGGAACAAAGTAAAATGGGGATTAGTGATCACCTATATCAAAAGATTAAAACCAGATGTGGTCTATTACAAGAGACACACCTGATAGGATCCGGATGCAGCTTTCTGAATAGATGGGCAAACACCAAGTTAACCGCAGGGTCCTGAGGATAGGCGATTTTAAATAGGAAGTCCCCCTACCCCTTTAGAGTCCAAAAGACTCAGACAGATCTAGACAGGAAATATGTGGCTGTACGGGGAATGTGGGGCAGGAAGGACGTTATGCTTATTAGTGCCTATGCTGCCCCAAGTCTGCAGCAGATCACTCTGGAGAAGGTGGCGAAGATACTACTGTAAACTGATTCCTCTCTACACATCATGGGATGAGATTTTAATGATAGCATGCTCCCTAGTTTAGATAGGTCATGGCCCACTCAGGATTCCCCCAAGAGAGACACCACTGGCTAGCTCTGCTCACACCCTAGGACTCACTGGTCTCTGGCATAGATGTCACCCTCAAAGCGGCAAATACTCCTATTTCTGTGGCACCCATAGAATGTTCTCTCACCTGGATTATATCTTTGACCCCGAAGGGGAGGTAGCCACAATAGATAAAGGTGAATATCTGGTGAGAGGAATATTGGATCACTCACCACTTTTAAAAACTATGGACAGAGGCTCGCCGCCCTTGTACAGGATGTAGACTAAGGGCCAGATGTACAAAGCCATTTTATATTTCTTAATGGTCCAAATTGCCATTTCAGTCCATTAAGAAATGCAAAATGGGCTTTTCAGATGTACAAAGCCCTTTAGGGAATCACAAATTGCGATTTCAACCCACTAGAAATAGCAATTTGCGATCCTCTGAATAGTAAATCACAAATAGGGTTTTTGCGATTCCCATTCAGATGTACAAAGCAATTCCTAAATGCAAATTGGGCACTTAGGAAGTGCAATAACCATTGACTTCAAGTTGATGGTAACCATGAGCAATTTCCATCATCATCATCAAAAGTACTTTATTTCGATAAATAAATATCATAAAAAGGCAACAAAAAAAAAAAAAAGTACAATCAAAAATTACAGGCAGTCAACAATTCACATTATCTAAAATGTTTCAAAAGGGGGTCAGTAAAGTAAAACATCCTAAAAACATCATTTAACGTGAAACATTAATATTCTCCCAGAATCGCAGAGCTTACATTTCCTATAAAAGATTAATTAATCACTCAATTCATTACAGTAGAATAATCGGATTGATGGCAAACTTCTTTTTCTTAACCCTAACAGCTCCCACTAAGAAACTAGCAACATGGAACATAATCCTAGGGGTCTGCAATAACTGTAAGAACAAGAGGGCAGGTTTGACCTGTATAAACCCCTCCTCCTTTAAAATTGGGAACAAATATTTCTTTCTTAGGGCCGCGTAATGGTCACAGAATAACAGAAAATGCATTGTATTCTGGATCGCGAAATTATCACAATTACACGGCGTTCCTTTTTCCGGAGGAGACCAGGTTTGAAAATGGCCAAGAGTTAGATGAATCAGGTTAAACCGAAAGCGTGTGAGTAGAAACCGGTGGAAGGGTTGATTAACAATAGACAAATATAGTTCAGGGCCCACATAAGTACTCAAAATAATACTGGCCCGCACCGATGGTTTCTCATATTCAACTTGTTCTCTTTCTAAACATAACAGATCTTTCATCATGCTTTTAATCAGTCCAATATCTTTAACAGTTATTGATTCCGGGGAATAAAAAAGATCCGGTCTCCCTAATCTAACGAAACCATTTTTGATATAAACTAGCCACGCTATTTTATTTACTTTATCCAGCTGCAGGCAATCTTTTAAAATAGAGTGGTTGAGCGGAATTTCTTGATTCAGCCAGATCTTTAGCCAGGCTAGAACGGGGGCCAGTTTAATCATGTCTGAAATGTAGCCCACACCCAATTCAGTATGGACAATGTGTGTGGAAGTAGACTGGGGAAGAGAGAGAACCGATCTTAGAAATTTATTTTCCGTGATCTGTATACTTTCCATAGAGCAATAGCCCCATATCGCACTTCCATACGTTGCTATTGCAAAGCATTTTGCTTCATAAATTTTTAGCAAACTAACAATTGGCCTCGCCCCGAGTTTATTCATAAAACCCCGAAGAGCAGAAGACGACTTTACAAGGGCAACATTTCTATTTTTTATCTGGGGGCCCCAGGAGCCTTTCTCATCGAAGGTGATCCCTAAGTATGGAAATATTGCTACTCTACACAGTTCTTGCCTCCCACAAGTAAATATTTTGGGGAGTTTATTTTTATTACCCTTACCCATGATCATAATCTGGGACTTTTTAACATTGATCTTTAAATCCAGGGAAGTCATAAAAACCTCAAAGGCGTCCAATAATCATTGAAGACCAACACCAGTACGAGAAAGCAGGACAGCATCATCCGCGTATAGGAGAACCGGAATACCGAGTTCTCCTATCCGTGGGGTGTCCTGGGTAGCATCTTTTAGTGTGGATTCCAAGGCATTTATATAAATAGTAAAAAGAAGGGGAGCCAGAATGCACCCCTGCCTGACTCCCCTTTCTGAGTTAAAGTGGCTAGTGCATCGCCCCGCAGTAGTAACTCTAACAGAAGCTGTTAGGTCAGTATGTAAATCTACTAAGAGGTTAACAAGAGCCTTGTCCAGTCCCATGTCAAGTAAGATTTTCCATAATTTAGATCGATTTACAAGATCAAAGGCTGACGAGAGGTCCATGAACCCCAGATACATGGAACCCTCCTTCGCCTTCGTGTATTTCTCTATTAATAAATACAAATTCAAACCTTGATCTATAGTACTCCTTTTAGGTCTAAAACCATACTGCACATCTGCTAGGACCCCTTTCTCTGTTAACCAATCGTTCAATTTTTTTAAAATAACTCGACCTAAAATTTTCTCTGAGGAGTCAATCCGTGAAATCGGCCTGTAACAAGATGGGTCTTGCCTATTACCCTTTTTAAACACTGGTATAATTATAGATTTCTTCCAGGAAGACGGGATTTTATCAAATGCAAGATTATTAAAAACCTTGCATAATACCTTAGACCAAAATTTTGGAAAACTTTTAAAAACGTCCCCAGGTACCCCATCTGGGCCCGGGGCTTTGTTTTTTGTGGTTAGGTCTATAGCCCTTTCAACATCTGCCACTGTAAAAATAACTGCATCCTTGTCAGGGGAGGTTTCCCCAACTTCATCTACTAGAATTCCACCAGGAGGACCAATATTAGAGTATATCTGACTAAAGTGTTTTGTCCAGCCCTCATCTGGAATGTTTGCCTCTAAAGGAGTATTAGTTTCATCAGAAAAAAAGGGCTGATTTATTATTTTCCAGAATAAACCACTGTTTTTTAGGGTATCTGGATCCAGGAGTTGAGCCAAGGCATTATCTTTCAGAGTCCTTTTCCTCTCTAAAATAGTTTTTTTATACACTTTCCTAGCATTTACTATTTTTGATCGATCTTTAGGGATAGTTTTTAATGCCTTTAATAGTACACCATGTGCTTTAGAGCATTCCTTATCAAACCATCTATTGCCCTCTAGCACCTTCTGGCTAGATTTAACCTGGAGACTACAATTAATTTCTAAGCAAATCTGATCAAATGCTACTATAACCTCCTTAGGATCTGGATTTTCCGCTAGACATATAGAGATTTCATCCTCCACTTTAGATAAGACCTCCTGAAAAAAAGTTTCAGGGACTATTTTTGTCCACTTCAACCTACGATTCTGGTCTTTGACTTTAAGGTTCAAGCCCCCTCTCTCTGCGACTAATTTGAGAGAAATCAGTTCAGTGTTCTTAAGAACAAGTACAACAGGATTATGATCACTAAAAACTGACACCTCAGTACAATAATTTAAAACACTATTTAACAAAAAGGAAGACAGATAAATATAATCTATAGTAGTACCATTTTCTTTGCCCTTAAACGTAGGGGACCTACTATTCTCGTCTCCACAGCCAGACTCATATAAATTCCATTTGGCGAGGAAAAGCTCAAGATAATCCCCCTGCCTAGTATGTTCTGGATGAGCAGTTGAGGAAAAGAGAGGGCCTTCCTCATCCCTCCTAATACATGGTAGGGTACATGGATGTATATTAAAGTCCCCTAATAATATTAACTCAAAAGTGTTAACATTTATACTATAGACTGACAAAAGAATTTCCAAGTCATCCAGGTTTTGACTGGTGCAATCATTTGCATGCGAATGATAAAAATTTATAAAAAGGATCCTACCCTTATCCTGGGTGGCAAGCTCAACAATTAGACAATTTACTGAGCCCGAGGGGCATTGGGTTAAGGTACCTTTCATATCCAGATTGAAAAGGCTTAATAGACCCCCCCTTAGGTCTTCCTGCCACACTATTAGTAGCTGGAATGCAAAAATGACAAAAGCCATCCAAAGAAAAGCTATTCGTTTGATCCCAGGTCTCTTGTAAAGCAATGACGTCAAAAGATTTTAATGTCCTTTCCCATTCGGCTATCCCAGACTTGCTCTTTAAACCGGCAATGTTCCATGTAGCAATCTTGATAGACGATGCTGAGGGCTGGGAAGAATTTCCCAAGACATTTGGCAGTCAGTCATTTTCCTCCATAGAAGATAAGGCAGCATACCGATTGTGAAGAGGTAAAGTGTTGACGGTCTGCCTGTAAGTCAGCTGATGCCGACTTGGCTCCCCCCTAATTTGAGACCGGGACATATTCACCAATACATTCGGGGTACAGGCATCCATACCTCTTCCGTTCTCATTTGAACATTGCCCTTGCTCATACAACGTGCGACATTGAGTATTGGCCCCATGATTATAAAAGAAGCCAAGGGGTCTAGCAAAAACCGCATTTTCTAGAGTTGGCAAAATTGCAGCTCTCAGAAGCACTGTTGCCACGTGTTGTGGATATTTAAAATTTATGATAATACAGTCTCCGCCTCTTTTTTTAGGGCCATTTCCAATCCAGCTGACTCTACGGATAAATAAAATGTCATTTGTAAGGGCACAAGGAAATCCACAGTTCTTATTCAGCCAAGCAAGCGTCTTGTTTTTAAGAGCAGGATACGTTTCTACCCCAGAACCATTCAAGCACATGTCAACCTCTGGGACATTTGTTAGAACCACAGTATATGGTGCACATTCTGGCGGGAGATTAATAGAATTATGTCGCCAAGTTATACTTCTTCTATCAGTGACTGTCCCTCGTATAGTGTCCGGAGTACTCCTTTGTATTGCTTGTTTTGCTCGTGGTTGACTATATGTATTTTGTACACTAGCCGACCCTACTGGCGGTATAGACGAGGATGAGGCAGTCGGCACACTTACAGTCGGTGGGGCCTGAACAGTGGCCCCCAAGCCCTCCACCCTATTACTGACTATAGAGTGTGTAACTGAACCCACTGGACGGTTATCCATAGAGCCTATTAAGTCTACGTGGGTACTCAGTGGAACAGTGGACCGAGTCAGACAAGATTCTACAAGGCCTTCCAGTCTAGTAACCCTAAGAAGCACTAATTCTACCTTGGCCACCAGGGGACTGATCAGTACTTCCAATTTAGACTCAAGGATTGTAACCAGAAGATCAATTTGACTTGAGTGCAGACTAGTCCCCTCAATAATATTGGTGGGCTCAGGGACATTTCCCCTATTGGTAGCTGTTGGGCCAGCTTTTTTTGGCTTCAGACACCCTGCTTTCTTGACAGGCCCCTTCCTACAGGCACGTACCGCTCTCCTAGTGGGAGATTGAATAAGAGGAGACCTTGGTGGTAATGTCCGATCCTGTACTTGAATAGGTTCGGAACAGCAAACCTGCTCTACCACAGAGACATCAATATTTAAATCGTTCTCATTGTTCTCATTGTTAGAAATAGTCGAGACACTCTGAGACAATGATGTAGGAGGTAAACACTGCCTTATGGGAGATGTTTCTGGACTAACCCTACTTAATGATGATCTCCTATCTTTATTAATTTTACTAACTACTTTAAAAAGATAGTTATCCAAGGTCTTTGAGTCATTATTTGTAGCCATTTTAGAGGACCTCAGTTTGGACATGATGGGAACAGCGGAGTCGTCGATTATCTAGTGGAAATATTCCTCAATGGATTGACTGGATTGCCTATTTATCACAGTGCCCCCACAACAATACACGTCAGCCGGCTATCTCGATTTATTGCCCGTTTGAATCCACTGCGATGACTCATCAACCAGAACATAGCATTCTCTGCCTTCGTCGTAACGACTCCCAGTGACTGTCAGAAAGATTCCACAGCACACGGGCCACGAGACACTACTTCCGTTTCCTTTTGCCTTTTGCCTGCCGGGACCCTCGGCTCCTTCCTCTTTCCAAAGAAGAACAGGATAACTTCCTAATTTTCGCTAGCGGGAGACTTCCTCTTGTGGTGGTACACACCCGCCCACCCAGCGCCTGCACTTATTCTACCCGGACTCACTCAGCTCCGGGTGTGCTGCTGCTGCTCCGATAGCCCCAAGGCCCTGCCCCTCTCGCCGTACCTCGTACCTTGTACCTTGTACCTTGCACTGAGACCCCCCTCGGCGGGGCTACGGACTCCAGGGCCGGTGTTATTGCGCAGGCTGTGACGGGAGGAGTGGGTGGGTTCCTGGTTCTGCCTCCTCCCCTGCTCCCGGGTTAGCACTACCTGCGAGCTCGGATCCTAGTGCTTCCCTCACAGTGATTCATGGAGAGGCGGGAAATACAAACAGGCGGGACCGAGGCAGGTGATTTTTCGGGAAACTCAAGGTGTAGTCAAGGAGTGACCCGCACACCAAGATCCCGACCGGGAACCCCCAGGGACAACAGGAATAGCTGCTCACCCGGTCTCACCCAGTCTCATCCGATCTCCCAGTCTCTCCCGGTCCCCCGGTCCCCCGGTCTCCCAGTCTCCTCCGGTCTCCTCCTGGTCTGCTCACCGGGCACCTGGTCTGGGCAACTGGTCTGCGGGGGTCTGTGAGGGTCCACGTAGTCCGCGTAGGGTGGCAGCAAACCACCCTCTGACTCTCCTTGAGGCTCCTCGGGCTCCTCCAACCTAGGTCCAACAGCAAAGACAGCGAGTCTACGCTGAAAAGGAGCAGGGGAGCACCCACAACCCCCTCAGCCGGAAAGCCGGAAAGCAGCCGGAATGCACACCGGCAACAAAAGTCTAAAAACAGCCCCCCCCCCCGGGTCGTGCGGTTCGTGCGGCTCGTGGTTCGCGGTTCCCCCGAAGATCGCCGCTGTAACAGCGCGTCCGCGTCTTCCACCCCGCACTCCGCAGTCCGGGTCGGGTCTGAGACGTGAACCACCCGGCACCAACGTCCTTCCGCTCCGATTCCCATGAGCAATTTAAAAAGAGCACTCCAAAATATATATTTTTAAAAAGTAGAATAGAGCACACACATGTCCCTTGGGCATATCTGTGCGCTACATGTGTAGCGCTATTTTTGGGGTGAATTTCGGGAGGCCTTTTGCCCATAGTCATCCTTGGTTTTGCATTTCCCAAATAGCATTTTGCCAATTGGAAATCGTTATTTGGGAAATGCAAAACTGGCTCATTGTCACAAATGGCATCGGATTTCTTATTTGTGATTTCCTATAGCGATTGCTACTTTGTAGGACTCATTATTAGGAAATCAGTATCTTGGTACATAGCCCTTTGAATTTCCTAAATAGCGATTTCTATGAAGTCGCCATTTAGAAAATGCAAAATGGCATCTACATACATCTGGCCATGGGAGCTGCGAGATGCATGAGTCTCAAAATAATTAAGGGTTGGCACGGAACTATAGTTTGCACAACACAAAGACTCTGAAGACTCAAAAGTAGTGCTATGGGAAACTTACAAAACAGTTCTTCAAGATAAAGCCCAGAATATTACAGCACACAAACAGAAAATGGAAACACAAGAAATGGAAGATATGGAAAGCAGACTGCTAGCCACTGAAAAACATACTCATACTGAACTAGACCCCTGACTCTCCGCACCCTGGCAATCCTTCTGGAGGAATATTGTGCTCTGGCAGAAAAGAAATTGAAAGTACAAATCCTGGCCATGAATCATAGGCTGTATGATGCAGGAAATAAGGCAGGTAGATTGCTGGCCTGGCTAGGGTGTAACGAGAGAGAGACACATTGGGTGCATAGCATAGTAGATGATGCTAATAAAGTCCATGACACCAACAAAGAGATTGCTCATGCATTCACTCGATATTATGCAACCTTATACGAGGCACGCCTGCTAGCAAATGTTCCTCAGATAGAGGCCTACTTGGCGGCCATTCCAATGCCAACTCTCCCGCTAGATGGCCATAACGACCTGGAAAAAGACATCACTCTCTCGAGGATAACAGAGGCAATTGTGCAATTTAAGTCAGGCAAAATCCCAGGCCCGAATGGATACCAGCTGAGTTCTTT
This sequence comes from Pleurodeles waltl, assembly GCF_031143425.1. Classification (NCBI taxonomy): domain Eukaryota; kingdom Metazoa; phylum Chordata; class Amphibia; order Caudata; family Salamandridae; genus Pleurodeles; species Pleurodeles waltl. The sequence continues at coordinate 253,878,856 of NC_090449.1, read as the reverse complement.
TAACAGCAATGCCCGAACCCTTGCTCCCCACTTTGTATAACTGTATGAAGAGGTTAAACAGGAGGGGAGACTGCCACCTGACTTGCGAAGGACTACAAACGTGGTCATACACAAGCTAAGGAACCAGTCACGCATTGTGGCTCCTATCGACCAATCTCACTTCTCAATGTGGAGACTAAAATATTTGCAACTGTACTGGCCACAAGGTTGGTGTTGATTATCTCCCCATTGATCCAGAAATACCAGTCAGGCTTCATGCTAAGGAAATCTACTGGACTTAATTTGCTTAGGCTGTACAACTGTCTACAGTCAGTCAGAACTAGAAAAGATCCACATGTATTCCTCACATTGGATGTGGAGAAAGAATTTGATGCAGTCCATTGGCCCTTTTTGATGCAGGTACTCAGGTGTGGTTTTGGGCCAACATTTCGTAAGTGGAGAAGATTGCAATACAGTGACCCAGTAGCCACAAACAGAGTAAATGGAGTGTTGAAGACTGAATTTCCCATTGGGCGAGGTACCAGTCAGGTCTGCCCGTTATCCCCTCTCCGGTTCGCCTTAGTCCTGGAACCGCTGACCTATCTGATTAGGATGCACCCTGTTATAAGGTGCTTCTGAGCGAAAAAAGTGTTGAGCGAGGATGAATATATATGGCTATACGCGGATGATATCCTTCTCTATGTGACTCACCCGAGAGAGACTATCCCAGTGATACTCCAGGTGTTTGAGGGCTATGGTGCTCATTCTGGGTTCACCAATAACTGGGACAAATCAGGTATTTACCCACTGGGAGAAGAACGAGACTTAGAAGATCTGTCTAGAAGACTGTAGATCATGTGGGAGGGATTAATTCAAGTATCTTGCCATTTTTGCCACCCTAGATGGAGACCAAGATTTGGACTGCAACTTGCAACAATTGCTCAGAGTTCCAGACAGACGTTGACTGGTGGAGGAAGCTACCACCGACGCTGCTGGGGTGAGCAGCAATGTTCAAGATGATTACCCTGCCAAAATTCCTAAACGTCCTCCAAAGTAATTATTACCTTATCCCAGTTGAGTACTTTATCAAAATAATTGAGGAGTTGCATAAGCTGCTATGGGGTAGGCCATCCCAGGGTAGCGATGCAAACCCTACAGCAGAATCAATAAAATGGGGGTATTGTCCTCCCTGACATCTGAGCATATTAGCGGGCGGCCCAGTTAATAGTAATTAATTATTGGATATACACACCTGGAGCCCACCCCATCTATTTCCTGGAACGTCTCCAGTTCCGCAACAGACCACACTTACATTACTTATATGGCAGAAAAGGAATGACAAAACTGCTCCCTTTGTATCAGGTGGTCATTGAAGCCTGGAACAGGACAGGGAGATAAATGGCATGGGAGAAAAGATACACCCAGGAGACCGCGCTGTAGTAGTTAGGGGCGAGGCTTAAGAAGATAGGTAAATTGAAAGGCTTTAAAGCTTGGGACCTCATCGGGATTTCCAAACTGGGAGATCTTATTGAAAATGGAGAGCTAATTCTTGTCAGCTCTCTCCAGTGGTACTATCAGATCAGTACTACGCAACATTACATACAATTGACACATGCATGGCGCACCAAGATCCTAGATGTCACAAACATCCCGGGGTATGCCCCATTAGAAGAGAGATTACTTCAGGAGGAACTGCTAGAGAAGGCGGTCTCTTACACATATATAAGACCATCACTAATAATATGCCAGGCAAGTTACAGAAATTAAGGGAGAAATGGGAGGACGAATTGGGTGAACTAGAGAACACAGACTGGGAAGCTATGCTAATGCACCCAAGAGAAGTGGCAATTAAATCAAGACTCTGATTAATACAATACAAGATCCTTCATAGGATCTGCTGTGATCACTGTACGCTCATACTGAAATGCAACAGTGGAAGAACTGGACAAGATCCTCAATACACCCATACAGGCGGGCCCCACGCACATACTCCTTCATATCCCAAATGATGTAGATATCCTGAAAGCCCAGTTTCTCTTTTGCAATCTCAGTCTGGTAGTGGAAAGAGATTTAGCCAAATACTGGGGAGCACTGGAGATTCCCACTTTAGTGGGATGGTGGAGGAGTATGGATCTCTACAAGGTTGCAGAAAAAGGTCATGTATAAAGCTAGGGGTTGTCCAAGGAAACATGCTAAGATCTGAGGTCTCCAGTGTTAATATTATGGAAAGGATATGACTGTTGAGGATCACCCAATTACGCCGCAATAATACTTAAAATGTCCAAAGTCACTGTGGATGTGGCAGTGTGTAACTTGTTCTATATTGGACTGTCTAATGTGCGAAGTATAAGTATCATGCTGCCAACTGTGTTTCATGCTAAAATGTAATTCTGTGAGAGATAGTGTACAGTGTAGGTCTTTGTACACCAAACTTTGTATTGTTCAATTAATAAAAATACAAATATTTCGAAAAAAAGATTGTCATTTATATGTGGTTCAACCTCTAGCGAGTAGCTGTCTATCAGTTTCAGCATCCAGAAAACAATTAAACCACTTGTCCATTTCACCACGTATCAATGCATTAGGCAACGCTGTTGGCAATTCCAGGGAAAAAAGTAGGTTATCACCCTCACTGGAGGAGTAAAGGTCAAGAAAGAACATCTCCAACCTCTAAGCGCAATAACAAATGCATCTCAGTGAAAGGTGATTTGGGAGATATCCATGAACCAACTTCACTTGCAGGTGAGGAATATGGTGGCCAGTGTAAGTGGTCCCTATGCTAAAGACTTCACTGCACATTAAGGTGTGCCTCCTAGAAGATAGCAAGTCAGATGGGATATCGTTTAAAAAAAGAACCAGGACTTATTTTTGGGCAATTGAATAGCCCTTTAAAATTCCAGGTAAGTTTATTTGTAACACAACCATACTCTTTTCAGTAGGTTTAAACGTTGCCAATGACTTTGTAAAGGTCCCAGCAGAACCACCATTATACCATGTCCCTTTAGTCCAATGGGTGGCTCGCTGGCTTTCTGCCCACCTCCCTCCATGAGATGGGGTTTACCAGTAAAGACTTTTAAGGAAGGCTTAATGCACTGCTCATTGTTTCCTACTGACCATTCTACGGATCACCATTCAGGGTTATCATGCACAGGTTTCTCTTGCCTTGCCAGAACCTGTACACCACTGCACTGACACTCTACTCTGCAACTCTGCACTCTACACCACTCTACTCTATGCCACTGCACTCTAGGCACTCTACTCTACACCACTCTACAATACTCCACTCTGCACCACTGCACTCTATGCCACATGAGTCTACTCTGCACTCTGACACTTCACCACTCTGCATTACTGCACTCTCTGCTACTCTATTGTATGCAACACTACTCCACTGCACTCTATGTAACTCTACCCCATGCCACTCTATGCCACTGCACTCTGCACCAATGCACTCTAAACAACTGCACTGTATGCCACTGCCCTCTACTCTGTGCCACTGTACTCTACGCCACTGCGCTCTGTGCCACTTTACATCACTGCACTGACACTCTACTCTGCAGCGTTCCACTCTCCACCACTGTACTATACACCAATGTACTATGTACTACTGCATTCTATGCCACTGCACTCTATGCCACTCTACATCACTCCACTCTACAGCACTTTTCTCTACTCTGCACCACTCTACACTACGCCACTGCACTCCCTGCAACGTCAGTCTACTCTGCAATCTTTGCCACTGCTCCACTCTACACTACTGCTCTCTCTGCTACTCCATTGTATGCCACTGTACTCCACTGCACTCTATGCCACTGTACTCTGTCCCACGCCACTCCATGCCACTGCACTCTAAACCACTGCACTCTACGCTAACGCACTCTAAACAACTGCACTGTACCCCACTGCACTGTACTTTGCACCACGGGGCTCTACACCACTGCTCCTATGCCACTCTACTCCACTCCACACAACTATGCCACTAACTTTAAGCCATGCTGAACAGCAGCTACTCTGGTGTACAACATTGCTTATGGCTAAAACACATTAGCAAGGCCAATAACTCTTTCGTAGATGAGACCTATTGGCTTTGCCAATGTTTGTTAGTACTATGAGGTACCGAGGTACCTGAAAGAACTGTGAAAAATACAATTACATCATAATAAAGGCTGCTACAAAATGCGCAAATACATTTCGGTAAAATAAAAAAAAAGTGCTTCTCAAATACAGATTTGAATAATATACAGTTTATACCTAGTACTAAAAAATGTTATAACACTCCATTAAAACCACACACCCCACAGCTCACTTTGGAACACCATTACAATACCTCTCTAAAAGAAATATCTTTGCCACCAGAAAACTTCAAGTGACTCCTTTTAGTAAAGTCAATGCAGGTTTTCAAGCCCCTTTGCATTTGCAGATTTACCAGTTGGGCACATTTGCATGTCTTTAGGGAAGGAGACCCCCTGGCAAGAAGGTCTGATTCTTATCTGTCTGCCCCTCCCTCAGAGCGCAGGAGACTCCCAGCCTTCCAGTCCAGCTGGGGAGACTGATCTGCCCATAATTTCGCCCTGCCTCCGTTGTCCTTAAGGTGAAAGGCTAAAATTACGGACAAATGCTGTCCGTGAAGACTTTCATCACGGACAACGGACGGCAGGGCGAAATTACGGACAGTCCGTGAAATTTACGGACGGGTGGTCACCCTAGTTAATCTCTGAGTTAATACCAAAATGCATCATTCCTGCCATCGGACAATACCAATGCACCTCACTTGTAAGCACATGTACCTTGTCCTAAATAGGCACATCATTGCATCACGCTATTTACACGTCTGGCCGTGTGAATTAGAGGAACAGAAGAATGATGCAACCCCCGCTCCATAGGGTACACACTTTATACAAACTCAGATGAAAGCAAATTGACTAGGGCCCCGTCACTGTCTTGTACGTTCGTGTGAGCTGCCACTGCCTACAATTTATTACTGGGTGTTTGCCTATATCATGTGATATAATGCCTGGATAAAATGCAATGGAGCGGTAGACCAGGGTACCGATTATCACGAGGAAGGTAAATGTTTAATTAAATAACGTGGTACCTACGTGCGTGTCGCTGCACCACTAGCTTGTTTTTTCTCATGGCGTTTCACATATTCTGCGTTCGACATGCTTCTTTAACGTTCAAAATGTCAGTAGTTGTAAAACTTGAAACATTTCCGAGTTTATTTCAGCTGAGTTCAGCCGACACTGCAAGGAGCGCTAACTGTGGCCACATACACAATGTCGCACCCTGTTCGGCTACTGCATGTTAAAATAAACAAAACATTGAATTTTGGGTGGAGTGCCCTTTTCCCTACATCAGCTAGTGCGGCATAAAAGATGGTTGTTTTGGTGACTGAAAGCCGAGTGGTTTATACACGTTAATTAAAAGCTGAATCAGCGAAAGGCACAACCAGAAACATTACTGTTGGTTTCGATTGACAGTTACTATGAGTGTAATAAAAAGTGAGCCAGCAAAATTGTTAAAATTATCTCCTGGAAGAGGTCTTCACTAAAGCTGCGTCCAGCAAGACAAGCTTCTAACAGTAAATCGTATCACGAATACATAGATTCTTATATATATATAGGTACAGCCAATGTTCACATGCAAAGGAAGGCACTCCTTGCCATTCGCTGCAGGTCATAGAGCACCCAGAATGCAGCAGCACATGACTTCTATACAATGGCATGAAGGACCACACAATGAGCATTGCTCTGAACTAGCTCCCAGTTGCAACATTTAAGTCCTTTTTGGAATTGTGCGTTGCCCAGCAAGTCACTAGGCCGATCTTCCGAGAGCAGAAACGTGCACGTACTGAACCACACTGTCTCGTCTTCGGACATCTCGTGTTAAAAAAAGACTTGCACTGTTGGATATTCCTTTTCAATATAGCCAGCCAAACTCCGGGCCTATCATCCTGCAGCAATAAGAAACCTGCATAACCACCCGGACTTTCAGAAAATATTAAAGACCTAGCGATTTCCAAACACCCTGATGTTCCGTTAATGCATGCAAGACTTCCAACAAACCATCCTTTAATTTGAAGCCAAGCAATCCAGCGATAAAGACCACAGAAAGAAGGCATGTTTGTATACAATACAGTTTAATCGACCTCACAAGCGGCACAATTATGGACCACTTTATCCCACATCCACAAACAATAAATTAATTTAAAGGGGGGAGGAGGGGAGGGTGGGGGCGTATGTATAAATGTAATACTTGTCGAAGATGGTGTAATCAAAAAACAAACTCTTCTGTGTCCATCATGAGACCGCACTGTGAGCTCTTGAAATACATGAAGGATTCTCGAATGTAAACATTTTATCTCGATATCAATCACAAGAATCAGAAGAATCCAAGCAGCATCATGTCTTATTTAAGCACACAGTCAAAAGAAAAAGCTATAGAATCCAACGTTTTTCAAAATGTATATATTGCCCTGCCAAAGGAAAATCTTTTTATTGTCAATTACATTTAAATGACTTGTCTCGGATGACATGGAGAAATGTGTGAACGGCGGCTTTAGAGCGACCTGTTTCTCTGATTCCCCCACCACCACCCAGCAAAAGTGCCCCTCATCTCTCCATAGTCCCTTTCTCACATACGTTTCACTTTTTTTAAAGCGTTGGTAAAGGCTGGCTATACTAATTCACTCAGCTATCCACATAAAATACAGATATGTTCTTTGCAGCAGGCATATTAACCCTATGTGCTACTTTATTGCGATTCAATACTGGCACGAGACACACCTCTCTCTCTAGAAGGAACATTAATTACAAGAATTACTATGCTATTGTATTGCTGCCTGAAAGCTGGACGCACAAGAACTCTACAGCAGTTGCTTTTAAATCGTAATTTATTGCTAAACACAGCGCTCCCTTTGAGGTCAGTGCCCAGTGTGGCCGCACCAATAGCACCACCCTGAAGCCAGCAATGCATGGGGTACTTTCTGTCATGATTTGTAACCACTTTTACAAGTTCTTTAATGAGGATCAAGAAACACTGCTGTAGAATCATCAGAATAAAATCCATTTTACTTTATTTTCACATCAAAAAATAATTTATTTCATTTTACCAATATGCTAAATAGAAAATGGGTTCCTTGTATTATTGAGCCACAAAAAGGCATCACAACGCAAAACACAGCAGCTGATTATCTGTAACAAAGAGCAAATTAAGGCCCTCATTTAGAGTTTGCCAGGCGGCAGAGGCGCCCGCCAACCTCCTTAGGACAGAAAAATGCCATTCCGGCTTTCTGCCTGCTGGCCCTATTATAAGTTTCCCGCTGGGCCAGCAGGCAGAAACAACTTTTCCACTCGCTGGACCAGCGGGAAACAGGCCACAACATTGACACCAGCGCGTTACTAAGCCGTCAGCAATGTTGAGATGCATCGGGTGCAATAGCACCAGCCGTGCTTTTTACTGCCTGTAATTCAGGCAGTGAAAAGCGTGACGGGGCTGTTCATGGGGGCTCCTGCACTGCCCATGCCCCTGGCAGCCCGTCTCCGCCAGCCTTTGCATAGCAGTGGAAGCTAGCAGAGAGGGGACTCGTAATCCCCAGGGCAGCACTGCTTGCAGAGCTGCCCTGGCGGGTTAAGACCGCCTGCACCACCAGGCTGTTGACAGGCGGCAACCTGGTGGTGCCATCGGTCGGACTGCCACGGTCATAATGTGGAGGCTGGACAACTGCTTTGGCGGCTGTCCAACCGCCAATGCAAGTCTGGCAGTCCCAGGACCACCAAACTCTTAAAAAGGGCCTAACTGTTTAAGGCCTACAGTCTATTTTAAATGGAGTATAGTGATGATGAGGGTGCAGCCCACATGTTTTTCAAAGTTTTCCCAAGGTTTCAGCATTGGAATGAATTGGACCCTACCTATGGTTGGTGGGGGGCTGAGTGGAAGCAGCTCAGGACGTGCTATTCCAAACACCTGGCTGACCGGCTAGGGTGGGGCTATGCCCCCAGCTGGCTTTGGGGCATCACCTGTTTTGGTCTAGAGAAGGCGGGCTCGCGCTGTGCACTCAAAAGCACTTGCCATCACCACAGTCTGGTGACATCAGCACGCCACAAGGCCTGCTGCCGCCACAATCTGTTTTCCCCACCAGGGCAGGAAGCGGAAGTAAGGCCACTTCCTGCTCCGGTGCGGAAAACGTGCCCAAACGGGCCTCCCCACCATTTGGGAAGGCCTTGCTTGAAAGGGGAGATTCTCCCCTTTCAAACAAGGCCTTCCTGAAGCAGTTTCCTGTCCCTGGATCACAGCACAGGAAACCACACTAGACAACCCCCTCTGAAAACGGGGGGCATTTATATTTTTTTAAAGTACGCTTAACCCTTGGGGGAGGGGGGGTGCGCGCCATGGCGCCCCCAGTTTAAAAAAATTAAATTAAATTGACGGGGGGTTACCCATGTGCAGGGCGTCTCCCTTGGGGGGTAATTATTTTGCCCACAGGGAAACCATACAGCTAAAATATATATATATATATATATATATATATACACACATATATATATATATATATACACACACACATATATATATATATATAGAGAGAGAGAGAGAGAGAGATATCACTTTTGTCAATGCATGTGTGGTTTCCCTGGGGGCTGCGATCGGCCCCCAGGAAAACCACACCCACATATAAAAGTGACATATATATATATATATATATATATATATTCACCAGCAGTTCTCTAGCCGTTGCAGCTTACGTCTTCAAAGCAATGCACATGACCCATTTCAACTGTAGCTTTTAGGCAGCAATAAAAAAAAAGTAAAGTAACTCTTGTAATTATGTTTCTGCTACAAAAGGATCTGACTTTTGTTTAGTAGCAGTTTGGATGCCATAAAGTAGCGCAGAAAGTTTATATGCCTACTGCAAAGATCAAATCTGTATTTTATATAAATAGCCGAGTGGATTAGTAAAGCCAGACATTATCTGCGCTATAATACAAATGAAATGTATGTGCGAGGGGGGCTATGGAGAGATGGACACATTTTCTGGGTGGTAGTGAGGGAATCCGAGGAGGAGGTCAATGTAGTGGGAGCACCAATAATGATTGTTGGAGTAGGCGCCAGAGGCACTAAAGACTGTGATGATTGGTATGTGACAAGGTGAAGAAATAGTGTGTCTGTTTTTTTTTTTTTTGTGTCTTGAGAGAACGTGCTGATTGAGGGAAGAATCAAAGGTAAGGTGACTGAACTTTACTGTTGCAAGCATCACACACACACAGACAGACAGACAGACAGACACACACAGACACACACAACACCCCGCACATTTTGTGATTGCCTATGTAGGCTAGTGTTTTAGAGCGAGAGTTTAGCCAGTAGCAGAGATGGCATCTCGTTGGATGACTACTGCTCAAGCACTAACTGGGGTTATAGAGGACAGCTCTGATGTAGGAGCAGAGAGACAGCGCTTACTGAGACAGCATTTGAGGGATAGGACAATGGTGCAGACTACGAGAGTAATTTTTCCAACAACTCCTCTTCCAGTGATTCTGAAAGAGGTGATGAGGACAGTCCTGCTGTCCCTTCGCAAGCATAGTCTGTGCAGCGGGACAACAGCAGGTTAGCCCAACCCAGAGAGTAGGTGCATGTGGCAGCAAGCACAGAGTGCTCTCTTGGGAGCTCCCCAATTTAGTTCACCACTCAAATTGTATTGTGGAGACATCAAAATTATCTATCACAAAACAACCTGGTTTTGTAAGGCAGGTGCACCTGCGTTTTTGGTCCCGGGCTTGGAGGCCATACAGGGAAACCTACCAAACCCAGACATTTTCTGAAAACTAGACACCCGGGGAAGTCAACTGAGGTGTGACTTGTGTGGATTCCTTAAAGTTTTCCTACCCAGAATACACTGCAAAGGTGAAATGGTGAGTAAAAACTATTTTTTTTCTTGCATTTCTGTCACACAAACTACAGGATTATGCTGGGATCCACAAAATCCCTACCATCCAGTGTTTCCCCACCTGTCCAGACAAAAGCGCTACCCCCACTTCAGTGCCTGTACCCAGAGCCTGTGCAGTAATGGATCACCCCAGGGTCAACAATTGCCCTTATGTAAGGACTAACATTGATCATTGTGTGATCCATTCCTGACACGGGCACTAGGCCTACCCACACAAGTGAAGTACCATTTTTATCGGGAGACTTGGGGGAATGCTGGGTGGAAGGAAATTTGTCGCTCCTCTCAGATTCCAGAAATTTCTATCACCGAAATGGGAGGGGAAAAAGTTTTTTTTTGCCAAATGTTGAGGTTTGTAAAGGATTCTGGGTAACAGAACCTGGCGAGAGCACCACAAGTCACCCCATCTTGGATTCCCCTAGGTGTCCAGTTTCCAAAAATATATAGTTTTGCTAGGTTCCCCTTGGTGCTGGCTGAGCTAGAGGCCAAAATTCACAGCTAGACACTGCAAAAAAACAGGTCAGTTTTCTTTGGGAAAATGTGATGTGTCCACAAAAGTAAGTTTCGAGGCATTTGCTGTCATGGGCACTAGAACTACCCACACAAGAGAGGTACCATTTTTTCGGGAGACTTAGGGAAATGCTGGGTGAAAGGAAGTTTGTGCCTCCTCTCAGATTCCAGTACTCTGCAGCACCGAAATCTGAGGGGAAGTGTTTTTTTTGCCAAATTTTGAGGTATGAAGAAAATTCTGGCTAACAGAACCTGGCAAGAGCCGCACAAATCACCCCATCCTAGAATTGCCCTAGGTGTCGAGTTTTCAAAAATGCACTGGTTTGGTAGGTTTCCATAGGTGCCAGCTGAGCTAGAGGCCAAAATCCACAGGCAGGCACTTTCCAAAAAACACATTAGATTTCAATGTAAAAATGTGATGTGTCCATGTTGCGTTTCCTGTCACGGGCAATAGGCCTACCTACACAAGTGAGGTACAATTTTTATTGGGAGACTTGGGGGAACACAGAATAGAAGAACAAGTGTTATTGCCCCTTGTCTTTCTCTAACTTTTTTCGTCCAAATAAAAGACCATGTTTAAAAAAGAAGTCTATTTGAGAAATGGCCTGTAATTCACATGCTAGTATGGGGACCCCGGAATTCAAAGATGTGCAAATAACCACTGCTTCTCAACACCTTATCTTGTGCCAGTTTTGGAAATACAAAGGTTTCCTTGATACCTATTTTTGACTCTTTATATTTCACCAAATGAATTGCTGTATACCCGGTATACAATAAACACCCATTGCAAGGTGCAGCTCATTTATTGGCTCTGGGTACCCAGGGTTTTTGATTAATCTACAAGCCCTATATATCCCCGCAACCAGAAGAGTCCAGCAAACGTAACAATATATTGCTTTCAAAAATCTACCATAGCTGGAAAAAGTCATAGAAGAAAACGTGGACAGAAATTGCTTTTATTTTTTTTCACCTCAATTTCAATATTTTTTTATTTTAGTTGTTACTTTCTGAAGGAAAACCTTGAAGGATCTACACAAATGACCCCTTGCTAAATTCAGAATTGTGTTTACTTTTCAGAAATGTTTAGCTGTCCGGGATCCAGCATTGGTTTCACATCCATTTCTGTCACTAACTGGAAGGAGGCTGAAAGCACAAAAAATAGTAAAAATGGGGTATGTCCCAGTAAAATGCCAAAATTGTGTTGAAAAATGTGGTTTTCTGATTCAAGTCTGCCTGTTCCTGAAAGCTGAGAAGATGGTGATTTTAGCACCGCAAACCCTTTGTTGATGTCATTTACAGGGACAGAAAACACATGCTTTCTTCTGCAGCCCTTAGTTTCCCGATTTTTCTGAAAAAAACAAAATTTTAGCTGTATTTTGGCCAATTTCTTGGTCTCCTACACAGGAACCCACAAACTCTGGGTACCTTTAGAATCCCTAGGATGTTGGGGAAAAAAAGTACTCAAATTTGGCGTGGATAGCTTATGTGGACAAAAAGGCCTAAGTGCGAACAACCGCAAATAGCCAAAAAAAGGCTCAGCAATTGGGGGTGGGGAGAAGGCCCAGCAGCTTAGGGGTTAAGTGTTTTCGGGGTGTATTTCTCTAACAGCTGTGAACAAGAAGGCTTGGTAGGTATATTGTAATTGTATACTAGATAAACTATATATATTAAGTTTCGCCTAGTTTGTTTTAACGTCAAATATGATTTTGTATTTTTAATCTATGATGCTGTTTTGTATTGTTTTTATTCTGTTCTTTTATGTTTTTTTTTTTTTTTTTTTTTAAAAGACAGACTAAAGATTTATTGAATTGATTGACTTCCAGCCGCAGATTCCTTACCCTAGAATAGACACCCAAGGAATATCATCTCCGGAGGTGAGACTACGGACCAATTTCAGACCAGAAATTCCTTCAGGACTGAATAGGCAAAAAATCCCATCCAGATGGACCTGACTGTCCAGGTAGCAATGTTTCGTGAATGTGTGCAGAGGTCCACATTGCTGCCTGGAAGATGTCCAAGACTGGAATGCAACAAGCTAATGCTGTGGTCGCAGCTTTGCCTTTGGTGGGATGAGCTTGCAAGCCCTCAGGGGGTTGCTTCTTGGCCACTGCGTACCAGATCTTGATACAGAGGACGATCCATCTGGAGATGGTCAGCTTCTGCACAGCTTTTTTTTTAAACATGTTTTTATTGATTTTTCAAAAGAACCATACATTGTATTACATACAAGTGTTAGCAATGACAGGATGTTGATGGTTTCAGTAGATCGTTAGGTTCTCACAAATTAAGATTAACAAACAACTAAAGACATTCGTACACTTCCAGGTCTGAGCAGTCTAATCAGTATGTTGGGTTTTGCCTACGCAAATAATTAGCGCGTTCTATTGTGGTGGGGCTCTATCGACGCCTAAGATGGGGTCTTGGCTTCCGTGCGGGGGGGGGTGCGGGGATGGGGAGGAGGCGCGAGACGCTGGGGTGCTGGTGTCTATTAATTGAGCGTACTGGCCTGCAGGCACTGCCCGACGTGTGCGCACTTAGGGTTTTGGTGTATTATCAGTAAAGTTGAGGTGTTGTTGACAGGTGTGTGTGCATCCCCTGACAAAGTGCTGCATTGTAGCCGGGTCCGAGCGGGCGACCGCCTGGGTAATCGTGGCAGTCCACGGTTCAAGGGGGCCTTTTGTCGTTTTTTGCCTCTAGCCTAGAAACTAACGTGCTCCAAGTTTCGCAACCCGCGTGTCGCAATCCCCCTCGCACTAGGTTCATTAGTACCTGGTACTCAGCGCGGGTCCATCGTAGTGTGAGGGTGAGCCAGGCTTTCAGGTCCGGTGCATTGGGGGTTTTCCAGTTCATGGCTATCAGTGTTTTGTACGTTGCATAAGCTAGGTCCACAAACCTGTGTAAGTGTTTGTGTTTTTTCGTCCTTGTCCTAAGGCCGAGTAGGCAGGACTTGGGACTCGCGTCCAGGTCGAGATCCGTCATTTCTGTTAATGCTTTAACCACCCCAGCCCATTCCCCTTGTATCCGTGGGCACTCCCAGACCATGTGATAAAACTGTGCTACTGGTGTTTTGCATCTGGGGCAGGCCAGGTCCGTCCCGGGGAACATGCGTTTGATCCTGGCTGGCGCTAAATATGTCTGGTGTATGTAATTAAACTGTGTGTATTGGAATCTGGGGTTTCTTGAGACCTCACGGGTGTGGCTCAGGGCTTTTGGCCATTCTGCCCTTGAAATCGGGGTAGGCAGTACGGCGTTCCACCTCTCCCAAGCTTTTAGCAAATTGGGTTCCGGGGGCTTGTTCAGGAGTTTACATGAGTTTGAGACTGCTTTTGCTTGGGTGTCGCAGCTCAGCATATGATGCAGGGTAGCTGAGGTGTCTGGTTCTAGATCTCCAGATGCCCATGTTTTTCTAATTGCGTGGCATATAGCGTGGTAGGCCAGGAATTGTCCCAGGCTCACTGCTGTGAGGGCTTGCATGGATTCAAAGGACATTAATTTCCCTTCCTCGAAGCAGTCTCCCACTGTATATATGCCCGCATCTGTCCAGGTTGCAGGCAAATGTGATCCAGTCTCAGCCCACCCGGGAAGCCGTTCTAGCAGGAGAAGCAGTGAGTAGGGAAGTTCTTTTGCGTCTTTTTGAATATACCTCTTCCAGCATGCGTGTGCTGCTGCCATCAATGGGTTTTCGCGTGAGCTTTTGGCTTGCTTATTCGTAAGCCATACGAGCAGGGGGACTCCCTGAAGTCGGGACTTCAGCCAAATGGATTCCGCTGAGCTGGGCCTATGGATCCAGTTCAGTATCCACTACAACTGTGCGGCCGCGGAATAGAGCTCAAAGTTTGGGGCGCCCAACCCTCCCGCAGCCACCGGATAGTGTAGCGTGGTGAGTTCGACCCGCTTTCTGCCCTCTCCCCACACAAGTTGCAGTAGGATAGCGTTCAGACTGTTAAAAAAACCTTTGGGAATAATGAGTGGCAAGGCCGCAAAGTGATACAACAATCTGGGTAGTATCAGCATGTTTGCTAAGGCCACCTTGCCAAATGGTGAAAGTGGTAGTTTATTCCAGAATCGCATTGAGCCCTTCATAGAGGCCACCGCTCTCCCCAAATTACCATCCCTGAGGTCCTCTGTTCTGTGGTAAATGTTGACCCATAGGTATTTAAATGTGTCGAAGCACCATTTTAGGTGGCCTGACGGGGCATTCTCTTGTTTCGCTGAGGGCCAACTGGCTAGCGGGAATATACAAGATTTTCCCCTGTTGACTATTAGGCCGGAGATCCCTCCAAACTCAGACAGCAGCAACATCACCGGGGGCAACACCTCTTCCCCTCTATGTATATATATCAAGGCATCGTCTGCGTATAGGGATATGGCGTGGAAGGTCCCGCTCCTTACTACCCCCCACACTTCTTTTTTTGCACGAACGCGTGTGGCCAGTGGTTCCATCGCCAAGGCGAATAAGAGGGGGGGACAGGGGGCATCCCTGTCTTGTACCCCTGCTGATCGAGAAGCTCCCTGATATGACTCCACTTGTTTTCACCCCGGCCTGTGGGTCAGTGTACAGTATGCGTACCCAGCGTGTGAATTTTGGGCCAATACCCATTTGTTGCATGGTGGCAAACAGAAAATCCCATTCTAGTGTATCGAACGATTTTTCAATGTCAAGTGAGATCACCGGTTCCTCAGATGCGTTCGGGAGGGTGTCGCCCATTACGCTCAGCAGCCTCGGGATGTTAAGAAAAGTGTTGCACTTTGGGATGAATCCGTTCTGATCCTCGTGTACCAGGGTGTGCATATAGGGAGCTAACCTATTGGACAGAATTTTACCAAGTATTTTGCAGTCTAGATTTAGTAATGATAGGGGTCTGTAGGATTTAACGTCAGTGGGGTCGCGCCCTTGTTTCGGGAGGACCACTATCATTGCCTCCCTCATTGTGGGGGGTAGAGTCCCGTTGACCCATGCCTCTTCGAATACTTTCAGGAGGTGTGCATTAAGATGTGTCGCAAAGGTAGAATAATATTCTGATGGAAGGCCGTCTGCACCTGGAGCTTTATTCCTAGGTAGTTGTTCAAGGGCCTTATTGAGTTCTCCTAATGTCAGGGGGGCCTCTAGTATCTCTCTATCTGTTTGTGTAAGTTGGGGCAGGGGTGAGTCCGCCAGAAAGGACCTGAGTTGTTGAGTGGTGCATGATGTACCTTTAGCGTATCATTTTGTGTAATATTCCCTGAACGCATCGTTTATTTCTTCCTGTGTGGTTGCCAGTGCGCCTGTGCCAATCTCTATTGCCCCGACTGGGGGGCGCTGCTGGTCCTCACGCAGGAGCCATGCAAGTAGCCTACCCGATCTGTCGCCTTCTATTTGTAGTCGGGTCAAGTGGTATTTGTGATTGTGAAGGCGTAGTGTGGTGTCGGCGGTGGCGTATTCTGCGTGCGCATCTTTTAATGTCGTGTATGGTGTTTCGGTGCGGGCAACTGAATTTTCTAGTGCTCTTAGTTTCTTCTCCAGCTTGCTGACCTCTGCGTGGAGTGTACGTCTCACCCCCCATGTAGTAGAGATACAGTGGCCACGAAATCACTACTTTGTGTGCGTCCCACTCCACTGCTCTTAAATTTGTGGTGCCAGTGTTTAATTCACAGTACTGTTTTAGCACTGTTCTCAGTGTGTCTGTGAATGCTGGGTCCTGTAGGGCTTCCACCTGAAGTCTCCATGTTGGGATCGCTTGGCGCTTCCTACCCCAGTCCAGAGTTATTTAAGCGGTGAGCGGTCCAATAGTGTCTTAGCTAGGTATTCTATCCCGCTGGCTATTGTGCAGATTTCCTGAGTGCCCCACAGTAAGTCTATCCTGGTGTGCACCTTATGTGGTATTGAGTAGAATGAGTATTCCCTATGTAGTGGATGCTTCACGCGCCATATGTCATGGAGGCCCATATCACTGGCCCATGCCAACAGTGGACGTCTGGAGTATCTATTAGCTGTCGTTTGTGTGGGGGGGGGTTAGACCTGTCCAATGCCGGTTCCGGCGTACAATTAAAATTTCCACCCAATATAGCAGGTGTTTCAGGATTCACTAATAATGCTGGGGTGAGCGAACTCAGGAACTCGGGCAGGGGGTTATTGGGAGCATATATCCCTATAAGTGATAGTTGTTTGCTGTCTAGTCTACCCTCCATTACCACATACCTGCCTCCCTGATCTATCCCGTGTGATGTTTGGAGGAAGGGGACGCTCCCTGCTATCCATTTGAGAACCCCTCTCGGGAAAGTTGAGTAAGATGTGCCTACTATCTGTCCCCCCCCCATTTGCTCCACAGTTCTTGCAGGTCTGGATCTTGCAGGTGAGTCTCTTGTAGGATTGCGATGTGTATGCCTTGGCGTTTAAGTCGTGCATGCACCCTGGACCTTTTGCTCGGGGTCCCAAGTCCCCTGACATTCCAGGTGACTATCATATTTATGTGTACTATAGGCTGTGGGTTGGGCCATGTTTTATTTTGTGAGGGTGTATCTGGCACTCTACCTACTAATAGGACCCGGCCGGTTCCCCCCGCCCCCGTCGCATCAGCAGTCAGGCCCCCCCAGTCTTGGCAATGTTCCCTGTGTTGTGAGCAGACCTGTAGTGTACAAACTAGCAATTACCCTCTTTCCCTCCCCAACTGGATCCCATCTCCAACGGTGAACTTGCAACAAACTACACACCCCGTTGGGGTGCAGACAAAACTGTGTCCATGTGGATATCTGTGGGGGAGCAATGTTACTGTCCTGGTGTGGCTCGTTATGGGGCTCGCATCCCGGTCTGCGGATGACTTGGGGCGCTCCCGGGGTGAGCTGATCCCTCCCCCCCGGTGTGCCCCCGCCGCCAGCTACGCGCAGTTTAAATGTAGGAACTATTTCCAAGAATAGAAAAAAGATACATAAGTTCAGGTGTGATAACCACCCACTTCCCGTGGGGCACGCAAAGTTCAGTTCTACTCCTCAGTTGTGGCAGCCGGTCCCAACGGGGGGTGGGTCAGTGATACTCGGTCAAAGTGTATCTGCGGTCCTAGGGGTGAGCTCCGGGCCCTTTAGCGCTTCCGTTAATGTGGAATCCGAGCTGATCGAGTCCGATTCCGAGCCTTCCTCCGGGTGTGTCCTGAGAGTCTCAAAGGAGTTCTGTGTCAGCAGGGGAGTTTCTTTCAGAACCCTGGCTCTCTCTTCTGCGGCCTGTTTCTCCGTGGGTTGTCCCCTGGGGCGCCTCTTGGAGCGTTTCCGTGACGAGGTCGTTGACCAGTTCTTGTCGGTGCCGGTTGCTTCACGGGGGTGGGCGAGCCCCTTGGCATGCATCCATGTCCTAGCGTCCTCCGGTGAAGTGAACACGTGGGTGCGTTCGTCTGTTGATACTCTTAATTTGGCGGGGAATAGTAGTGCGTACTTTATGTCATGTTCACGGAGGCGTTGCTTTATTTGGACATAGGAGTTGTGTTGTTTTTGCACTTCTTGAGTGAAGTCTGGATAGGCGTGAACAATTGAGTCCTCATACTTGAATGGGCCTTTGTTGCTGAACTGCTGCAGTATGGCATCACGGTCTCTGAAATTCAGGAACCTGGCTATCAACGGTCTTGGGGGTTGGCCCGGCACCGGGGGACGTCCAGGGATCCTGTGCGCTCTTTCTACAGAAAAGAATTTCGATGGGGCTCCATTCAGAACCTCTTTAATTAACCAGTGTTCCAGCAAGAGTTCTGAGTTTTGATCCAGTGATTTTTCAGGGAATCAGAGGAACCGTATGTTGCTACGGCGGGATCTGCCCTCCGCCTCCTCTGCTCTTCTCAGCAGTGTCTTTACTTCTGCATCTAAGCGGAGAATTTGTTTTTGGTTGTCCGCTACTGTGGGGGCCAGTTCATTTAGCACCTCTTCCATTGACTTCACCTTTTCGGATAATTTGCGATGGTCTACTCTAAGGATGTTCAGATCTTGCGACACTGTGTCTATCCTGCTCTCCAGTGAGGATTTAGTGTCCATGATTGCCTGTAGCACTTTCTCGAATTGTGAGGAGTGTGCCTGGAGTGTAGTTTCCAGCAACTGCAGGGTGGGTATAAGTTGTTGATCACCAGGTGCCGTTCCGTGCGTGTTCCGGTCTTGGCTTTTCGCTATTTTGCCTTGTCTGTAGTTGTCCTTTAAGTGGGTATACTGCTCCACCAGGTGCAACCAAGCGGCTGAGTTTGTTGGGAACACACCTGTGCCTCTTTCGTGTGTGTCCTCGTTCCTCTTGCGCCCACGCGCTCACCCACGTTCCCTGGACCGTTCGGGCAGGGGGGCTACACGTCCTCACGGGTCAATGCCGGTGTGCACTTCAATTTTTGGGATTTCGGCCCTCCTGTTGGTCTCCAAGATAAGTTCTGGCTCGGGCGGGCAGGGGCTCCTCGTCGCTGGGCCCATCAACCAGCGTGGGCAGGAGAGAGGCGGGGGGCAAGACCCACGTGCCCCTCCTGATTCCCCCGCTGACGATTAATCCCGAGCCCTAGATCCTCTGACGAAATGGGGGGGAAAGAGGATCCTTCCCGAGAAACATTTGGAGGCCCCTTTCATAGCCACAAAAAGCAGATTGTGGGTGGCGAGGGGTCATGGAAAGCCCAAGGCCCTGGCTGTAGCCCTGCTGCCCTAAAGTGCTCTAGTGCCAAATCTGCCCTGTCTACGAAGAGGCAGAAGACATCAAAGGACATGTCCGTGAGGTATGCTTGAACATCTCCAGAAAAGCCAGTAGTCTTCAACCGGGCTTGGTACTGTAAGGCCACCACTGATGAAAACGCTTGCCTAGCGAGTCGGTGGCATCCAGTCCACACCGTATTGTGAACTTAGCTGTGTCTTTCCCATCAGAAACAGCCTGGGAGAGTACGGCCAAGGCTTGCTCCAGGACCGTTAGAAGCACCTGAGCAACCATATCCCACAGAGTGTGGGAATAGCGGCCCAAAAGGCACGCAGTGTTCACAGACTGTGGTGCTAGGCTGGTGGAAGAAATCATCTTCTTTCCAAAGGTGTCTAGCCTCTTGGATTCCCTATTTGATGGAGCGGTAGGGAATGCACCAGAATTTACATGGGTAGTAGAGGCGTCAACCGCCAAGATCTCTGGGGTAGGGTGCTTGGTTAGAACGTTTGGATACCTTGGGGTGGGGCGGAGGCAGTGAATTATCTGTTCACAAGAGCCCCTGTGCTGCGCTTAGACCAGGTTTCAAGCAGGATGCCCATGAGGGCTTTGTTGAATGTGAGTAAAGGTTCTGAAGGGGACACTCCCAGTCACAGCACCCCTGTCAAGACATTAGTCTTGACTGCCACTGAAGGCAACTGAAGGTCACTGCCCTTTTTACCACCATTGCAAATGATGCTCCCTCCTCCGTAGCCATAATAGGGGAAGAAAGCATACCAGTACCTGGAGAAGTGTCCAGTTCACAGGCTTCACCCAGAGCCTCACACATGTACATGTCTCATAAGGCTGGTATTCTGCAGGGCCCAGTGACCACTCCCAATCTTCACGAGTCCTAGCCTACAGGAGTAGGGCTCAGGCTCCGACCTCGAAGGCATGGCTCCAGTCGGCGCTGGAATCAGTGTTGGCAGATGCCTTTCATGTTCCATATCGGAGTCGGGGAACAGAAGAGGGGCTGCAGCACCGGTGGGTGCTAAAAGCAGTGACATCAGGATTGGCGCCGGGGAACATCAACATGGTACGACAGGTGTTGGTCTGGGTCCAAGAACGGATCCTAGGAGCCCGACTCGCACTTGAGGCAGAGTCACCTGCATGGAACCAGAAGGGGCCCTTCTCGAACCAGAAGGGGCCCAAAGGCAGGGCCTCATAGGACTCCTAGAGTTGGGTGGGGGTTGCTCCGCCTCCTGGAAACTCAGGGAGGCACAGAGACAGCCCCGGTGCTGGCTCTACCACAGAGCCAGGCCACTTCTTTGTCTCGTCAGCCAAAGGATGAGGTGAAGTAGAAAACCTCCTTGACTTCTTCTTGTGTCGGGATTTACCAAAGTGAGCGGAGGACTTAGGGCCGATGTAGCAAAGCTTTAGCGACTCGCAAACGGCGAAAATCGCCGTTTGCGAGTCGCTAAAGCCACTTTGTTATGTGAAATGCATATTGCGAGTCGGAACCGACTCGCAAAATGAATTTCCGAGTCGCAAATAGGAAGGTGTTGTCGCGCCGCACCACGCGGCGCGAGCCGAGCATTCAGCTCGCGCCGCACAGCGCGTCCTTAGGACACGGCGCGCCCCGAGCCTTCTGTGCACCTCGCGAGGCCCCAGATTTTGCTTGGGGCCTCGCTCTGCTTTTTCTTGCGTCCCTGGTACCCCCTGACCCCTCCTTACCTGTTCTTTTTTCTTCTTTTCTTCTTTGGGGCATTTTATTGTACTTTCTTTATGTCTTTTCCCCCTTCCCATGTTACCTTTTTCTTCCCAGCATTCCTTGTTCCCTATTCTCTATGGTTCCTACTCTATTCTGTCCTATGTACTTTTCCCTATCTAAGATGGTGTCCTTTTACTTCCTGTTGGTCATTTCCTGTTTCTTGGTATTTAAGGGCTCTGTTTTCTTCCTTTCCTTGCGCTGCAACACTATCTGCTCTGATTGTGTCTTCGCTCCTGATTCTTTGCCTTCGGTTCTGAATCTTGTCAAATTTCGTGTTTACCTGCATTTTTGTTTCTTTTTGATTCCTGGTTTTTGTTCTTGTTTCAGGAATCTACTGGTTGGAGGTTTTTTCCCCTTTTTAGGTTTTTTTTTCCCTCTGGCGCTATTTCTAAAGGGCACTGTCTGTTCTTGGCGTTTCCATTGCCTACAGCACCGTGGCTACTAGAAAGAGTCGCCCCTTTCTGGGCCAAAGCCGAACCTTCAAGACCCACGCCAATCGATCTGCGGATTCCAGGCGTAAGCAGCACGTGAGTCGTGACAGATTGCAGCGCCTAACCATCCCAACGTCTTCTGACACCATGGACGATACAGTGGCGGCTGCTGCAGATCCTGATCAATCTCTCCTGAATACTATTCAGCAACAAGCTCAGGAATTGCACCAACTACGCAATGAGAATGCTTGTTACGACAGGCTTTGGCCTTCCGCAGTGGCGATGTTCCGACTATCTCCGCTTCTACTCCTCGTTTCTCTGGTGAACCAACTAAACTGCGTGAATTCCTTGATGCATTAACGGTGTACTTCGCCTTACGACCTACCCAATTCTCCCATGACAGGACAAAGGTGGGATATCTTATCAGTGCATTATCCGGTCCTGCCTTGGCCTGGGCAACCCCGATGGTGTCATCCAACGATCCTGTATTGTCAGACTACTCTGCTTTCGTGTCTCGCTTCAAACAAATGTTTAGTCGTCCAGGATTGGAGGCCTCAGCGGAAGAAGCCTTATGTGACATCCAGCAAGGCTCCCAAGATGTCCTTCAATATATTACACGTTTTCGTCAACTAGCGGCAGAGACCACCTGGGTGGAGCGTACCCTGGTGACTTTGTTTCGCAGAGGACTTAAAGAAGAAATAAAAGATGAATTAGTACATTCCACCAGAGTTGAAGATCTTCGTGGCCTGATGGATCAAGCACTTTCCATCGAGTATCGTCTTCAAGAGCGACGAATGGAGAAGAGAAGGAGTAGAGGGTCTTCCCAGCCAAGCACTTCACGGGTGTATCTGCCTCGTTCTGAGGAATCTCGTCCTCCTGCTAGAGACATAGAGGGGGAACCCATGCAAGTGGATACTACTCGAGGGCCGCTCTCCGCTAGTGAGCGGGAAGACAGACGTAAGAAAGGATTGTGCCTATACTGTGGTTCCGCTGGTCACATGCTTCGTACCTGCCCTGTATGTCCACCAAGACCCTCGGGAAACGCCACTTCCCGTCCTCTGTAAGAAGGGAGGGGACGGGATCATCGGCTATACCTTCCATCAGTTCATTTAATGACAATATGACATACTTGTTCATGTTACCTGTCATATTACAACTACCTGATGGCCGTCAAGAAAGAACTATGGCATTACTAGATTGTGGTGCTAGTGGTATTTACATGGATAAGACTTGGGCCACTAATCAACAGATTCCAACACAACTCAAAGACATTCCTGAACAAGTGCACACAGTGGATGGATCCTTGATATCCTCTGGTCCAGTTGATACTACGACCTTGATGTTAAATTTACAGTTTGGTAATCATCAAGAACACATCTCCTTTGATCTCATTTCATCTCCCAACCATACCATCATTCTCGGAATTCCGTGGTTTACAAGACATAATCCGTATGTGAACTGGGTAACCCGGACTATTTCCTTGTCCTCACAGTTTTGCCATGAGAACTGTTTTGCTTCCGACAAATATTGGTCACCGAACAGATTAACACCTATTAAAAGTACTACGGAATATTCCATCAATACGGTCCAAGGAGTCCCTGAACACTATTTAGAGTTTCAAGATGTGTTCCAAAAACCATCCAGACCTGTATTACCTCCACATCGAGAGTACGATTGTGCTATTCCCTTGGAACCTGGAACTGTTGTTCCCTTTGGGAGGATGTATTCTCTCATGGAACCTGAAAAGGAAGTTCTAAAGGAGTATCTGGAGGAAAATGTACAGAGTGGTCTTATTGTTCCATCGTCTTCTCCGGCAGGGGCTCCTCTCTTTTTTGTACCCAAGAAGACTAAAGATCTTCGTCCTTGCCTGGATTTTCGAGGCCTGAATAAGATAACTATAAAGGATCGTTATCCTTTGCCCCTCATCAAGGATATTCTAGAGGCAGTCAGAGGGGCTCAACGTTTTACCAAATTGGATCTTCGGGGAGCCTACCACCTCTTACGTATTAAGGAAGGAGACGAGTGGAAAACAGCATTCAGGACACCATTTGGTCATTTTGAGTACAAGGTCATGCCTTTTGGTCTTACGAATGCCCCCGCAATATTTCAAAGATTTATGGACTCAATATTTTCTGATCTCTTGAACCAGACAGTTGTAATCTACTTAGACGATATCCTTATTTATTCCAGACATCCCGAACTCCATTCTTCCCATGTGAAACAAGTCCTTCAAAGACTCCGGGCACATCAACTATCCTGTAAACCCGAAAAATGTGAGTTCGATAAGACGGAAGTCAAATATCTGGGTTATCATTTAAGTCCCACCGGCATAGCTATGGACCAAGAAAAAGTACAAGCAATTCTCGATTGGCCTTCTCCCTCTTCTATTAAAGAAACACAATGTTTCCTAGGATTAGCAAATTTTTATCGGCAGTTCATTCTAGACTTTGCTAAACAGACCAGCCATATAACTCATACTTTAAAGAAGGAAAATTTAAAGAAGGGGTTTGTCTGGACTAAGGCGGCTGAAACAGCTTTTCAAGATTTAAAGAAGGCTTTCACTCAAGCCCCCATCTTAAGACATCCAGATACCAACAAACAGTTTATTGTAGTTACTGATGCTTCCGAAAGAGCTATTGGAGCTGTCTTACTCCAACAACAAGAAGATGATGGTCTTGAACATCCTGTTTTCTATCTGTCCCATATACTCTCTACAGCAGAACAACATTACTCAGTACTAGAAAGGGAGTTATTAGCTCTGAAAACAGCCTGCCTAGAATGGAGACAGTTTCTGATGGGTTCCAAGGAGCCTTTTGAGGTGAGAACAGACCACTGTAATCTACAATGTCTACGTAATTTTGTATGCCAGAATAGTCGCCAGGCCCGATGGGCCTTTTTCTTCAGTCAGTATGATTTTTACATCACCTATATTCCTGGATCCCAAAACATTCTGGCTGATGCTCTGTCTCGCCGTTATCCAGATTGTACTCCTTCCCCATCTCAGTATCTACTGGAACCTAGTAAGATCATTGGAGTTGCTCAATCTTTTCTGGAGGAGGTACAACTGGAGTACTCCAGCCTGTCTAACAGCGAAGTAGAGAAACTAAGAACCTTTTTATGCAAGAAGTAAGGATACTATTATCATCAGAATCTGTTATTCCTCCCTACTAACAGAGTTCGAGACAAGGCTTTACAGATGTGCCATGATTCGACGGTTGCTGGTCATAGAGGCATCAAGGCCACACAAGAACTTCTTTCGCGATCTTTCTGGTGGCCTACCTGGAAGTCAGATGTTGAAAGATACGTTCAGGCTTGTCCCACATGTGCTCAAGTCAAGATTCCCCGTACCAGACCTGCAGGATTACTACAGCCTTTGCCTGTTCCACCAGCTCCATGGCATACTATTTCTACTGACTTCATGTGTTCACTTCCACCATTAGCTGGAAACCAGGTTATCATGGTCACTGTTGATTCCTTTACTAAAATGGCTCACTTCACTGCCCTAAAAAAGTTACCTACATCCCAAGAATTGAGCCAGATATTTATCGACTATATTTTCCGTCTCCATGGACTTCCACATACCATTGTATCTGACAGAGGACCTCAGTATATTTCCCGGTTTTGGAAATATTTTTGCAAGACACTAAGGGGGTGATTCTGAGACTGGCGGGCGGCGGAGGCCGCCCGCCAGTCTTCCCCCGACAAAATACTGCTCCGCGGTCGCAAGACCGCTGAGGGTATTTTGAGATTTGCCCTGGGCTGGCGGGCGACCGCCAAAAGGCCACCCCCCAGCCCAGGGCAAATCTACCTTCCCACGAGGACGCCGGCTCCGAATGGAGCCGGCGTAGTGGGAAGGTGCGACGGGTGCTGTTGCACCCGTCGCGTATTTCAGTGTCTGCTTTGCAGACACTGAAATACTTTGTGGGGCCCCCAGGGGCCCCGCGGCACCCCCTACCACCATCCTGTTCCTGGCGGGAGACCCGCCAGGAACAGGATGGCGGTAGGGGGTGTCAGAATCCCCATGGCGGCGGAGCGCGCTCCGCCGCCATGGAGGATTCTCCCGAGCAGCGGAAAGTCGGCGGGAGACCGCCGACTTTCCGTTTCTGACCGCGGCTGAACCGCCGCGGTCAGAATGCTCAACGGAGCACCGCCAGCCTGTTGGCGGTGCTCCCGTTGTCGGTGCGGTGACCGCCAGGGTCAGAATGACCCCCTAAATATCAATATAGCACTATCATCCGGTTTCCATCCTCAGACCAATGGACAAACCGAGCGTCTGAACCAAGGATTAGAACAATACCTTCGCTGTTTTTGTAATTCTACCCAAAGCAACTGGAACACTTATCTCCCTATTGCTGAATTTTCCTACAACAATACTGTCCATAGTGCCTCCAAGGTCACTCCTTTTTTCTGTTCTTATGGCTATCATCCTACCTCTTTTCCTACTTCTCCTCAATCTACCTCTCCTCTGCCTGCGATTACATCTTTTTCCAAACGTCTCCTGCAAATCCATAGGCTAATTAGATCTAATTTATTGAACACCAAGAGATATATGAAGAAGGTCGCAGATAAGAAACGTGGACCCACTCCAGATTATCACCCTCAAGATAAAGTCTGGCTTTCCTCCAAATTCTTGCCCTCACGCCTTTCTCTTAATAAGTTCACACCTCGCTATTACGGGCCTTTCCGTATTCTTCAGTTGATCAATCCTGTCACTGTCCGTCTTCGCTTGCCTCATACTTGGAAGATTCATCCGGTCTTTCATGTGTCCCAGCTCAAACCTTATGTACCTGACCCTTTCTCTCGTCAGTTTCCTTGTCCTCCTCCTGTGTTGGTGAATGATGTACCTGAATATGAGGTTCAGGAAATTTGTGACTCTCGCCTTTTTCACAGACGTCTTCAGTATTTGATTCACTGGAAGGGATATCCTCTTAGTGAATGCTCTTGGGAAGATGCATCTTCTGTTCACGCACCTCTTCTGATTTCTCGTTTTCATCGTTTGTTTCCCTTCAAACCTGGGCCTTCGGGGGGGGGGGGGGGGGGGGGGACCTACTGTCGCGCCGCACCACGCGGGCCGAGCATTCAGCTCGCGCCGCACAGCGCGTCCTTAGGACACGGCGCGCCCCAAGCCTTCTGTGCACCTCGCGAGGCCCCAGATTTTGCTTGGGGCCTCGCTCTGCTTTTTCTTGCGTCCCTGGTACCCCCTGACCCCTCCTTACCTGTTCTTTTTTCTTCTTTTCTTCTTTGGGGCATTTTATTGTACTTTCTTTATGTCTTTTCCCCCTTCCCATGTTACCTTTTTCTTCCCAGCATTCCTTGTTCCCTATTCTCTATGGTTCCTACTCTATTCTGTCCTATGTACTTTTCCCTATCTAAGATGGTGTCCTTTTACTTCCTGTTGGTCATTTCCTGTTTCTTGGTATTTAAGGGCTCTGTTTTCTTCCTTTCCTTGCGCTGCAACATTATCTGCTCTGATTGTGTCTTCGCTCCTGATTCTTTGCCTTCGGTTCTGAATCTTGTCAAATTTCGTGTTTACCAGCATTTTTGTTTCTTTTTGATTCCTGGTTTTTGTTCTTGTTTCAGGAATCTACTGTTTGGAGGTTTTTTCCCCTTTTTAGTTTTTTTTTCCCTCTGGCGCTATTTCTAAAGGGCACGGTCTGTTCTTGGCGTTTCCATTGCCTACAGCACCGTGGCTACTAGAAAGAGTCGCCCCTTTCTGGGCCAAAGCCGAACCTTCAAGACCCACGCCACTCGATCTGCAGATTCCAGGCGTAAGCAGCACGTGAGTCGTGACAGGTGTGTTCCCTTCCTATTTGCGAGTTGCACTGGTATGCAATTTCATTTGCGACCACGATTGCGGTCGCAAATGAAAGTGCAGTTACCATCCACTTGAATGGGACCCCTTCCCCTTTGTGTCTGGAAAAACAAAATTAGTTTTCAGAGCAGGCAGTGGTCCAAGGGACCACTACCTGCCCTGAAAAATACCAAAACTAAAGGTTTCGGGTTTTTTTTCAAAGTGCAGCTCGTTTTCCTTTAAGGAAGACGGGCTACACTTTGAAAAAAAAAGACTGCTTTATTTAAAAGCAGTCACGGACATGATGGTCTGCTGTCTCCAGCAGGCCACCATCCAAGTGAGTGCCCTGAATCGCTATGGGGTCGCAAATTGCGACCCACCTCATTAATATTAATGAGGTGGGTCTTTGCGACCCCATAGCGACTCGCAGAAGGTGTCTGAGACACCTTTCTGCATTCCAAATTGCGAGTTGCAATTTGCGAGTCGCTGGGACTCGCAAATTGCAACTCGCAATTTGGAGTTTTGCTACATCTGGCCCTTAGTGTGGTGAAGATCTAGGGCTCCGCGACCGCTCCAGAGACCTTACTCTCGACTGGGATCTTGAGCATCACTCCGTCTAGGCCTTCAAGTTTAAGGCACGGCAATCAGCACCGTCAATAAATGACCAGGGCTAGCTCTTCTCCAGATCTGACTGGTGCGGAAAGAGAATAAATTACGTCAGCGCACCTGGGTGGCACCTATGTGGGCATCCCAATTGTCACTTCCAGAGCTGACAACGCCGATAACGCCACCTACCGGAGTGCAGGGGTATTGCTCACAAAAACATTTCTGGATCTAGTGCGACACCTGGAATAATAGTAAGGTAAGGAATCTGCAGTTAAAAGCCTCAATTAGATAAAAATATTTTTCTCAAAACTTCCTAAAAGCTAGCTATGTCACCCTCCGTCTCGCTCTCTCTTCCCTTCCTCCACGAGAAAAAACTGAAACTGTTTCATCATAGCCTCTTTCCTAGTGCAAGTAAACATTAAGGCAGTCATATACCTCAAACTTTTCAAGTGGACTGTCTTTAGAATTGAAAGCCTGGAGAGCTTACATAAATTTTTTCAGTTTTGAGGAGCCTGTTACGTCTCTTTAAGATCACAGTGTTTCGCCATAAAACTGTAGCACAAGAGACTATAAACACTAAATGATGCCTGTGTAGAGTGAATAATATACTCGCTAAAAAACCAAGTGGTTAGAATCTACTTCAACTCTCCTTCTATGCACCATTGTCTACAACTCAGTGAGATCAAAATGTTTAAGATTTTGTAGCAAATGCCCTGTGCGAGAGCATCTGGAAAGTTGTGGTTTCATGCCCTATATAAAAGTGTCTGAGGAGTGTACACTGTGAACTCTGTTGAAGCGTTTAGACCTAGTGAGAAGTGGTAGAGTTTCTTGTGAGAAATGAAACAATGATACTGATATAAGTATATAAATCCACTGAAAAAAACAATGAATACAGGAATGTTATAGTTAGAAATTAGAATTAAAAACAAAACATAGAAATTAGTAGTGCAAGGCGAGAGCACGAGTTATGCTTAATTTAGGGCACGAGTTATAGTTACTTGAAATAATTAACTATAAAAGCTGTATTTATATGGTTTTGTATGTTTGAAATATCAGCCTAACTATACCATTGCCGTAAACTTTGTTTTTTCAGTGATTTTTTATGTTTTTTTTCCACGTTGTCATTTTAATCACCCTACGTTAATCGACCCCCTCCTGTACACGGCCTTTGGCCACCCAACCCAGCGCCACACACGGCCTTCAGCCATACACAGTGGGGTTGGCCTCAGGGTCTGGCCTGTGGCCTTTGGCCGTGCGCGGCAGAGGTTGGCGGTATGGCCTGCAGCCAATCTCCTATAATCACCCAATGCTGTGCCACACACAACCTTTGGCCATGAGCGGTAGGGCTTGGCCACAGGACCTGGCATGCGGCTAGGTCCTGCAGCCTATCCTATAGCACTTATGAAGAGCTTCTTTGTTCGGTGGATATGTGATCATATTCCTATGCACCACGAACGTGGCTCCAAAATTGGCAGGAAACATGCTTGTGGGGTACTTTTAGTAAGCTGTCTATCCTCCTGTAAAAATGGAGGGAGACTCTGCATATCACTAATGTATATGAGATGGGGCCAAAAGGGCAGCGCTTCTAGGCCATTTTACATACTTGTAGTTTTTAAAAGGGATACCACAATCTCTGGCCTCAGCAGCAGATGACAAGAAGGAACCCACTTGTGACAGTCATTACATGAGATACTGTACTAAAAATAAAAGCAAGGATGCAAACATCTCAATCAAGGATTACAGATAACTTTAGAGCGGAAATGCAAAGACTTGTTCTGCCTTCACTGTGCACAAAAAGTTATGATGATTAGTACTTTATAGAAGTGGAGCTTCAACTTGGGCACCTGCTTTGTTTATATCTGTAAATACTTCTTGTTGAGATTTCTTTTCTGTGAAATGAGCATCGTGCCAGAAAGAATCTTGCCTGGCATATTTATCCAAGAGGCGGCCACAGTTTTCTGCAGAACGTCTACCCAACCGGAATACTTTCTAATGGTTAGTCGTTGCAAACTTGTTGGGTAAATGTATAGTGCATCTCCTACATTAAAGCTTAGTAAGGGAAGCCAAGGTAATGTCTCCAGTGTCCTTGTGTGTCTATAACGTTGCCAATGGGATTGTGCCTCGAGCGTCTTCATCAGATAACTCAAACTTGAACTGCAGGGAAAACACTTCTCCAAAGTAAAAATCATCTAAGAGTAAGTGCTTCTTTGTTAGGTAGTGATGTGCTTGTCTTACTAGCCACAAACAAGGTAACGCCTCAAGGCCACTGTTGTCCCAGCCGACTCCTTGCCTCCTGAGTGAGCCGGCAGTGCTCCCTCATGCAGGGACCTGCTGAAAACACAGCTCCATGCATGCAGAAGCAATACTTTCATCTCTTTCCCTGCCCGCATGTTTGCAGCAGGGAAACCAGCCGCAAAAATGGTCCCCAAGGCATATATAGCTCCTTTGTTTAGTTCGGTGGACCCCAGGGAGGTGGTGGCCTAGGGCAGTATGTTGCCCTGGAAGGGAGCCACGTGCCACACCCTTCTTTTCAAATAAGTTACTGGCCACGTGGAGGTGGTGGTGCCCGGGGCCGAGAGGGTCTGCATGTGACCTCCGCTTCATAATTCAATGCAGCCTTCAGGAGGTTGTGGTCTCCGGGCCCGGAGAGGTTTGCAGGGCACCCTATTTATTTTTCATTATTTAGCCACGGGTAAGTGAGGGGCCCTGGGGCGCTGAAGGGTGTGGGGGCGCAAGGGGGGGGTGGCTTGTATTTTATGAAACCTAGTTCTTGGGAGGTGGTGGTCCCCTAGGCTTTTTAGAGCCCAAGGAGGGAAGGGGCCCATGCATTCCCTCATTTTTATGACACCACAGCCCTGGGACCTGGCTCACCTGGGGACAAAAGTAAAAGCAAGCGCGGGAGCCTGTGCTTCATTTTTTTTTTTTTTTTTTTTTTTTTTTTAAGTTCACAGCGAAATTCGTGAATACTTGCGAATTTCGCCATGACCCTAAAATAAAAAATATTTTTTGCCCTGGCTGCCAAGACTAGGGGGTTGCGGTATTCGTACCCTGACCCTTTTTTTTTGTTTTTTTTTGCTGCCAACACTTCCTGGTTCAAGTTTTGTAGCCAATCAATCCTCTGCACGAGATTGGCAGTATTCGAAAAGTATTTGTGTTTCTAGATATACAAATTTGCATTTCCTTTATTATATTGAATACTACTGAACTGATTTAAACCAAATACCAAAAAATCGTGATCTGCGGACCAAAAGCTACCTTTCTGCCACATTTGGTATAATTCCGTCCAGCCGTTCGGGCTGCAGGCGCATCTAAAGACTCAAAGGGAGTTAACATGGTAAACATACTTTTTTGACGCCCCCACCTTTTTCTTTGCCCGTTTGATGGATCACCCTGAATTTATGCATGACAAGACCCAATTTGACACTTTTTGGGGAAAATTCCAGTTTTGTCAAACGGCGCCAAAGATACAGTCATGTCAAAAAATCATTTTTCTATGGAAACTAGGTACTAAAAATAACTACCTACTGGCGACCCCCACAGGTGATATAATATTTTACCAAGTGGCAGTAGCCACTCAGTAGTTATAGTTAGGGTTACCAGAGATAGGGATTTTTTCAGATTTTTGTCCCCCTTTATAACTTTGCACCCATTGATGAATGTGCATGAAACTTTGCAAACCTGCTGCCCCAGTTTCTTTTTGAGAAAACTGGATGTTTCAAAGCATTTGGACAAGGGGGTTCCAAAAAAAAAAGGGGGATTAAAAAACAAGCGTCAAATTCAATATATTTTCCATAGACTCTTGTGTTTCACATAACGCAAAGACCGGAAGTTGGACTTTTATGATATTTGGCAGTAATACATATTAGGGAGTGCAGATGATTCTGTGGGGTACTGCAGATAAGTAGAGTAAGCTATAACATTTTTCAATGTAGTGATATCTTGTAGCACAATACTACTAAAAGTAGGAAAGAAGCCTAAAAAACAAACTAGACTGCATATGTAAAGGTTCAGATGTAATACTTGAGCAACTGAAAGACCCATTTATGGTCACAAGCAAATGGAAATCTATAAACAAATACATCATGTATAGAATACATCTTAATCTATATACTTAATCTTTCCATGCTCCCTGGCTCACAAAATAAAAGTGAGCGAGCAAGCCAAACAAAAACCATCTTTCTTATGTACCCCTGTGCAACAAAATGAAAAGATGCCTTAGCAGTGTGCCACACAAGCAACTAATTGGAGGACATGATAACTTGCCACTAGAGAAAAATAATAATCTCAATTTTTATCACAAGGACTGCCTTTTGTTCATTTTGGCTTTCATATGTAGCACAATCCTACAAAAAGTAGGAAGGAAGTATATAGAATAAACTAGACTGCATTTGTAAAGTTTCAGATTTACTACATGAACAACTAAAAGACCCATTTATGGTCACAAGCTAATGGAAACCTATAAACAAAAACATAATAAAGTAAGTCTTAATCTACATAAGCTTTCTTTGCATGCTCTCTCTGGCTCACAAAATATAACAGTGCCCAACAAGACAAACAAAAACATCTTCCTTATCTACTCATGTGCAACAAAACTGAAAAGTGACCTAGCAGTGAGCTACACAAACTACTACATGGAAAGAATGATCACTGGCCATTAGGAAAAAAATTATAATCTTAATTTTATAACAAAAATGATTGTGCTTCATAAGAAGCCCAAAGTGATTGAGACCCAATCTACTGAAGCTCAAACTAGACTGCATATGTAAGGATTCAGATTTACTATATGATAAACTTAAAAGACACATTCATGGTCACAAGCTAATGGAAACCTATAAACAAAAACACAAAAAATTAAATACATCTTAACCTATAAGCTTTCTTTGCATGAGCTCTGACACACTAAATAAAACTGTACCCAACAAGCCAATCAAAAACCCTCTTCCTTATCCACTCGTGTGCAACAAAACAGAAAAGTGACCTAGCAGTAAGATACACAAACTACTATACGGAGGGAATGATCATAAAAAAATAATACACAAAAATGATTGGCTCTCGTTCACTTTGGGCTTCATATGAAGCACAGTCGACTAAAAGTAACAATGAAGCTCAAACTAGAAGGCATATGTGAAGTTTCAGAATAACTACATGAACAACTAAAAGACACATTCATGGTCACATGATTATGTAAACCAATAAACAAATACAATAGATAAAAAGAAAGAAATCACATTAAATCTGATTGCCACTCAGTATTTAGTCAGTATTCAACAAAGATAGTAATTCCTCTGATATTACCTTCCTAATAACTTTCCACCCATTTGATAAATCACCACAATATTTTCCATACCTATAGCATTTTTTACATTTTGAGATGATGTAAAATTTGGTGGTGAATTGTTAAGGGGGTGCAAAGATTAAAGGAGGTCTCAAAACATGTTCTTCCAAAAATTAATTTCCATAGACTATGGTATTTGACATAGTGCGAAAATGGCTGAATGGATTTACATAAACTTTGGCAGGATTATACATCATGGTGCAGAGACGATGCTTTGTAAGTACTGTAGTTAAATAGGGTAAGTATTTTTCAAGTTATAAGTGATTTAAACTTAGTGAAATCTGTTGCCACTGTACTTTAGTGGAATTTCACTAAATTGTGCTAAACTACCACCGTACATGGCCATGGCCTTATTTCAAAATATATTTTAAAACATCCTACCTATTACCACTTCATTAAAGTGGTAATTGGTAGGGAACTACTACTTACCTACATCTAAGCCCCTAACACTAAACACAGCCAATGTACAGTAAGAACAATACGACTGCCTTTTCATTCTTAAAAAAACAGTCATGACCCAATTACATACTGGCTTGTCATCGCCATGTACCACGGTGTACAGCAAAGTTATCACTATATAACATGGCCCAGAATATAACTACGGACAAGTTCTATCATTGGATTGTGACATCCTCACTCCTGGTGTTGCACAGGCAATGCAATACTTAAGTCAGATTTACAAAGCAAGGCAAGGCCACCATTTGTGGCCCTGCGCTGGTTGGTAAATCTGGAGAAACGCAACACAATGTGCTGTTTGTGTTACTCTGCACACTATAATCTACACTGCTGCTAAATTTCATATACATCCATATGCCACACCACTGTAGCCACTCCACTATAAGTTATTCTATTCCACTCTATATCTCTCCACTGTACGAGACTCCACTCTACGATATTACACTCAACAATATGACACTGCATGCCCCTCCAGTCTACATCACTCCACTGTATGCCGTGCCACTCTACTATACAGTATCCCACTCTAAGCCATTCCACTATACAGCACTCCACTCTACTGTATTCCACTATATGCCCCTTCACTGTATGCTATAATTAAGGCTCCCGTGAGCCTCTGAGCTGACGAGCTTGGGTGAAGCACCTGTGCCTTCTTGAGTGGTGCTTAAACCTGTGAATACTTTCAAGGCGGCATTTCAAGCAACCCCGCCAGCTACACGTTGCTCTTCGCTGATGACGGCCAAATAGCCAGAAACACGTGTCCGAAGATACGGCACTCGCCGCACCAACTTATGGTGAAAAACTTTCAAAACTCTATTCAAATTTGTGCTAATAACTGCATTTACCATGATGCCTTGGGGTCACAAATGCTGGAATGGAAGACAGGGTGCTCCCCATTTTGACTCTACTATACAGTATTCCACTCTAAGCCATTCCACTGTACAGCACTCGACTCTACTGTATTCCACTATATCCCCTCCACTGTGTGCTATTCTACTGTATGCCACTCCACTGTATGCTACTCCACTATATGCCACTCCAGTGTACACCACTCCATTCTATCTTAGTCTCTTGGATGCAGGGCTGGCATTAGCGCTAGTGGTACCCTATGCAACAGTTTCTTTTTTGCACCCCCACCCCATGACCACCGCCTCGGATTCACTCACTACCACCCGGAAAGTGTGCCCCTCATCTTTCCATTGCACCCCTTTCACATGCATTCATTTTAAAGAGCTTGTAAAGGCTGGCTTTACTAATCCACCCAGGTACCACATAAAATATAGTTCTGTTCTTTGCAGCAGGCATATTAACCCTCTACGCTACTTTATGCCGAGTCAAAGCCGTCGCTAGGCAAAACTCATCTCTCTCCATAGCAGGAACATTAATCACAAGCGGTATCTTGACATTTTAATTGTTTCCTGAAGGCTAGATGCATAAGGAACTTTTCTGCAGGTGCTTTTAAATTGCAAATATTTTTAGTCATTGCTTAACAAGCACCCCCCCAATCCAGGTCAGCACCCGCTGCCGTTGCACCACTCTAAAGCCGGCCCTGATTGGATGCCACTCTGCTACATGCTATATCACTCTCCCCCACTACATTGTACACTACTCCAGTTTATCCCACTCCACTGTATACTACTCTATTCCAATTTACACAACTCCACTCTATTCTACGATATTCTACTATACGCCACTCCATTGTATGCTATTACACTTTCTGCAACTTCAACATTTGCCCTTCTACTGTATGGTATTCCACTCTAACCCACTCAACTGTACACTACTACACTATATGCTATTACACTCTACGCCACTTCACTGTATGCTGCTCCACTCTATGCCACTCCAGAATACCCTCCTCCACTCAGCGTAAGTCCACTCTACAAAACCCTACTGCACTCTAAGCCACTACTCTATCCCTGTACATTCCACTGCCCAAATCTGGTCTCAACTCTATGCGTGTCCTCTATTGTACAATTCTACTCCACTCTACGATAGTTTCTAATAAAGTATGATACAGCACTCCACTCTACTGTATGAGACACCACTCCAATTTATAACAGTTTCCTCAACTCTATGCTCTGCTACTTTAATGTGTATCACCCCACTCTATGCTAATGTACTGAACCCTACTCCATTCTATGACATTCCACTGTCCGCCACTCTAATCTATGCTGTTCTACCCTATGCTGCCCCCACTCTTCTACACTCTACTGTAGAGTATTCCACGGTACACTAATCCACTGTACGCTACTCCACCTTATGGTAATCCATACAACATCACTGCAGTGTATGCTGCTCTACTTCACACCGGTACAATGTATGCCACACACTCTTCCACTTCACATAACTTCACTCTATGAAAGTCTATCACACTTCACGGCACTCTAACATCCTACCAAACTCCCATATCCAACTCTATACTCCACTCGATGGCTGTACATATCAATGTACACTATTCCACTTAACAACACTTTCTATAAAACAGCATCCCACTCACATGTACGGGACCCCCATCAAATTTTAAACATTTTTCTACTTACACCACACCAGTATACTCCTCTCCATGCCACTATAGGACACACCAATACATTCTATTGAACTTTACTCCACACTATGTTACACCAACACCAATCTACTCAACTCCACTGTATGAGAATTTACCGCACTCTAAGCTACTATACAACAATCCACTCTACTCAGCTCCACTATTTCACATACTACTGAACTCTAAGCATCGCCACTCTACAACACTGTATGCCACTCTCCTACACTTTATTCCCATCTATGCCCGGTCACTCCACTGTAAAACACTGTACTATACTCTTTAGATATCCTGTGATTTGTACCATGATGGAATGACCAAGAATCCTTATACTCTTTGTAAGTTAAAACCTGCCAGACTGCCTGGTTGTGAAAGACTTACAGCGGGCATGTCCGTAGCTGACCAGGAAAGCAACTCCGCCAATTGTTTTCAACTGGCTTTTTGTTTTGTCACTCTTATTTTCTAGCTTTATTCAATAGTTTTATTTGTTTTAGCCCACACTTTGTCCTTCCCGTGGAGCATAGCCTGTTTACCAACTCCCTGACTGGCCCATTTGATCCTTCTAGTATGCTTTTCCGGAATCTTTTATATTATTTTTTTAAAAGCACTCCATGTGGGTTTATACATTTCCCCCGTCCTCTGTTTTTTTTTACTTAACCCAACACATTCATTCCACAATGCACAACACTCTATTCCACTATAATCTATGATACTTTTGGTTTTCTTTACAACACTATAAACAACTCTTTGTATGCCACTGTACTTTACTCCACTTTTTCACACTGTGTGCAACTTCCTTCTATGCCACTCAATGCCGTTGTATTGTAAACCACTGTGTGCCAATCCACTTTACAACACTGTACACCACTCCATTCTACAAAAATCAACTATACTGTATGCCGCTCAACTCTACCATAGTCTACAACACTTTCCAATACTGTACAAACCGTCTTACACTCTACTGTACAACACAGTACTTCAATTTATGACATTTTACTCAACTGTATGCTATACCACTCAACTTTACTGCACTCCACTATAGTCTACGACATGTGACTCCACTCTAGACACTTTACTCCTCTCTACACTACCTTATTCCAGTGTACTTCACTCCACTATACTCCATTCTCATACAATTTATCTGATAGAGACTTCCAGCTGCAGCTTCCTTACCTTAGAATTCCCTGGCGTCCGCTTCAAATCCGGAGTTTTTTGTGAGCAGTACCCTGCGCGCGCACCATCGGACGGCGTCGTTCGGATCCGCGTGCGTCAGCGGAGTCGTCTATGACATCACGGTTGTCTATATAGACGCCGTCTCGGCGCGTGTACGTCAGTTCTTTTCCTTCCGCGCCAGTTAAGCGCAGTTTTGGAAAGAGCTACCCTGCTTCGACGGTTTGTCAACGATTTTTTTACTGTTTGGAGTCATGTCTTCGAGAAAGACAGGATTCAAGCCGTGTGGTGCGTGTCATCGCACCATGTCGGTGACGGATCCGCACCGAGTTTGTCTTTGGTGCTTGGACAAGGACCACGATTCCACCTCGTGCTCCGATTGTCGGGCCATGGCGCCGAAGGCCTTGAGGGAGAGATCCCTTAAGCTTCTTGCGGCCCGACATTCGTCTTCGGTCAGCGCGACTCCGCGGAGGTCATGGTCTCACAGTAGGAGGAGGTCGCGGAACCGCTCCCGGAGCCCCAAGTCCTCTTCCTCGCATTCGAGTTCATCGGAAGGTAAGAGGCACAAGAAGAAGAAGTCCAAGCGGACTTCGTCTTCGCCACGCCCGTCGACCGACGAGGCCTCTAGGGAACGTCGACGTTCCGAGCGCGGTTCTGCGGAGCCGTTGCCAGGGTCGACTCCGCGTCTTCCCCCCTTTCCGGGGACCGGATCGACCCCCGCTCAAATTAAAGAATTTTACGAGGCCATGCGTCTCGTCTTTGAGCGGGCTGTACCCTCGGGTGGGTCTTCAGGCCCGCGGGGTCAGCAGGGGCCCCTTCAGATTTGATGCCGCCGGCTTCCGCCTCAGCACCGTTGGGGACCTCAGGATCCGATAAAGGATCTGGACCGGCACAGGTCTCTCACAGTCGACCTCCTTCGGCGCCGGGTCCGACGTCGACGATTCCGCCACTGGCGCCCACCGGTGGCAGCCCCATCCTTGTTCCGGATGATCCGGAGCGACGTCGTACGACGTCGACGGAGCCGATTCGCCCCAGATCATTGTCTGAGCATTATTTGGAACAGCCAGACGCAGGAGAGGAATGGGAGGGGTCCGAGGACCCTTTAGAATCAGGATTGCACCAGGACTGGTATGTGGATCTAGGGGAGGCAAGTGGACTGGACACATCTCCAGATACTGGTATGCTCTCTCCTCCTAATGTGGCTACGGAGGAGGGGGCTTCTTTCGCTATGGTGGTGCGTAGGGCAGCTGAGGTCTTGGACCTAGATTTGCCTACGGTGCCAGTCAGGACAAATGTCCCGACAGAAGTGCTTCAGTACATCGGAACCGTTGTTGCCATTCAATGAGGCTCTTACAGACGTCCTTCTGGGTACGTGGTCCAACCCCAGCACAGGGGCTCCTGTGAATAGGACGGTCGGCCACCGCCATAGACTCGCTCCCAGCGACCCTAATTTCCCGACAACACCCCACTCCTGAGAGCTTGGTTGTCCAAGCCTCTACTTCACGTGGTGCTTTCCCTTCCGCTCCCCCGGATAGGGAACCCAAAGAGGCTGGATCAGCTTGGGAAGAAGATGTTTTCTTCCTCCGGCCTGGCATTGAGGTCTGTAAACACCTCTAGCCTATTGCGCCGTTATTCCCATACTTTATGGGATACGGTGGCACAAGTGCTGCCCCAGGTCCCGGAGGGCGTACGGGACACTCTCACCCAGGCTGTAAAGGATGGGAGAGATGCAGCCAAGTTTACAATCCGGTGTGGCTTGGACACGACTGACTCGCTGGGCAGAGCAATTTCATCGTCAGTGGCCCTTCGCCGCCACACCTGGCTACGTTCTACTGGTTTTTCAGGGGATGTCCAGCTTGATGGACATGCCCTTTGATGGCTCTCGCCTTTTTGGCGAAAAGGCAGACTCCGCGCTTCAGAGGTTCAAGGATTCTCGAGCCACGGCCAGATCCTTGGGCCTTTCAACACAGGCACGACAGCAGTCTGTCTTTCACCCATTCCGAGGCTTCGGGAGGGGCGTGGTGCCACGCCAGCCACAGTTTAGCCACCGTCCTCAGGCCTCACAGCATCCCGGAAGAGGACGTGGTTGTGGTACCATCAGACCCAGAGGATCTGGCCAGAGGTCGGCTGCCACACAGCCCCCCTCCACTGCGCCCAAGCCCTCCTGGTGTGGTTCTGCAGGATCACATCCGTCCAGTTGGAGGGAGGATTCGTTTTCATCTCCCTCACTGGTTTTCCATCACCACAGACAAGTGGGTCCTGCAGATCATACGGAAGGGCTACTCCCTTCCCTTCCAGTCTTTCCCTCCTTCTATCCCTACGACAAAGGAATGGCTGATGGAGGACCATTTAGCTTTGCTCCGCAAGGAAGTTACAGCTCTTTTGGCCAAGGGAGCCATAGAAAGAGTCCAGATATCAGAAGTAAACAGTGGTTGGTATTCCCGCTACTTTCTGATTCCCAAAAAGAAAAAAGGCCTTCGCCCTATTTTGGATTTAAGGGACGTCAATCTCTTCCTCAAGAAGGAGAAATTCAATATGCACACTCTTGCTCAGGTTTTGTCTGCCCTAGACCAAGGAGACTGGATGGTAGCGTTGGATTTGCAGGATGCGTATTTCCATATTCCTATCCTGCCAAGCCACAGGTGTTACCTGCGGTTCAAGGCGGGCCACGAGCACTTTCAGTTTACCGTGCTTCCTTTCGGTCTTACCAGTGCCCCTCGGGTGTTCACAAAGGTGATGGCAGTGGTGGCAGCTCATTTGTGCAGGTCAGGTATTTCCGTCTTCCCCTACCTGGACGATTGGCTGTTGAAGGCTCTTACGCCCCAGGCTCTCGTCACCCACCTTCAGACGACGGCGGACCTCTTGCATTCGCTGGGGTTCACTATAAATGTGCCGAAGTCACACCCGACTCCCTCTCAGAAGCTCTCTTTCATCGGAGCTGTTCTGGACACAGTACAGTATCGGGCTTATCCTCCCGATCAGCGGGTTCAGGATATTCAGGTTATGATTCTGATGTTTCGGCCTCTATCCTGGATCTCGGTGAGACAGACTCTGAGGCTGCTGGGACTCATGGCTTCCTGCATCCTGTTGGTCAAGCATGCCAGATGGCGCATGAGGGCTCTGCAGTGGGACCTGAAGTTCCAATGGGCACAGCATCAGAGAAATCTTACCGACGTGGTTCAGATCTCGGAGAGGACTGCGGAAGATCTGCAGTGGTGGTTAGTGAACTGCGAGTGGGTCAAGGGCAGACCCCTCTCCCTTCCCCAACCAGATCTAACGGTAGTGACAGATGTGCCACTTCTGGGAAGGGGCAGCCATCTGGGGGAGGTGGAGATCAGAGGTCACTGGTCTCCGGCGGAATCTGGGCTCCACATCAACTTGTTGGAGCTTCGGGCGATCCGGTTAGCATTAAAAGCATTTCTTCCAGTTTT
Organism: Pleurodeles waltl; assembly: GCF_031143425.1. Lineage (NCBI taxonomy): Eukaryota > Metazoa > Chordata > Amphibia > Caudata > Salamandridae > Pleurodeles > Pleurodeles waltl. The sequence continues at coordinate 253,838,298 of NC_090449.1, read as the reverse complement.
GAAAGGGAAGGTGGTGCAGGTGTTCACGGACAACACTACTGCCATTTGGTACTGCAACAAGCAGGGCGGTGTGGGGTCGTGGACCCTTTGTCAAGAGACTTTACGCTTCTGGACATGGCTCGAACAGCAGGGCATGACCCTGGTGGTTCAACACATGGCAGGTTCTCTGAACGCCAGAGCAGACTAACTCAGCCGAAAATGCTTAGAGGATCACGAATAGTGTCTCCATCCGGAGGTGGCACAAGGACTCTTTCAGCAGTGGGGAGAGCCTTGGTTAGATCTGTTCGCCTCCGCAGAGAACGCGCAATGTCAGCAGTTTTGCGCGTTGGAGTTTCCAAAGGGGCTATCGCTAGGCGACGCTTTTTGTCGCGAGTGGAGTTCAGGCCTCCTGTACGCCTTTCTGCCTATACCACTTCTGCCCAGAGTTCTCAAGAAAATCAAGAACGACCGGGCCCAAGTAATCCTTGTGGCTCCGGATTGGGCACGGAGAGTTTGGTATCCAGAGCTTCTCAAAATGATCATCGGTCCTCAAATCAGGCTGCCTCTTCGGGAGGATCTTCTGTCGTAGCAGCAGGGGAAGGTTCTCCACTCGAACCTGTCAACTCTGCACCTTCATGCGTGGAGATTGAGCGGCGACAGCTGATGGTTTATGACCTCCCTCCTGAGGTCTGTGATGTCATTCTGGCAGCCAGGCGTCCCTCAACTAAGTCGATCTACGCCTGCCGTTGGAAACGTTTTGTTTCTTATTGTTCAGAGAGGTCTATTGATCCTCTTTCTTCTTCTCTAACATACTTTTGTTTATTTTGTCTCTCGCCCAGCAGGGTTCCTCCTTGGGGACTCTCAAGGGCTATCTTGCTTTTCTTCAGTTGCCTGATCAACCATCTCTGTTTAAATCACCTATAGTACAGAGGTTTTTGAAAGGGCTTGTACATCTGTTCCCGCCTGTGCCTTTCGTTATACCCCATTGGGATCTTAATCTGGTTCTTACCTTCCTTAAGTGTGCTTCTTTCAAGCCCTTACATAACTGTCCTCTCCGGCTGCTCACTGTTAAGACAGCCTTTTTGGTGGCAATCACATCTGCCAGAAGAGTGAGTGAGCTGCAGGCTTTATCTTCTAAACCTCCTTATCTAATGATATATCCTGACATGGTGGTGAAAAGCACTCGTGCCTCTTTTCTCCCCAAGGTGGTGACCCCTTTCCATCTGGGTCAACATATCACCCTGCCCACCTTCTTTGCACCACCGCATCCCTCTAAGGAAGAGAAGCGTCCCATCGGCTGAACCCAAAAAGAGCGTTATTGTTCTACCTTGACCGCACTAAAGAGTTCCGGGTGGACGACCAACTCTTTGTGGGGTACGTTGGTGCAAAGAAGGGTCGGGCAGTACAGAAACGATCCATCTTGCGCTGGGTCGTTCTCTGTATAAAAATATGCTACGCTTAGGCTAAGAAGCAGCCTCCCGAGGGCTTGAGAGCTCATTCCACTAGGGGTAAAGCTGCTACCACTGCGTTAGCAAGTGGCGTACCGGTGGTGGACATATGTCAGGCCGCAACGTGGGCTTCTTTACACACGTTGCGAAGCACTACTGCCTGGATAGCCAGGTGATAAGAGAGGGGCATTTTACCCGTTCTGCCTTGATGGATTTCCTTATATAAAAAAATATATATATATCTCCTTCAGACCCAACACCATGGGTTATAGCTTTGGTATCTATTCTAATGTAAGAAAGCTGCAGCTAGAAGTCTCTATCAGATGAACAAGTTACTTACCTTCGGTAACGAAGTATCTGGTAGAGGCTCTATCTAGCTGCAGATTCCTTACACCCGCACAAGCCTCCCCGCTCTGGGGAAATTTTTTCTCATGTGCATATATACAGGGAGTGCAGAATTATTAGGCAAATGAGTATTTTGACCACATCATCCTCTTTATGCATGTTGTCTTACTCCAAGCTGTATAGGCTCGAAAGCCTACTACCAATTAAGCATATTAGGTGATGTGCATCTCTGTAATGAGAAGGGGTGTGGTCTAATGACATCAACACCCTATATCAGGTGTGCATAATTATTAGGCAACTTCCTTTCCTTTGGCAAAATGGGTCAAAAGAAGGACTTGACAGGCTCAGAAAAGTCAAAAATAGTGAGATATCTTGCAGAGGGATGCAGCACTCTTAAAATTGCAAAGCTTCTGAAGCATGATCATCGAACAATCAAGCGTTTCATTCAAAATAGTCAACAGGGTCGCAAGAAGCGTGTGGAAAAACCAAGGCGCAAAATAACTGCCCATGAACTGAGAAAAGTCAAGCGTGCAGCTGCCACGATGCCACTTGCCACCAGTTTGGCCATATTTCAGAGCTGCAACATCACTGGAGTGCCCAAAAGCACAAGGTGTGCAATATTCAGAGACATGGCCAAGGTAAGAAAGGCTGAAAGACGACCACCACTGAACAAGACACACAAGCGGAAACGTCAAGACTGGGCCAAGAAATATCTCAAGACTGATTTTTCTAAGGTTTTATGGACTAATGAAATGAGAGTGAGTCTTGATGGGCCAGATGGATGGGCCCGTGGCTGGATTGGTAAAGGGCAGAGAGCTCCAGTCCGACTCAGACGCCAGCAAGGTGGAGGTGGAGTACTGGTTTGGGCTGGTATCATCAAAGATGAGCTTGTGGGGCCTTTTCGGGTTGAGGATGGAGTCAAGCTCAACTCCCAGTCCTACTGCCAGTTCCTGGAAGACACCTTCTTCAAGCAGTGGTACAGGAAGAAGTCTGCATCCTTCAAGAAAAACATGATTTTCATGCAGGACAATGCTCCATCACACGCGTCCAAGTACTCCACAGCGTGGCTGGCAAGAAAGGGTATAAAAGAAGGAAATCTAATGACATGGCCTCCTTGTTCACCTGATCTGAACCCCATTGAGAACCTGTGGTCCATCATCAAATGTGAGATTTACAAGGAGGGAAAACAGTACACCTCTCTGAACAGTGTCTGGGAGGCTGTGGTTGCTGCTGCACGCAATGTTGATGGTGAACAGATCAAAACACTGACAGAATCCATGGATGGCAGGCTTTTGAGTGTCCTTGCAAAGAAAGGTGGCTATATTGGTCACTGATTTGTTTTTGTTTTTGAATGTCAGAAATGTATATTTGTGAATGTTGAGATGTTATATTGGTTTCACTGGTAATAATAAATAATTGAAATGGGTATATATTTTTTTTTGTTAAGTTGCCTAATAATTATGCACAGTAATAGTCACCTGCACACACAGATATCCCCCTAACATAGCTAAAACTAAAAACAAACTGAAAACTACTTCCAAAAATATTCAGCTTTGATATTAATGAGTTTTTTGGGTTCATTGAGAACATGGTTGTTGTTCAATAATAAAATTAATCCTCAAAAATACAACTTGCCTAATAATTCTGCACTCCCTGTATGTGTATATATATATATATATATATATATATATATATATATATATATATGTTTCATTTTTGCAACTTTTGCCTTTCTTACAGGCATGAAAGTGTTTTTCTCCAAACAGTCAAAGAGGTTAAAAGTGTATTGGTTGGTTCTTCCATGACTGTGCTTCTGGCGTGGGAAGTTGTGGAAAAGAACTGACGTACGCACGCCGAGACGGCGTCTATATAGACAACCGTGACGTCAATGACGACTCCAACGGCGCTGACGACGCACGCGGAGCTGGTCGACGCACGCGGATCCGAACGACACCGTCCGGCGGCGCGCGCGCAGGTTACTGCTCACAAAAAAAACTCCAGATTCGAAGCTGACGCCAGGGAATTCTAAGGTAAGGAATCTGCAGCTAGATAGAGTCTCTACCAGATACTTCGTTACCGAAGGTAAGTAACTTGTTCATCTATGTCACTGTACTATACTCTGCTTTACGCTGCTCCACTGTCTGACACTCAACTCTACTGTACTACACTCTATGCCCAACCACTTTTTCGCCACTGTACTAGACTGTATAATACTTGTCACGCCACAACTCTCTACGATACACTACTCCATGACACTCTCCCTCACTGTACTCTTCGACACTCCACTTGACAATACTCCACTCTGACACTTCATCCTACTCCTCTCTAAAACTCTCTGCTACATTCTATAACAGTCTACAACACTCTACAGTACGGTTCGACATACCATTCCATTGCACAGCTCGCTGCTTTAGTCTACAATACTTGGCTCTACTATTTGAGACACCCTGACACTACACTCTATAACACTTTACTACACTGTACAATACACTACTCCATTCAATTCTAATCTACAATACTTCAGTCTATGAGAATAGATTTTACCACACTCCTCTCAACTGCACGGTACAACACTCCACATAACATGTCTACACTTGCGCCCTGGATGACATTACACTCATCAACACTGAACTATCTAACTCTCTACTCCACTGATCTCCACTATACTTTATGACACTGCAGCGCTCTACTCAATGACACTCCACCACATTCCGTGACACTCCAGTCGACGACACTCCACTGAACAACGCCCAGCTCCACTTTTCAACACGCCACTACACTGTACAACGCACCACTCCACTCCACATTACTCCACGAAGACACCACACAACTTCACTATTTAACACTTTACTCCACTGTATGCTACGTCACACCACTCAACCCCACTCTATTCCACTCTACAATACTCCACTCTATGACATTAGACTCTATGACAGTCTTCCACTGTCCTGTACTACACTCCACTTTACGACACTCCAATCAATGACACTCCACTCTGCAATATAAAACAAAAATAACCATTAACATACAATGAAGAAAAACAAGGTTAAAGATAATTTATAGTTAGACATACATTATGTAATCTTTCTAAGCAAGCCCAATTTAAAATACACAAATATTACAAATTGTAAAATTATAATTATAACTTCAATTTATAATCTATGCACCACCTTCAAATCACTATAAATTGCGCACCTCTGAACACAGTCTTGTCACCTCACGCGGCACACTACCTTAACTATAACTCATGCCTTTTCCATGCACTGTTTATACCTTTGCATACATCACTTGTAGCATGTGAAATCATAGCATTCATAGCAACACAACACCTCAAAAGACAATATTTGTCACAACACAATGCATGATAGAGTGGTGAGTTAATAGTTAGCGATGTTTAGGTTAGCAAGCTGAAAAGAACGTGTGAGAAGGTCCGTTATTTATAATAGTTTGAAGGTGGTGGATAAATTGTAAATGAAAGTTATAACTATAACTTTAGAATTTTTTTTAAGTTTTACACTTAGTTTTTATAGGGAAAATACGTTTTCCCAAATGTAACTAAGTTCTAACCTTTGTTTTAAAAAGACGGCTTCCAGGATATTATGATTATGAGAATTAATTCAGACCACTAACAGAGCAGGGCATTGCCTAAGTTATTGTGGATGGAAAGTGAGCAAGGATAGTGCTACCTAAGCTGCAAAGCTGCAATTGCCTTACTAGAAAAAGGTGGGATTGCTGTCATCTGTTTAGTAACATATTACAATGTGGCTGTGATGCAACATATGTCAACTTTCAGCAAACGTGGCTTGCAGCAGGCATCAGAAATGGTCAGAGTGACCACAGCACAGAGAGCAATTGCAAATTTTAATTACAGACAACTTTAAACTCTGTTACGCAAACGACCTATTCCCGACTCCAGAAGGGTATTCATCATCAGAGATGAAGCCAGCATATTTCTGGCACAGGCAGTTGAGGTGCAAACAAACTGTGCCTTTCTGGAATCACCTAGTAAAGCATCATGAAGACTTTCTGGGCTATGATGTACAAGCCACACACAGGCTGTGATTTATTAGGATTTGTATCACAAAAAAAGGAGTTCTCAGTTGACGAACGTTTGAGATACGTACCAAATTGATCAATATGGAAAAGGATCTGAAAATGGCGAAGGCCACTAAGACTGTGAAAATATATTATATACAACACAGTCTCAAATGACTTGGATTCGAGCCTCATGCCACTTTTGGTATACTTTTGGAGTTTTTTTTTTTTTTTTTTTTTTTAGAATTTTGAGAATGAGTTTATTGGTAAGAAGGATTTAGAAGTAAGAACAATGAAAAAAGAGGGCTAGAGCATGAAATAAATAGGTATAAATGGTAAGGTAGGACAACAATTTAAATTATGGTAACATATACTATTTGGTTAAACTGGAACTGCAGTAGATGGTAAAGTGTGATGGAAGCGAGTTCCCTATTAACAGATCTCTATTTTGCAAATTAATAACGAAATTGCAAAAAAGGACAAACGAATACCCACTGCCTAAAGGGTATGTTCTTGACCCTGCATCGATTAAAAACGTTCAGTGGATAAGCAACTGGGATAAGGGGACACAAACACTTACAGCTCGGGGCATGAAAAAGGGACCACAATAGCTTTCATTCCTTTTTCTAATGAGGCATTGATTTTACTGCAAAACCAGAGGGTAGCATAATTCATAATCCTCCTTTTTGGTACAAACAATTGAGTGATAGATAAACCACAACGAAAATAATTCTAGAATACAATGCCTCCTCAGTCTGCACAAACCCCAGCAACAAGTCTCATCCTCTTTGAACTGCTGCTCCTGAAAGACGAGTATTTTATTTTAGCAGAAACTCTGAATAATCTTTATTTAAACTTCTGAGTGAGTTGTTTTATTAGGAAATATAGATGGCTTCTAATTTACAGAAGCTTAGTTTATGTTGGCTCTTTAATGAGGTCATTTAAAGCGATTTTTTTTTTTAAGGTAAGGCATCTTTGCATGTGAATTTATTAAAAACATTTTAAACCCTTTCAAATGGTAATTCATGAGCTTGCTTTCTTTGATTAGGAACACTGCACTACCTTTTCTTTGATGCCAGGCGTCTGTTGAAGTTGAACAAGGCTGCCTCTTGAAAGCTCACTGCGCAACGATGTTTGTCGTGTCTGAGCAGGGGCGCTCGAGCCCTCTCATCGTCTTGTTTCCCCGAGAAGGGGGTAAAGTGTGCAAGAGGCTGCTGCTCGAGGCCCACATTGCTCGGTGGCCATTTTAGATTGGGCTTGAGCCCATCGTCTTATCACCATTGATTATTATTCATTAAAGGCCGCTTATATTACGGAAGGAGACGTGATCTTCTTGGTAACGGTGCAGTAACAGGTGGTTGGTAAACTGTCTCAGAGGTGCCTGAGCGTTTCATTATCTTTTTCCTAACATTATAGCAAATCTGATGCATTTCTTTTATTACTGGAATAAGATTTAATACATTTACAATTTTTGTAGGGTTTCATTATTTTATTCATATTGTTATTGTAGAATTTGTAGGAAGTCGTGGTAGAGGATCAAACACTATTGGCTGATCTTTCGGCAGCAGTGAATCAGGATTTTTTTTGTTTTTTTTTATGATTTACTGAAGCAGATGTGAAGATGAAGAAGGGTGCTCTTTCTAATCGCTCTCTGATGAAGAGGAATTTGTCGAAACCAACATCTGTCATCAATGCCAGAGGTGCCAAATCTAACTAACAGAGCTGCAATGGGGTCAGTCGGCAACAAGGCTGAGTCTATGCTGCTCTAGAGTGGTTGTCAGATAGTAAAGTTGCACGGATGGCCAGCATGGTTATGTGGCAAGTTTCAATTTGGCTGACAGAGATCCTAGAAGGGAGTAAACCTACCTGTGGGATTGGTTTTAAAACTTGCACATGCTCAGATAAAGAGCGCTCTTTAGATATCCTGTGATTTGTACCATGATGGAATGACCAAGAATCCTTATACTCTTTGTAAGTTGAAACCTGACAGACTGCCTGGTTGTGAAAGACTTACAGCGGGCATGTCCATAGCTGACCAGGAAAGCAACTCCGCCAATTGTTTTCAACTGGCTTTTTGTTTTGTCACTCTTATTTTCTAGCTTTATTCAATAGTTTCATTTGTTTTAGCCCAGACTTTGTCCTTCTCGTGGAGCATAGCCTGTTTACCAACTCCCTGACTGGCCCCTTTGATCCTTCTAGTATGCTTTTCGGGAATCTTTTATATATTTTTTTTTTTTAAAGCACTCCATGTGGGTTCATACGTTTCCCCCGTTCTCTGTGTATTTTTTACTTAACCCAACACATTCACTCCACAAGAGTGCCTAAGTATTCTCCCTTCTCTGTGCTTTCTCGCTTCTTCCAGCATAATTCTTTCTATAACATTATAAAAATTTAATTTTCCCCAACTTTGTCCTTCGAGACTCTCACATATGCTTTTATTTGATATAGTCACCCTCTGAAACACTCTCCCATACGCTTCAAGCACACATTCTGCTCTCTTCTTTCTTTCCTTAAAAACCCCCTCCACATGAAACTTGAAGACTTTGGAAAAGACATATGATCAAAAAAGTCAAAAAGATGCTTAAATATGTTGAAGTAAACAGGAGAAAAGGCAGCTCTAAATGCCATCTCAATGGAAGCCCAAAAATAAACGAACTGGCTTCTAAGGTGCCTTTTAGTGGAGCTGCAATATCATTCACTGTGAAGACTCCAAGTTTGAATAACATATGACGGATAGAGACACCTGGTGCAGGTGACTACACAGCGACTACCCCCTCTCCAAAATTCTGCTTTGGGGACTGGGAAGGGTTTAAAGTAAGAAATCTGTGGAAGGAGGTAAGAATTAGAAACATGGACTGTCAGTAAAATCCTAAAAGTCACCAAACTATGCAGACTATACTAAATAACAAACATGAACTGAATGAGCAAAGAAATGGAAGTTAGCTAAAAGAACTAGCGACTTAGGTATGTTTCTGGACGCCCAGGACAACCCCATGCTAAAGAGTGAAATATGGATATTAGAAGAGAACAATTAGGGAAGACCATGAAATAGATCATTTCCATTCAAATCTTGATAACTCGGTAAACTGATCAGAGGTACATACAAAAAAGACCTTTGTGTGAGTTTTGAGAATGATGAATCTTAACTGAAGCCAGGAAATTAATTTGAAGAAATTATCAGAGGAATATATCTCTGAAAGCAATGTTTAATCAGGAAGTGGGAAGGCAGCTGGGAGTTAAGACGTTCGCAGCTGAGATATATAGTTATCTACAGGTCATGACCTAAAATTGTGGAAGAGCCAACTGTTTTAAATCCTTCTGAGGTCAGTGAATTGAGTACTAATAAGATGGGTTATTAACACCATTATTAGCTATGTTCAGAAAAGGCAGAAATACAGTATAAATAGCAAACTAGAAAAAAAGAAAAAAACTGTAGATGAGCACATTCAATTTTAGTGACATTCTGTTTTTTAGCTTGCAACAAGCTATACTAAATCAAAAGACACTAATCATACCACAAACAACTAACAAACTGACAGCATAAAATAATATACGATGCTTAAGGGATGCCCGGTCGACTTAAACAACAATCCGCTGTGCAAATGGCTTGGCAAGTTTGCACCTAATTCGACCTCATAATAGTCTTGCATGAATCCACACTTTAACATTCATGTCAAACCAGAGAACAGGTTGACTGTTTCTGGTCTGGTTGAAAATATACAGGCTAGGTACATAAACTGGTCTTAAACAAGAGAAGTTCTGGCCCCTACACTATGTCAGATCAAGTTGCCATTTAACAACAAAAAAAGCCAAATCGGAGCAGCCACCTTTGTTCGCAGTTTTCCTGCCCCCGCTAGGATGTTAAACATGCCCGCTCCAATAACGTTTGTAAGTCAGTAAAATAAGAATGCATTTTCACTATCCTAGCACAAAATGAATTTGTTCTCAATCAGTCTGACACCAGGAAGAGAACGGTACACTTAGGTGTGTAATTGGGAATAACTAAGTTCTATAGAGGGTCTTTCAGAAAGCAGTCCCTATGCAATGAGATCACTGAAATCTGTAATGCTCTGTGACTTCCAGACAAGATGTGCTCGGGTTCTGGTTCGCCAGCACTTGTTCTAGCTCAGTGATCTCCAATTAATAATGAAGTACCTGCTCTTGAGCCAGATAGGAGGAATCAGGAGGAGACCCACTAAATCACGAGTTAATTTCCTGCTTAGGGTCATACTTGCCGCCACAAATACTTACCGTAAGATAAATCATTTAAAAGGCTTAAACACAAGCAACTGCAACAAAGAACAAGCACTGGCAAATAGGTTCGACGTTGACAAACTTGTGTTTTTTTTTTTTTTTTAAACTTTTTGGGAAAACATTTTCAATAGACATCAACAGTGCTAAAGTAATAAAAAATAAAAATACTGCCATTTAAAGGTGATGGTGATGTTTGCCCAAAAAAAGTAACATAATAACCACTGCAAGAATAAATAAAAATAATATGAAATGTAAGCATATCTTTGCCTACCAGCCCTGGCAGTGAATTTGGCTGCTTTTTAGGTGTATGAGCACACATGTAAGAGCATAATACCGCCACTCAAAGTGAAAGAACCAATGGCTGAAGAAAGCGGATTCACCGCCCCATGCTGTAGGCTGTGATGAGCAGAAACAAAAGTGAATGTGATAAGCAGAAACAAAAGTGAATGGCACTTGAACGCACTATGTGAAGACGGCTGACTAAAAACCCCTCTCGACATATGTATGTGTGTAATTTTATTATCTGTTTAGTATGAGGCTGGCCATACAGCTAAAGTTGTGTTAAAGCCAGGCGTAAAAATAAGGAAATAAAACAGTTCTCGCTTAAGCATTTTCCATGCGCTGTATCTTCCAGAGGATGGAAAATGTTACATCTCCAAATTACTAAGTTTAGCTTCACGCACGCGCGAATACTTTCGAGCTAATGTGTGTGGGGAAGGAGGCTTGCTTGGATAGAGGTGGGAAACGGTAATGTATTGCTCTTCGTGTGCCTTCTCTGGTGGTGAAAACAGTAAAGCTGGGTCGGAGGTATGAGGGTCTGCATAAAGCCATCGCAACAGAACAATGGAAAGATTCCAAAATAATACGTTCCGATGTGTGGCATACATTACGTAAAACGAGCACTGGCAAAGCCAAGATCTATGGCGTTTGCCAGCCAGTTTTTTTTTTTTGCAAACATATGTAAAATGCATTACAAGTGTAAATTATTAAAGAGTCACACTGCTGCCATCTAAAGGTATACGTTTGCAAAAAAGTACAAAAAAGGACACATCACACAAATAACTAAAAACTATGAAATGAGCACAAATGAAAGTAGAGAAGAGTCGACAGGCTGGCACTAAAGAGGTTGACTTTCTAAGCGGATGTACACATACGTAATATTAAAATTGCCATCACTCATAGTGAAGAAAACTAATGGTTGAAGTGGGCTGTCCAAGTCCCCATAATGTAGGTTGTGGTGGGCAAAAGTAAAATATGAATGATAACTGAACGTACCTATCGATGAAAACTACTTGAACATGGTGGCTAGGAAGGATAAGTTACTTACCTGTAAATCCTAGTTCTCTTCCAGGGGTATCCTCATCAAAGTCATAAACATTGAATATTCCCGCCCATGTGCGGGGACCCCGGAGCATATATCAAATATACACATATTATACATGTGTAATAAATAATCATGCAGACTATCATGTTAAAAACAGGCTAAAAATGCTTTATTTCTATAATTTTTTTTAATTTTTTTTTTAATTTTTTTTTTTTATATTAAATACTACAATAGAGCATAAATATGTGCCCAAGCTCCTAAAACTAGGATTAGTGAAGTGAGCAGTAGCAAACTCTAGAGAAGAAATAGAAAAAACTGCATTGAAAAACACTGAAGCATTCTTAGCCAATAGGCTGCATGCAGGTTAACACAGGAGAACCATAAAAACTTTGGCACCGTGCCTTTAAGACCCTGAGCACCTCCAGTATCCCACCATGCATCAGGGGTGAAGGAAAGGTGACAGTTGGTTCACAGTTAGGTCAGTTCTTTTTACGGTGACAATTTTCATAACTGATTCAAAACACAGTCTGTCCTGCACTTCTAGGAGACGTGCGTCCGGGGAGGAGGGTGGGTTGTTTATGACTTTGATGAGGATACCCCTGGAAGAGAACTAGGATTTACAGGTAAGTAACTTATCCTTCTCTTCCAGGGGATCCTCATCAATAGTCATAAACATTGAATAGATTAGCAAGCCCATCCCTAAACCCAGCGGACTGTCCGATAGAAGTGCAGGAATAGATAGGTATTACGCAAATAGATTTCTTAGAGAGGCCTGCCCCACTTGGGCATCCGCTCTTGCATCTGAGTCTAAACAATAATGTCTTGTAAACGTATGGACAGACTTCCATGTAGCAGCCTTACAAATCTCAGATATTGGAACATTGTTAAGGAGAGCAGCAGTAGCCGCTTTACCCCTTGTGGAATGCGCTTTAGGCCGCGCTAGCAATTGTCTATTGGCTAGCTGATAAGTATTAACAATGCTAGAAACTATCCATCTTGATATTGTACGTTTAGATGCTGCCTCTCCTGTCCTTAAATGACCATAGTTTACAAACAAACGGTTAGAGTGTCTAATCGACTTTGTCTTGTCCAGATAAAATTTTAGCACTCTTTTCAAGTCTAATGAGTGCAATGCTTTCTCTGCCAGAGTCTCCGGATTGGGAAAGAACGTCAGTAAAGTAATGGTCTGATTAATATGGAATTCTGACACCACCTTCGGAAGGAAAGATGGGTGAGTTCGTAGAACCACTCTATTGTCATGAAAAACCGTGTACGGTTCTTTTGCCGACAAGGCCTGGATTTCACTGACCCTCCTCGCTGAAGTAATGGCCACTAGAAAAGCCGCCTTCCACGTAAGGTGTTGTAAAGAGGCCTTATGGATAGGCTCAAAAGGAGGGCCCATAAGTTTTGCCAGGACTATGTTCAGTTCCCACGGAGGAGAAGGCCTCTGAATTGGCGGAAAAACTTTCTTCAAACCTTCTAAGAAATCCTTGACTACAGGTTTTGTAAAGAAGGATTCCTGAGAAGGCGATTTGCGATAGGCAGTAATAGCAGACAAATGTACCTTAATAGATGATACCTGCAGACCTTTTTGTATTTCTGTGTTTATGATAGCTCCTAGGTAGTGAAGATTCTGCGTTGGAGTCAATGTTGACTTCTGGTAATTGACCTGAAGACCTAGGGCTTCGCAAACTCTTAGTACAATGTCCCGATGGCTTCTCGCCTGCTCCGGAGAAGAAGCCTTTAGTAGCCAGTCGTCTAGGTATGGATATATGTATATCCTTTGTCTTCGGAGATGCGATGTCACCACTGCCATACATTTCGAGAAAACTCTTGGGGCAGATTTCAGGCCAAAGGGTAGAACTCTGAACTGGTAATGCTGTAACGCTACTCGGAAGCGCAGGAATTTAAGATGCTTTGGAGCTATTGGGATGTGAAAGTACGCATCCTGCAAGTCGATGGAGCACATCCAGTCTCCCTGATGCAGTTGAGGGAAAATCTGGTGAAGCGCTAGCATTCTGAACCTCTGCTTCCTTATGTATTTGTTCAGCAGCCGTAGATCCAGAATTGGCCTGAAAACGCCCTCTCGACCCTTCTTTGCCACTAGAAAGTAACGGGAGTAGACCCCCTGTCCTCTTTGTGCAGGTGGAACCTTTTCTATGGCGTTCTTTCTCAGGAGGGCGAGAGCCTCCTTGCGTAGCAAGCTGAGGTGAGATGGATTGTCTTTGGCTGGTGGCAAGCGTGGTGGAGGCTGTTTGAAAAGAAGAGAATAGCCATGTTCGACAATATTGAGCACCCATTTGTCTCTTGTGATAGAGTGCCACTCGTGAAGATAAGCCGTAATACTTCCCCCCACCGGAGTGGTGTACAGTGTCGAGGGAAGCGAGATTTCATTGCTTGGTGGGTGCTTTCGGAGTGGACTGTTGAGGTCTGCTTGACCCTCGCTCCCTTGTGTTTCTTCGTTGAAAGAGAGGGCGTCCCTGTCGCTGTTGTGACCTTTGCGACCAATGAGGGGTTTGAACCCTCTGCTGGAAAGGGCGCCTATCATACGGCCTGTACCTCCGCCTGAAATCTTTCTTTCTTTCGAGGCCCACCGCCTTCAAGGTATCCACCTCGGTCTTCATGCGGGCCATCTCTTCGTCTGCATGGGCACCGAATAGAGAGTTCCCGGCAAATGGGAGATTCAGGATGCGTTGCTGTGCTTCCTGTTTCAAGCCTGTGAGCCTCAGCCAGGAAGATCTGCTCGCACAGATACCATGTGGGTACCCATGAGCAGCCAAATCCGCCCCATCCGCTGCCGCGCTGATAACCTGGTTGGATACCAGGCATCCTTCTTGTAGTATCTCCTGGAAATCTTGCCTGTCTTCTCTGGGCAATTTTTCTGTAAATCTACTGAGGGAATCCCACAGAGAACGATCGTACCTGCCCAGGAGCGCAGACGCACTGGAGACCTTCATTGCTGAAGCCGCCGTCCTGCATATCTTTCTCCCTAGAGAGTCTAAATGCCTGCTCTCTTTATCCGGGGGTACCGTGGATGAAGAAGCCACCGAGTGGGTCTTTCGGGCGGCAGCTATGATCACCGAGTCCGGTGGTGGATCTTTTCTAAGGAATAAAGGGTCTTGTTCTGGAGCCTTGCATTTCTTGAGAATCCTAGCCGGTGCAGACTTAAGCAAGGCTGGGGCCAGAAAAGTGTCCATAGTTGGCTGCAGCAAGCCAGGCACCAGAGGCAGCAACTTTTTCGACGCTGATCTCTGTTGTAGAGTCTCAAAGATGATCGATGAGGAGGTAGATGGTTCTGGAACCTCAATGTTGAGTTTCTGCGCTCCTCTTAGCAACACCTCGTTGAATGTGGTAATATCATCCACCGGTGAGACTCTAGCAGGTTGTGAATCTGTAAGGGTGGGTGAGTAACGCCCGACAGAAGAACCTGATGAAGACCAAGAGGGTGATCTTCTTCTTGACCGCGACCTGGATCTCCGTTGAGAGCGAGATCTGCTGCGAGACGCTGTAGCAGAGCGTCTAGGCCTCGCGGTCGGTTGGCGAGGAGCTGAACGAGCCCGTTCTGCCCTGGCTGTCGGTGATGGCGTTCTTGGCAGGGAGGCAGTAGGTCAATACATTCGCGAATACTGCGAATCTGGGGATGCCGCTGGTCTGTTGAGGCTCTCCAGCCATCTCGGAGATAGATTGATGGGCGAGACATGCCCAGATGATGCCGCTCTAGACCGAGAAGAGCCGCTCGGTATGGAGACCACTGGAGATGGTGCCTTGTCTGGCATGGGGCGATGTTCTGCTCCCTGTGGGACAGGTAAAACCTGTATCGACGTCGATGGCTGTTTCGACGTCGAGGGGCGCCCAGCCGTTTGTTCCTGTCTCGCCGTTGAGTGCTTCGACGTTGAATGTCTTGACGTCGAACGACGTTCCTTGGACCTCGACCTGCTCGCCGTCGTGTGCCTCGACGTGGAGCGATGGGAGGTTGACGGCGGATGTTTCTCGTGCCGTCGTGGTGATGACGACGCCGTGTGTCCTGACGTCGGGGGGCGCACAGCCTTTGGCGGCGACCGGGCACGCCGGCGATGGCTCGACGTCGAGCGGCGGGCTGCCGTCGACGGAGACCTGCCCCTGCTCTGATGTTCCCCTGACGCCGTTCCCTTCGACGCCGGGTGTGTCGCCGTCGACGGCGATCTATGCCGGTGAGACGGTGGTAGCGACGACGACGTCGACGGTGAACAAACAGGTATTTTCCTACCTGTCGACGTCGACCGGGTCATTCTCTCCTGAGAATGGCCTTCTGGATGTCTGGGAAGTGATGAGGACGATGTTCTTTTCCTCTCCTGAAGCCCATGAAGCCGGATCTGCTCTCTGTCTTTCAGAGTCCTCCTAGACATGTTCTTGCAGTACTTACAAGTGTCAGGGCAGTGACTCTGAAGCAGGCACACTATGCACAGAGAGTGGGGATCTGACTGGGCCTTCTTCTTCCCACAAGCAGGGCATTTGACAAAAAGAAAAGGCATTTTTCTGTCAGAAAAAACCTTCCTAGCTCAGACAAAGATGTTATTTGTCGAGTGAAAAATGAAAAACGCTTTTTAAATAATTTTTCTGAGAAAAAACTCAGAAAAACTGAGAGCTCAATGCTCCAGGATCCTCTCAGAAGAAGCCGGAAAAAAGAACTGACCTAACTGTGAACCAACTGTCACCTTTCCTTCACCCCTGAGGCATGGTGGGATACTGGAGGTGCTCAGGGTCTTAAAGGCACGGTGCCAAAGTTTTTATGGTTCTCCTGTGTTAACCTGCATGCAGCCTATTGGCTAAGAATGCTTCAGTGTTTTTCAATGGAGTTTTTTCTATTTCTTCTCTAGAGTTTGCTACTGCTCACTTCACTAATCCTAGTTTTAGGAGCTTGGGCACATATTTATGCTCTATTGTAGTATTTAATATAAAAAATAAAAAATAAAAAAATAAAAACTTCATAGAAATAAAGCATTTTTAGCCTGTTTTTAACATGATAGTTATTACACATGTATAATATGTGTATATTTGATATATGCTCCGGGGTCCCCGCACAAGGGCGGGAATATTCAATGTTTATGACTTTGATGAGGATCCCCTGGAAGAGAAGGTCATATACAAACGGCACCTATGTGATATGGTATCTTAAATAGAAAGACAGTGGCACAGCCATCGGTCTTAAGAAACCAATATACCCGGTCAGAAGAGAATTCCTGCCATCAAGAAATAGGAAGAATGCTGCATCCAGGTCCATTGGTTCAGCTGGTAATTTGTGTCTACCTTTTAAAGCCACAGTTGGTATGCTGTTTCCAGTTCTGGGGGTCTCATCTGGAGTATGGACTCCATATACGGAGTACCATCCACCAAACCTTTAAATATATAGCTTTGTTTTATGTGTGCAGGAGCCTCTTGTGCATCCAATTATGTCTTCTAGGGTGCAAGTATGAGCCCAAAATGTTCAACTGAGACGAACAAGTTGCTTACCTTCGGTAACGCATTATCTGGTAGATACACTACCTAGCTACAGATTCCTTACCTTTGAATTCCCTGGCATCAGCTTCGAATCCGGAATTGTTTGCTAAGCAATACCCTGCACGTGCCACCGTGTGGCATCGTTCGGCTCCATGTGGCATCATCAGTGTCGTTGGAGCCGTCTGTGATGTCACAGTTGCCTATAAAGGCACCACCCCGGCACACGTACGTCAGTTATTTTACCCACAAACTTCCACACCAGAAGCGCAGAGTCATGGATAGAACCAACAGTTTGTCTGAGCAAACTAGGGCCCTGAAAGGGATAAACCCTAACAGTACTAGACATATCCACAGAGTGTGGAGGCATACGTGGGTGTAAGAAAACTGCAGCTAGATAGGGTCTCTACCAGATAAACAAGTTACTTACCTTCGGTAACGCATTATCTGATACAGACTTCTAGCTGCAGATTCCTTACCTTTATAATACATAGCCAAGCCATAACCTCCTGGTGGTGGGCTTCAGACAAATTCAATTCAATCTAAAAAGTCCTGCAGAACCGAACGGGCAAAATGTCTGTCTCTGTGGGCCTGATTGTCCAGTAGTGTTTGGCAAAAGTGTGCAGAGATGCCCACACTGCAGCCTTACAAATGCCCAGGACTGGTACACCTCTTGCTAACGCAGTGGTAACAGCTTTGCCCCTGATGAAATTAGCTCTCAAGCCCTCAGGAGGCTGCTTTTTGGCCAGAGGGTAGCAGCTTTTTATGCAGCGAACAATCATAGTGCAAAATGGTTCTTTTCTGCACAGCCTGATCTTTCTTCGCTCCAAAGTACCCAACAAAGAGTTGGTCATCCATTCAGGACTCTTTTTGTGGTCAAGATAGAACGACAATGCTCTTTTTGGGTCCAGTCGATGGAGTTGCTCCTCTTCCTTGGATGGATGCGGGGGAGCAAAGAAGGTGCACAGGGTGATGTTTTGACCGAGATGTAATAGGGTCACCACCTTAGGAAGAAAAGAGGCACGAGTGTGAAGCACGACTTTGTACAAAAACATGGTGAGATACGAAGGTTGGAATGAGACAGCCTGCAACTCACTCACCCTCCTGGCTGATGTTATTGCCACTAAGAAGGCTGTTGTGATGGTGAGCAGCCAGAGGGGACATATTTGCAAAGGCTCAAAGGGAGCACACATGAGAAAAGTGAGGACCAGATTTAAGACCTACTGAGGCATAATAAGGTCTTAGGAGGAAACATATGTACAAGCCCTTTAAGGAATCTATTTACAATAGGAGATTTGAATAAAGAAGTCTGATGGGGCATTCGGAGAAAAGCTGATAAGGCTGAAAGATATTCCTTGAATGTGTCCAATGCAGAGCGCCCTGCTGGCAAGGGGCAAAATAAAGATAAGGATATCAGAGAGCGAAGCAGAAAGAGGATCAATAGATCTTTCTGTACAATAATATACAAAGTGTTTCCAACAGCAGGTGTATACTGTCTTGGTGGAGGGACTCCTGGCTGCCAGAATAACTTTACAGACTTCAGGAGGAAGGTCGAAGCTAGCAAACTGCCACCACTCAATCACCACGCATGAAGGTGCAGAGTTGACAGGTTGAGCTTCCCCTGCTGCTGCGACAGAAGATACTCCCAAAGGGGCAGCCTGATTGGAGGATCAATGCTCATTTTAGAAGCTCATGATACCAAACTCTCGGTGCCCAGTTTGGAGCCACCAGAATTACTTAGGCCCGGTCGTTCCTGATCTTCTTGAGAACTCTGGGCAGAAGCGGTATGGGCAGAAAGGCGTACAGGAGGCCTGAGCTCCACTCGCAACGAAAGCATCGTCGAGCGAGTGCTGCCTTGGAAACGTCAATGCGCAATACTGCTAACATTGCGCGTTCTCTATGGAGGCAAACAGATCTAACCAAGGCTCTCCCCTCTGCTAAAAGAGTCTGTGTGCCAACTCCGGATGGAGACACCACTCGTGATCCACTAGGTGTTGACGGCTGAGTTAGTCCACCCTGGCATTCAAAGAACCTGCCAGGAATTGAACCACCAGGGTTACGGCCTGCTGTTCCAGACATGAACGGAGGCACAGGGCCTCTTGAGAAAGGGGCCACAACCCCACACCACCCAGTCTGTTGCAGTACCACACTGCGGTGGTGTTGTCCGTGAACACCTGCACTATCTTCCCTTTGACAACAGTAAGAAATGCCTTCAATGCAGCCGGACTGCCTGAAGCTCCAGCAAGTTGATATGGTGTCTGCATTCCGCCAGAGACCAGAGACCTCTGATCTCCACCTCTTCCAGATGGCCGCCCCATCCCAGAAGTGATGCATCTGTCACTACAGTGAAATCTAGTAGGGTAAGGGAGAGAAGTCTGCCTCTGACCCAATCGCAGTTCTTTAACCACCACTGCAGGTTTTTTGCAGTTCCCTCCAAGATCTGAACCGTGTCGGAGAGATTTCCCTGATGCTGAGCCCACTAGAACTTCAGGTCCCACTACAGAGCCCTCATAAGCCATCTGGCATATTTTACTAACAAGAATACAGGAGGCCATGAGGGTTAGCAGCCTCGGAGTCGGTCTCACCAAAATCCAGGATAGAGGCTGAAACATCGAAATCATAATTTGAATATCCTGGACTCGCTGCTTGGGAGGATAGGCTCGAAATGGTACTGTGTCTAGAACAACTCTGATGAAAGACAGCCTCTGAGAGGGAGTCAGGTGTGACTTCGGCACGTTTACAATGAACCACAGCAAATGCAGGAGGTTCACCGTAGTCTGAAGGTGGGTGACGACAGCCTGGGGCAAGACCACCTTTAACAGTTAGTTGTTGAGGTAGGGGAAGACTGAAACCCCTAACCTGTACAGATGAGCTGTGACCACCACCATCACCCTGGTGAAAACCCAAGGGGCACTGGTAAGGCTGAAGGGGAGCGCAGTAAACTGAAAGTGCTCTTGGCCCCCTTGAACCATGGGTAACACCTGTGGGCAGGCAGGATGGAGATATGGAAATAGGCATCCTGCAAGTTCAACGCTACCATCCAGTCTCCTTGGGCTAAGGCAGACAAGAGCTGAGCTAGAGTAAGCATTTTGAATTTCTGCTTTTTGAGGAAGAGACTGACGTCCTGTAAATCCAGAATAGGACAAAGAACCTTGTTCTTTTTGCATACCAGAAAGTAGTAGGAATAACAAACACTGCCTACTTTTTATATCAGGACCCTTTCTATGGCTCCCTTGGCCAAGAGAGCCGCAACTTCCTCCCGGAGCAAAGCCAAGTGATCCTCTATCAGCTGTTCTTTTGAGGGATTCACTGGGGGAGCGAAAGACTGGAAGGGGAGGCAATAGCCCTTCTGCATGATCTGCAGGACCCATTTGTCTGATGGTATGGACCTCCTGTGAGGGAGATGAAACCGAATCCTCCGTCCAACTGGACATACATACTCTTGTGGAATCACACTAGGAGGGCTTGGACGCTGTAGAGGCAGGGAACTGGGTAGCAGACGATTTCTGGCCAGACCCTCAGGGTCTGAAAGCACCACAACTGCATCTGCGCACCGGATGTGGGCCTGGCGCCAGACAGTGGCTAACTTGTGAGTGTCGTGGCACCATGCCCCTCCCATTGCCATGGAACGGACGAACGGCAGAGTGTGGGAAAGAGACCACTGAGAGGCCTAAGGAACAAGAGTCCTTAAAGCGCTGTAGTGACAAGTCTGTCTTTTTGCGGGACCCATCAAAGAGCATGTCCATAAGGTTTGCCTGGCCCACCCCCGAAAAGCCAGATGTACATACTCAGGTGTGGCACTGGAGAGCCACTGTCTATGAACTCACCCTACCCAGCAAGTCAGTCGTGTCTAAACCAAACCTAATAGTAAACATTGCTGCCTCCCTCCCATTCTTAACTGCCTGAGAGAGAATGGCCCATGCGTCCTCCGGGACCTGAGGTATCACCTGCGTCACTGTATGCCACAAAGTGTGGTAAAAACAGCCCAATGAGCATGAGGTGTTTACCAACCTAAATGCCAGGCTGTTGGAAGGATCAGTTTCATCCTAAGCAGGTCAAGCCTCTTGGAATCCCTATCCAGAGGTGTGGAAGGGAAAGCACCCTGGGAGGTGAAGGTTTGGACTACCAAGCTCTCCGGGGCGGGGTGTTAGGTGAGGAAACTAGGGTCACCCGGAGGAGGGCTATGGCAGAGGCCAATTGCCCTATTTGCAGGAGCTGCTCTGCTGGGTTTGGACCACGTCCATAGCAGGACGTCAGCGAGGGCTTCATTAAAGGACAACATCGGTTCCGATGTGGAAGTCCCCGGCTGTAGCACCTCTGTCAGGAGGTTAGTCCTGACCTGCACTGAGGGCAGTTCAAGGTCAAAGACCACTGCTGCCGTACGCACCACCATTGCATATGTTGCAACCGCTTCCGTAGCCACAGTAGGATAGGAGAACAAGCCAGTATCTGGAGAGATATCCAGTCCACTGGCCTCCACTAGTTCCTCATACCAGTCCAAAGGCTCCATATTGGTTCCTAGAGGGTCCAAAGACCACTCATTCCTCACCAGAACCTGGCTGATCAAAAGAAAACCCCAAACAATGATCTGGCACCTGTTGGCTCCAAAATCAGCATTGTGCTATGTAATTCTGGCTCATCTGTGATGAGAACGGGGCTGGCACTGCTGGTGGCGCCAGGAGCAGCATCGGAGAAGGTCGACTGTGTGAAGCTGGTGCTGTTCCCGAATCGGATCCACAAGACCCCATTGAAGTCAAAGTTTATTTAAACTTCTTCTTCTTTTTATTCTTGTGCCTCTTCCTCGAGTGCCCGGAGGACTTCGAGTGGGATGAAGAGGACGTGGGGCTCCTGGAACAGTCCACAACCTTCTCCTTGACCGGCACAGTGACCTTCGAGGAGTCATGCCTGCCAATGTCAACTGCTGGGCCGCCATTAGCTTTAGGGACCACTCCCTCAAAGCTTTCGGAGCCATGGCCCGGCAGTCCTATCACAACTTCGAGTTGTGGTCGCACTCGAGACACCAAAGGCATACCTGATGGGGATCCGTCATCAACATGGCGTAATGGTAGGTGCCACACGGCTTGAATCCCATCTTTCTCAAAGTCCTCCTTCGCAGAGACAAAAACACTTGATAGAAAGGTTGAAAAATGCTTGTCAGAAAAGGCAGAGGGTTACCTCTATTCCGGATGCACTGCCGTACGTGCACCTGGGTGGTGGCTTTGTAGGTGACTGTGACATCACAGATGATGCCAATGATGCCACACGGATCTGAACTACTCCACCCAACGGCACGCGCAGGGGTACTGCTCAGCAAAAGTTCCGGATTCCAAGCGGACGCCTGTAAATTCTAAAGGAAAGAAATCTGCAGCTATAAGTCTCAATCAGATAATTGTTTTTTTCACTTGGACGGTTCCTGTTGCACCAAGAAAAAGGATACACAGACAGCCCTGGGACTACATTTTGGAGACTGTGATATGATTGGTTGTTTTGTTGTGTTGCTTTCCCTAGGTTTATGGGAAAGGTAGTTTGTTTACTTAAAATGGCTGCTGTTCGAATAAAGAGTGAAGAAAGAAGGCATAACCCTCGCCTCCGTGTTCTTAATAGAATTGAAACTTTTTGTTAAGCTACCTAGGAAATTTCTCATTCATCACTATAGACTAAGCTGATTTTGAATATCATTTTCCTAGGTAGTATCAGCCTCTCTGACACATCAGAAGTAAAAATGCATATACAATGTTTAAAAAAATAGAAAATAAACTCAATAGATCTTTATAAACCTGTTGCTTCATTACACAGTCATTAATCAGTACCCGGTACTTCTTAGAGGAAGACTCAATCAAAGGGTTAAACCAGGAAGCACGAAAACTACCAGAAAAGAAATAGCTGCCCAAAAATATCTGGTGATTACACTTCTTTGCACTTAATTAGTCTAGTCGTATAAACCTAACATTTTAATTACAGGTTAAAAGAATAAACTGGGGAACATCAGAGCACGGAGCTGTTGATCTTGCATGATTATGTCACATCTGCATAAAAAAGAGAAAACTTATCTCCAGGGCAGCAGTTTTCCTTTTGAAGATATTTGGAGACAGAATTTATGGTGGGCAGTTAATCCATTCGAGCAATAACATAAATTTGAATTGTGTCTACCATTTGCACATATTATATTTTTTTCCTGGCATGATCTATGAGTCTCCAAAAATACAGCCCAGGAATACTCCTGAAGTGCAGAAGCTTTGCTGCACCCTGGAAGTAGGCACAGCAAATGTTGAGCACAAAGTACTGGGAAAGGAAAAAACGATTACGCCTACATTTTAAAAGGTAAAGCACATTTATTGATGTGTCCAAGCACAAACAATGTATTAACATCTACAGTGACACAGTGTACATATTAAGTATATATAAGTTATAAGGGTACTGAAGAAGTTTATAAACACACACAGAGGACACACTGGCATGTCTTCTGCTCTAAACTTCAAGATCTCTTGCAAAAAATAGGGGAAAATTACCCTTACTATGAATTCAAATAATGCAAAATAGAAAGAATACTTATCATTGTTAAAGGGATGTAAATTTAATCAAAGGAAAATAAAATGTGCTTTATCGCTACGATTTTCAAAGTATTGTTCATAACAATGACGTGAGAGCAACTCCAAAGTAAAGCTAGCCATGCCACTTAAAACAATGCAGATCTCGGGCAATTAAGCTATCATTAAAATAAAACAACCTTGGAACAAGGATGTGAAAAGTGTCCCCACCTACACACATTCATTCATTCTGATACTTGCTACAAGGCCATTAGGAACAGATAAAAATACAAAATCCCTTATTTATCATAAAAATGGCAACCAAATCGTCCCCCTAGACATTTGATCTAAGATCTAGACTATGATAGGCAGCTATTACTAAATCCCGTGATTTTAAATATTTCACCTTACTTATGGTAATCAGAAGTAAGAAAAAAAGGAAATTAAACATTGTGATCAGAGCAGTAAACAGTGCAGAAACAGGAACAATGTTGGATAGAAATCAGAGACGTTTTGCAAATCTTGCACGGAGGGCTAAAATGCATCTTACCAACATTTCCTACGCAACAAAATTCAACAGGATTTATCTTCAACTTCCACCTCACCAAGGAGGTTCATATTAAGTACCTTACGAAACGTCCAACTTTCACTTTCAACTGTTGGAGAAAAATAGTTTTTTTTCCTCGCAAATAACTTCCATAAAGCCTTGCAAGAATTAGTCACTGATTGAATTAAGTATTAAGAAAATTCCATTCTTTATGGAATACCGACAATCATGTCTCTTGGAGCTTTTTCACTCAGCTGACAGGATCTCTATAAACTCCAAAATTAGAACAATGGTCTGAATAGCGAAGATCTTTAGAGCTCCCTTTGGAGACCATAAACAATTTTACACTTGCCATCAAGAAGGCACTACATAGCCATGAACCCTCCAACCCTGAAAGTCTGCTTTATGTCTCTGGGTCTGTCCATAGCACTCAAATGTCAATCTTACTTAAAATTAGAAACCCCCAAGATCCATACTAAACAAGCTTCTCATCAGTCCATTCTAGGTGCTGTAGTAAAAATAAAGCACACTCTTATTTCAGATAGCCACACCCATGCACCACGCTATCTTGCAACAAAAGCCTGACAAATTCTTTCAGCTAATTCCTGAATGACTATTCTCTAATGTACACACTGCTTTCCTTTTTTGTTTCTCCCGCCTCGTTTCACTCACTCTCGTTTATCTCACTCCCAATATTGGGTTACGAAAAAAACAAGTTACTTACCTTCAGTAAGGTACCTTTCTGGTAAAAACTATCTAGCCGCAGATTCCTCAACTTTTGAATATTCCCCAGGTGTCAGACTGGATCTGGAAACCTTACAGCAGTACCTCTTTTTGCCAGTAAGTGGAACCATATGGCTCTTATTAAAGAATAGAATCCAATCACAGAACAAGGAGGATGGGAGGGCCGGTGTGGAATCTGTGGCTAGACAGTCTCTCTACCAGGAAGCCGGTAACAGAAGGTATGCACCTTGTTCTTCTGATAAAGCCTTCTAGTCGCCGATTCCTCACTTTCTGGATAGATACGATTGCACTGCCTATAAGGAGGTGGATCTGTGGATGGACTAAAAGCATACAGCCCTGTAGTACTGAACCTGCAATATGCCCATCTCAGCTGAAATGACATTCCAGACAATAGTACTTTGTGGAGGGACGCCCATGCAGCCACCTGGCAAATGTCAAGGACATGGACTGCATGTGCTAATACAGTGGTGGTATCTTTGGTCGAGGTAGAATGAGCATAAAGTCCTTCCAGAGGCTGCTTTTTAGCAGTGTGTAGCAGACTTCAATGCAGAGCACCTCCAACAGGAGATGGTTCTCTTCAGCACTTCATGCCCTTTTTCACTCCAGAGAACACCACAAAGAGCTGATCGGCCAAACGTTGTTCTTCGTTATAATCTATGTAAAAGCACAGCGCTCTCTAGGGCTCCATAGAAGGGTGAGGCAGAGCATAGAATGCCGGCACGGTGATGGCCTGACCAACATGGAACGGCGTCACAACTTTTGGTAAGGCTTTTGGCATTCTCAGAATCAGTTCGTCTGGGAAGTAGATGGTGTACAGCAGGTGGACACAGCTTAAGGCTCACTTACCCACCGTGACGGTGTAATGGCAATGCGGAACACTGTCTGGAGGGTGAGAAACCGCGTAGGGCAGCTGTGAAGCGGTTAGAAGGGGGAACACACCAGGAATGTAAGGACCAAATTAACGTCACACTGTGTCATGACAAAGGGAAATGGAGGACACAAATGTTGTAAACCTTTCAAAAGGTGCATAACAACTGGAGATTTAAACAAAGAGAGCTGAACTGGCTACTGCAGCCACACTTGGCGCCAAATGGCAACACTGGTGCCAATGGCTCGTCTAGTGGAATTGGTGGTGTTCAAGCCATAACAGATTGTGAACTCGGCAGCATCACAACCAACTTGGATGGCCTGGGCAAGAACAGGTCAGAGATCTTTGGGGACACCAGGGACAACTTCAGCCACCAAGTCCCAAAGAGCGTTGGAGTAGCATCCCAGAAGTCAGCTGGCATTAGATGAACAGAGGCAGGCTGGTGCTAGAGAAATCTTGATAGATGGAAGGGGTCTTGACCCTTGGGGCCTGAAGGAGCACCAGAGGAGGTCTGCAGGGAGACAAAGACCAGAGAATGGCTGCACCGAACGCTTCAATCTGTTGTGAAGTGGCAAACAGTCCCAGAAACTCGGATTGTGCTGAATACAGCTGCAAGATCATCTCTGAAGTTGAATGACTTTGGGAGCGAGATCGAGATCTATGGTGCCTCCCCCTCGCCTCTTCAAGTGAATGTAAGTGACAAGAGCGGGCAAGTCCCTTTCTGATTTTTCGTTCTTCTTTTTGGTCGCACCCCATAATTTGGATTGTGCTGAATACTGGTATCTGGAGCAGCTTCTAGAGTAGAAGCAGGACCATCTTTGGATTTAGACTGGGAATTAGATTGGTCTCAGAGAGATTTCTTGTGCTTAGCCATGTAAAGTTTTGTTTTTGCGGTACCAAACTCAGGTACCACAGGCACACATATTTGCTTGCGACAGTGCCTACTGGGCTTAAAACCTGTTGTTTCTGGGGGAGACATCCCTTGCACATTGAGAAAAGCTGGTACTAAATTAAGGTGAGTCTCTGAGAGACAACAGAGTGTGCTCCAGATCAGCATCTGGGGGTGCAAAAAGAAAGGAAGTAACATCAGCATGGGTGGTGTCAATATAGGCCCCAGACGTTTCCAGAACAGAAAAGCGTCAGTGCTGAGCAAGACAGAGCCACCTACCAGTGCACAAAGGTACTACTGAAAAATGTCAGTATTCAGTCCGAAGCCTGGACAATATTCAAAAGGTGAAGACTATGCATCTTGAAGTTTTCTATAGAGGTGTCCTCCTGGATACATTTCTAACTACTGCCACTACTGTAAATCACATTTATTTCTGGATCTTATGTATTAGCTTATGTATTAAACATTGGTCCCAGGTTTATGGCATGTTTGACCTCTTATCAATCTATGTCCTTATCTTTTCCCCTCATCTTTCTGGATGGGTGAAAAAGTTATACTTAGGAGATTTCCACTTTAATTAATGAATGCTCTCACTTCAAAACATGTAGGTTTTAACTGCACTGAGGTGATAAATACAACAAAAACAAAAAAAATGAACTTACCCAAGAATATTATCATTCGAATACAAATGTATGTGGACTTATGATGTTATTTAAGCTTTGTTACAACCTCTTGTACCTAGTGTAAAAGGGGTTTAGGGTTGTCCATTAGTTGGCTTCATCATCACCCATTTTCTTGCTTCTAATTGGTCAGCAAGTGCCAGTTTCACTCCCTCTATGTGTTTATCCCTTCCCTGCAGCATCGACCAAGCATTGCTTCCTTTCGACAACCAGTGTCCTTCCGCTGTTTGCATGCTTTTGGAGGCACTCCTGAATATCATTGTTGCATGCTCCTCTCTCTTCAGCATGACATTATTGTATTCCACCGCCCCTCCTACGCCCTGTCGCATTCCATTGTTGCTTAGCCCATCTATTGCACCTTCTCCCATATTCCATTGTTTTACTTGACATTGTCCACCCGCGCCTTCCCTGTTGTAGGTGTATGTTCCGTAACCACAGCCACTCCCACCATTGTTGCTTGCCCTGTCTACCCCCTATTGTTGCTTACCCTGTCCTCTAACCCCCTCCCACGTTGCTGCTTGTACCCTTCCCCCTACCCATCCCACCAATAAAGGCTCTATGGTGCTGCCAGTGCTTGTAGCGGAATATTGCTTTTTTCTGTCCCCAAACATCTGCCGTCATTGCTTGCCCCATACCACCTGCCTCATTGTTGCTTGCCCCACCACTGACCCTGGGACTCTTGATGCTGTAAAAATGGCTTTTTACAGCCGCATTACAGAGTTAAAAAAAAAAAAAATTAATAAACTTTTAGTTATGCTTCACCGTACATGCGCTGCTGTCCAACATGGCTAAAGTAAATTGACTAAACCCACAGTTCTCGCCTAGATGAAACCTACTGGCTTTACCAATATTAATTTCTCCCTGTGCATACAATATACTTTGCTGTTAAGACTGATTGTCATGATTGGCAATAATGAAGACGTGTCAAAGGAGGTGTGATTAACGTATTTTTCAATTTGTAAAAATAAATTCAGACAACGTTAGCTTTTTTTTGCCCCGCTGTCTTTGTGTGCAGACTTGAGTAAAAATTTAACATGGGGAGACTCGGTTATAACTAAAGAGCATGCTCATTTACAATATTGGTTTCCTATCACTTTTTCTCCAGGAATCAATTCTGGTTAAAACTGCTGGATCCTGAACCTACAGCTCATTTGAATAGTTTATCCACCCATATGGCCTATCGATTTTTATTGGACAGTTTCCTCATAGCAACTGAATAAGAGTATGCTGGGACTAGTGTTTCGTTTAAGAGCTAGGCTTTCTCATTTACAATTCTTGAACTGCTTATATGGAATTACTTACCTTCCAGTAACGGTCTTTTCCTCCACATTGGTAAATTTCAGTTTGTTAGAGTTCATACCCTTTGCAGAAAAGTGACACTATGAACCCTGGAACTGCCTTCACACATAGCTAGTAGATAGATAGGGGTTATAAGTCCACACCCAGTAAATAAACCTATCTCTAGGTACTCTCGTCTATGTAGTGATTAGAAATTGCTCCATATAAGTATGGTGATAAAGGCACAGCTGTTTTATTTGTTTGATGATCTACCCTGCATGTAAAGGTTTCCCATGCACGTATTGTGGATGACAACTCTGGGGAATTGTCCTTAAAGTTCCATTCCTTTCCGTGGCCCTGCTCTCCTTAAAACGTTCCAAGGCCGAATCAGCCTTAGCCCCAAACAGTTTGTCCCCATCAAACGGGAGATCCAACAATGTGGACTGTACATCTGCCGAAAAGCCCGAGTTACGGAGCCAGGCCTGTCTCCTTTCCACCACAGTTGTGCCCATTGCTCTGGCTACCGAGTCGGTGGTATCCAGTCCCGTCTGGATAATTTGGGTCGCAGCAGCCTGGGCATCAGAGACAAGATCCAAAAGACCCTGGGGAAGCTCTGTAAACGAAGAGGAGATGTCATCCATCAGAGCATGAATATACCTCCCCAGGATACAGGTCGCATTAGTGGCTTTTAACGCCAGACTGCAGGACGAAAAAATCTTCTTCGACTGCGCCTCTAGCTTTTTTGAGTCTCTGTCCCCAGGCACCGTCGGGAAAGAACCAGGCGCTGACTTGGACGAACAGGAGGCCTGCACTACCAAGCTCTCCGGCGTAGGGTGCCTAGATAGGAAACCAGGATCAGTTGGAGCCGTCCGATACCTCCTGGCCACGGCTCTGTGAACTGCTGGGGAAGATGCCGGCCTCTTCCACACCTCTAAAACCGGATCCAGCAGAGCGTCATTAAAAGGTAACAGAGGCTCCGCCGCGGCTGAGGCCGGATGCAACACCTCCGTCAAAAGGTTTTGTTTCGCCTCCACCACCGGCAAAGGCAGGTCCAAAAAACTAGCTGCCTTCCGTACCACTGTATGAAAGGAAGCAGCTTCCTCAGTATATTCCCCCGGGGACGAAAGGTCCCACTCAGGGGAAGTGTCCAGCCCACTGACCGACTCCAGTCCACGCAGCCCATCACCCGAGTCCTCTAGCTCTCCTTCCTCTAGGGCTCGTTGGTACTCCTGCTCTTCTAGTACCCGGAGAGCACGCCTCCTTGAATGCAGTCGTTGCTCAATCCGCGGAGTCGACAATGCCTCCGCCGAAGTCGGAGATCGGCGCCGATCTTCCGAAGCCACCGACGCCGCATCCGGCGCCACGGGTAACTTCGGCGCCGACTGAAGAGCAGCTGAAACAGATGGACCCACCGGAGTCACAGGCCGAAATCTCGACGTCGACGGGATGGAAATCCCTGGGGCCAATCCCTCCGAAGACACCGGAGCGGCCACCGGCGCCGACACTGGCGCCGAGCCCACGTTCCCAAACGGGAGAAAGGGCATAAAGGGTGCCGGCCGAAGAGGCGCAGGATCACCCAAAGAAAAGGCCAAAGGCCCAGCCGGAGCACCCCCTGGAGCCATCTGTTGGAAGATGGCATACATCGCATTCAAGAATGCGGAACTATCGGCTCCAGGGGTGGGAAAAGCCGGATACTGGGGTGCCTGTCTCGGAGGCGACCCCGACGCCGGCCTCGGCGTCTGCGCCGGAGAAAACACTTGAGGCTCCAATACCTCAATCACCGACGCCTGTCCAGGCGAAGTTGGTGACGCCGGAGAGGGCAACGGCGTCGAAGGATGCGGCGTCACCGTGGGGCTGATCTCCCATTTCTTTCGGCGCCGATCCGGAGACCTGGAACGAGCCTCCCTTGAATGACGCCGAGATTCTCTACGGCGCCGGGAGTCTCGATGACGCCGATGTCTTGGAGAAGACTTCTTGTGATGCTTCTCCTTTGACTTGGCCATAAACAGCTTCGCCTCACGTTCTTTAAGGGCCTTCGGATTCATGTGCTGACATGAATCACAAGTCGAGACGTCGTGGTCGGAGCTCAAACACCAAAGGCAATCGGAATGAGGATCCGTCACCGACATCTTGCCTCCGCACTCACGACAAGGCTTAAATCCAGACTTTCTCTGCAACATTATTTCCACAGAGAAAGAGTACGCAGCAAGATATACACTGTAACCGCAAGAGTAACAGTTGCTCCCTCGAAGATAACCGTTTCGAATGCACGGAAAAAAGGGAACTGACGTCCGCACGTCGTCGAGGACCTCTTATTGCCTGTATGACGTCAGACGGCGTCGCGTGCGAGACAGTGACGTCCTCGTCGACGTGCAGAGACTAGTAAGAAGATTTCCGTAGAATGCTGGCGCCATGGGAGTATTCATGAGGTGAGGAATCCACAGGTAGTTGTATCCATCAGAATTGCTCCATATAAGTATGGTGATAAAGGCACAGCTGTTTTATTTGTTTGATGATCTACCCTGCATGTAAAGGTTTCCCATGCACGTATTGTGGATGACAACTCTGGGGAATTGTCCTTAAAGTTCCATTCCTTTCTTAGAGGACAGTAAACCAAAATGATAACCCATGATTAGTGTATGTCTATGATACAGTTAACTGCAAGGTATATAAAGGACAATATAGTTTCAGAAGACAAGTTCCTTAAATTTCTTTCATTTACTTACAGATCACAAAAGAACATTGCTAGTTTCCCTTTACAATTCCATTCCTATCATTATATCCATACTACAAACTCCCCCTTTTCACTACAATTTCTACCATTCTATCCCTGCTCCTAACTCTACTAAACATGTATAAAACCAAGAGCACAAACTTGACTAATGCTTGAGAAAAAAAATTGTACTGACCTACTAACTACTAATTTTGAGTTCCATAGTCTTATGCTGCTCGCCAAAAAAGCACTTCAATGCCTCATCAGGGGTCATACGCACTATATAAATACACTTACAATCACACTCTGAATAGTGTGGTTGTAGCCACAGCTGACAGGACGGAAGCTCACTCTATAAAGAAAGTATTAACAGCCAT
Organism: Pleurodeles waltl; assembly: GCF_031143425.1. Classification (NCBI taxonomy): domain Eukaryota; kingdom Metazoa; phylum Chordata; class Amphibia; order Caudata; family Salamandridae; genus Pleurodeles; species Pleurodeles waltl. The sequence goes on along the minus strand of NC_090449.1, from coordinate 253,806,815 downwards.
CATAGATGATAAGCAGCAACAATTCTCACCTGTATCACATGAAACAGCTACTTTACCGTACTTCATAAGTAAACGCCTATACAATATGCAATTACAGCTTCCAATGTAACCCCACCTGCAGTGCTACTTAATGACTGATTGGACCTGTTTTATTGGGAGTGATACTCTTGGGCTAGTGAGCAGCCTTTAGATGGTGAAGGTGGTTAGAGGTGAATAGATGGAGAGTATGCTCGCTGTGGGTGAGTGGTTTTGCTTCAATGGTCAGAGCAGACACACTGGCAAATTCCGCAACAGCATCTTCTCTTGCACTAAGCACACCATAGAAGATGTCACGCCCCAAACCTACTGTCAGAGCCAATAGGTCTTGCTTTTGGGACCTTAAAAGTATTTAGTCATGCAGCACATTAAACATTTAACAGAAATAAACTGTGTTTGTGCATTCCTTTATACATTTGGCATTAGACTGTGAGGGTCATAACATCCCCTGGAGGGCTCCACAATAAAAACCGCACATGAAAAAAGAAGAGCAGAGAACACTGCAGAGTAACCATATATTCAGCCCCTAGAGGGCATAGTGCATTACATATTCCCTATATAGAGTTTGCGCTATATGAATAAATAAATACAAAAGAATCCCCCTCCAGCTTGCAGCCTTTGTCAGGTGCAGACACCGCAAAGAAACAGTGAGATGCCAGAGGAAGAAACAACATACCACTACGAGCGCAAGCAGAGAAGCAAAAGAAAAAAGTAATGTGCTGACACTAAGGTATATGGCCGATCGTGCAATATTTCCATGTAACATGGTCAGTGTCCAAGGCGGTAACAAAACAGCCTCACGGCGGGTCAAATCTAAAGCATTTACTGTACAAACCAAAGGAATTTTGAAAGGCAGGCTAAGGAACTAATGAAAGTGATGGGCATGTGATGAGCGTGGTGAAAGCCACAGAAGAAGATTACACATGCAGAGAGACCGCGCATGCACGCTGCCTTCGCTCTACCTAAAAATGGCACGCTGTTGTGATTGCTATGTTGATGAGACAGATTGTGGGAATGGGGGTCAAGTATATCTTGCTTTTTTGCTACTAAATTGAAAGTGTTACATGAATGTAAGACATGATCATGGCAAAAGCAGGGATAAGAGGAATCCAGTAGAGGGGGAAACAGGGGATAAAGGAAAAGGGGGATGGGTTCTAAATCAAAGCAGAAATAAACAGAATGATCAGATGACAGACGTGCATGCTACACAATTTTGTAAGCTGAACACATTACATTACTCTGCATTTAGGCACTACCCGTGATTTGGTGAAAAATATGGGAACCTAGTATATCAGCATAAACCAACTATTGTATAGGAGCTAACCTAAGACAGGAGCATCCCATTTGTGTCAGAGGATGCGGTTAATCCTTTATCTGATTTTTATTTACTAAGTGCACGATGTGTTGATCCCTGGATCGTATAACTCTCTACTCTGAATAGAATTAATAGCCATACCTAACTGCAAAATTTGGATTGTTGGGTGGCCAATCTTTTTCAGCCAAAATGAATCTGCTCAGTGATGCACTTCCTTTTGAGCCTGACATTAAATCAGCCATATTCGAGACAGAATAATTTAACAAGGGGACATACTTCATGTGCCACATTATATATGTATATGTATATATATATACAACACACACACACACATGCCATCATTAAGTACCATGAACCCATAAGTTTCCATATAGATGGTGAACATAACAAAAAACAAATCCTTTAAGGTACCCCATACAAGATGATAGTGGATAAAAAGGTACAATTTTCTAAAAGTAACAATTTTAAAAGGAAGAAAGAGAACCAGACTATGAGCACACCCATTGATCCCCAACCTGGTGATGGAGATTGCTATGAGTACCTCCTGCCAACCATGACAAATGCAGCAGAAAGGTCAAATAGAACCCATTGGCAGGAATCACAGTGTAATCACGCACACAGAGTGACATACTCTGTGCTACATTTAGACCTGAACCCAAACAAAGAATTTAGCAGGCCATCACTAGCAAGTTGGGAACTTAGCTGAATACTAGAGTTTATTGAACAAGCAGTGGCAAAGCCAAAACAAGTGCTGTCATTTTGTAGGCATGCATCAACATGGATGCGAATGACTACAAAATGAGGTGAGTATTGTTTTTTCATTTTGTTTACGAACCAAGATGGATTAGTAAATAAAAGGTGATGTAAAATGCACTTTTGTGATAGTGCCTTAAAGCAGTTAAAAAAAAAAAAAGGGAAGGGAAGTGGGCCGGGGACGAGGCAACGCAGAAGGAGGGTGGGAGATAATGATGCGGGAAGGTGACAGAAAGACGGAGGTAGGGGAGAGCCAGACAAGCGAGAGACAACAATGGGGGAGCAAACAGAAAACAGAGGATGGGCTGGCACAGTGGAAACAAGAATAGCAATTGAGGGAGGGGAAGGGGAGAAACACATGAGGAAGAAATAACATGACGAACAAAAAGGAAACACCTGGAAACCACATGCTCTCTTGCAGATTGCTTATCCAAAAAGAAACAAGCACTGGCAATGCCAATAGGTAAAGCTTATGAATGAGCTGTCAAGCCAGCCCTAAAAAAACATGTACATTAATGAGTGCTTCCTCACCATCTGTGCTGCTGCCAGTGAAAAACGCTGTAAATTATTGTTATCTAAGACACTTTAATAGCCTTATAGTAGCATGCATGCGACCCTGAAAGTTCAAGCTCTAGCAACTGCATTAATAAACAAAATGATCATAGCTGTTTGGAAGGCAAGCACTTTTTTTGTGGAAGTACACTACTTGTGCCCAATCAAAACATGTAACCCTGGCTGCCAACATGTTGGAGCCAAAGCCCCCCTCCTCGTGGTTCTCACATAATTGTCTGACAATAGCTGTGCTGTCAAGCTAGATCATACAAAGTGTCATTTGAAAAGGAGCAAAGGAAGGACAAAAATAAGTAATGGGTCCATGCTACAGGAAGGCACACATCCCGGAAATGAAAGGAATTCCCACAGAAGCTGACAAATAAGATTCAAGCAAATTAGAGTGCCAATAAAGCCAACCGATGATAAGCAAAGGGCGGGTTCTAATCCCACTGGCTAATACTAAAAATATTACTTGCTACAGACAGCAAATGCGCTGTCTTAATCTAGGCCAAAAAACCTTACCCATGAAGAAAAGTTTGACTGTAGGTCCCAGTTAAGACGGTCTTTTAAAAAAGATGTAATTTGACCCAATTTTAGTGCAGGGGGGAGATTACTTGGTTCACATAGGGGCTGAAACACCTAAGATTTATGTAATTAGTAGAGAGGCATGGGATGACTTAAACTGTGATTGAAGAAGACTTTATAACTGAGAGAGTGGTAATTGCTGATTTAGGGCCTGATTTAGAGTTTGGCGGATTGGGTTACTCTGTCACAAATGTTACAGATATCCCAGCGCCGTATTACAATTCCATAATATCCTATGGAAATCATGATATGGTGGCTGGGATATCCGTCACGTTTGTGAGAGAGAAACCTGTCTACCAAACACTAAACCAGACCAATTAGTCTGAGAGCTGGAATGGTCAAAAGTAGTTGGGGTTTCATGAGTGGTGACATGCACCAAAATCTTTGAGTATATGGGGAGGAGAGTGCATTTTCTTATTTGTGCCTACGAAGACGGCAACAATGGAGGTAATCTTATCTGAATGGGGTGGCATGGGAGCAAGGAGAGTGCATGCAGTGCTTTGAAAATTATTAAAAGTCGAATAAGGAGGAATACATTTACATTTGAAAATCTAAGGTTTTAGATTGTGTGATCAGAGACTTCTCTTTAGATTTTAAAGATTTCCACAGAATATTACTTACATTATGTTGTTGCAATGTAATGGCTTGATAATAATCATAGTCAAGAATTTATCTTCTACTAAGACCGCAGAGAGCCAGCAAATAAGTTGAAGCGAGCTGCTTTATAGTGCCAAAATTACAACAAGGGTTACAGGAAAATAGCCATGAGAAAATACCTGGTCCTGCTGCCTCAGATAGGTCAGAACACTCAAAGTTACATATTGGTTTTCTACTCTCGACTCAATAAGTGATCTTAATGTACAGAACATTTATTCTCCAGTTATATTCCTCAAAACTGGGATTATTTTCCAAGACTTCGACTGGAGCACTTTGGTCTGCTTTGCCTGCCTGGGTCTTCGAAAACATTACCTCAAATGACAACTGCACTTTTTAGACACAAAACAATTATGTACATATTTGCTCTATACTCATGCTTTACTTATTGACAATACACTAATTAAGAGAAGCATAGACATTCATACACAGTGAGGAAACTAACCTGCTGCACAATAGTCACTACCTTGCTAAAGACACCTTGGGGACATTCGGAAAGCTTCCCTGAGAATGCATTTCGCTAATTTCTTACCAATGACCTTGTGATTTGCAACTTACATTTGCTTGCTTTCCAGCTTGAGTTTGTCACTTGCCAACGGCATTCCTTAATTACTGTATTCTTTCAAGTGCTCCCTTTCTGTACAGATGCTGTTAAATCTTGATCTTGTCACATTTGTTGTGCATTTTAAGACAGAGCTCAAATGTCAGCCTCTGTCTTCCAAGGGAGCTTGGTGTTTACTTTTCTTTCTCTGACTTCAAAGTGAGAGGATTTATGTAAAAACCTTGCTGCAAAATGTCTTTTTTCAAGCACACAACAAAGTTTAAATATCTGTAATGAACTGTGCAGACATTTCACAGAGTGGGAGTGGTGTAGAGTGCAGTGGCATGAAGTGATGCAGTGTAGAGTGGAGTGGCAAATTAAGAACATGCCAAATCCACTTCACTCTGCACCACTTCATGCCACTGAATTCTACTCTGCACCACTACACTCTATGCCACTGCACTCTATGCCTCTCTACTCCACTGTGCACCACTCTACTTTAAGCCAATGCACTCGATACCACTTCAGTCAAGGTCATTCCATTCTACTCTGCACTACTCCACTTTGCATCACTCCTTGCCACTCTACTTTGCAACACTGCACTCTCCACCACTGAAATCTACACCACTCCACTCTATGCCAATGCACTTTACTCTGCACCACTCTACTGCACTCTAAAGCCAGTGTCCGCTACACCACTACTCTACATCACTACACCACTGCACTCTACTCTCCACCACTCTATTTTACAATACTGCACTCTACAACACTCAGTCTGCACAACTCTAAGCCACTGCACTCTAGTCTGCATCACTGCACTCTACGCCACTGTACTCCACACGACTGCACTGTATTTTTTAAACAAACTTTTTTTTTTTTTTTTTTGCCGTAAGTTCAGCTGTGCATACGACAAAATCCCTTGACATGTGTAGCAGTACAGGAGGCACATCATTGACTGTGTCTGGCATTACAAAGAGAACACAGTAGTAACAATTGTACAGTTTTAAAACCAGTGAACTATAAGAGTTCAACCAAACAATTAGTGTAACTTTGTGAAGCAGTCATGAGCATATTCATTCAGTTGCGGCTAAGCCTGGGCAGCATCAGAGGCGTGAGGCGGCTCATCTTCGTTAACTGCTCTTATGTGTAAGGGTATAGCATGGTTTGGTTGTGCAAACCCAATGGCTAGGAAGCAGGGAGGTGGGGGGGCTTTGGAGGAATGATCCAATCTGTCAATGTTCAGGGGTGGAAAAGTCAGTGGGTATACATGTTATGAGTCTGTCAGGTAGTGCTGGATTCACCTTCCAGATCCTCCTGGAGGACTGTGACCAATTCATCCTATGCCAATGAAACTAGACGTTTCCTTATGCCGTGCGATTCTTCGGGGCAGAGCACCACTGACTCTGCTGATGCCCAGGGCATCAGCATGCTCTGCCATTGATTCGCATTGGGCAGTGTGGGGTCTTCCAGTGCAGGGCAATTGCCCTCCAGGCTTTCAGTAAAGCTAAATCTATAAAGCATTTAGAAGGTCCCCCTGGTCTCCTTATTGGTACAGTCCCAGGATACAGCTTAACCCACAATTCAGGACCTGCCAGCCAGTGACATGTACGAGGACTAGGCATATTCTTGTCTAAAAGAACGAGTTACTTACCTTCGGTAACGACTTTTCTGGTGGATACATTAGCTACCTGTGGATTCCTCACTTATTGAATTCTCCCCTTGCGCCAGCTTTCGATGGAAATCTTCTTCCTAGCTTCCGCACATTGACGAGGACGTCACAATTGCCCATGCAACGCCGTCTGACGTCATACAGGCAATAAGAGGTCCTCGCCGACGTCAGTACCAACATTTTTTACGTGCCTCTGAGACGAATAGGCCATTGAAACAAATAATCATATAGCAATATTTAATTACACCAAAAGATAAAACATCATTCCAAAATGTCAATACTATACATAGCAATCTTACAAACTCTCCCTTCTCTTCTTTTTTTAATTTTTTTTTAAATAAATTTATATACATAAATATATACATTATATTTGAAAACCATCAACCACCAAGAGGAGCACACCCAAGGATAGCTTGGTAAGACCAGAAAGGCAACGGGGAGGCGGGAGGGACCGTGAGGAATCCACAAGCAGCTAATGTATCCACCAGAAAAGTCGGTACCGAAGGTAAGTAACTCGTTCTTCTGATGGATACAACTACCTGAGGATTCCTCACTTATTGAATAGAGTCCCAAAGCAGTACCACACTCGGTGGAGGGTGCCTGAATGGTCAAACCAAGAAATCCTGCAGCTCTGACCGAGCAAAATGGCCATCCCTCCTAACCTCCGAATCTAAGCAATAATGTTTTGCAAAAGTGTGGAGGGATGACCAAGTTGCGGCCTTGCAGATATCAACCACAGGTACACCCCTAGTAAAAGCCGAAGAGGCCGACTTAGCTCTGTTGGAATGAGCTCTTATTCCAACAGGGGGTTCTTTCTTTGCAAGAGAATAACACAGCTTAATGCAAAGAATGACCCACCTGGAGAGTGTTCGCTTGTGGACTGCCCTTCCTCTCCTCTTTCCCACATACCCGATGAAGAATTGATCCTCCAATTTAAACTCCTTCGTTCTGTCCACGAAGAAGCTCAGCGCTCTTCTCGGGTCCAAACGATGCAGTCTTTCTTCCTCTTTCGAAGGATGAGGTGGAGGATAAAAAGAGGAAAGAGTAATAGTCTGGGCCATATGGAAGGGTGAAACAACCTTCGGCAAGAAAGCAGCCTTGGTCCTCAACACCACCTTATCCCCATAAAAGGATGTGTACGGGGGCTTAAAAGATAGAGCCTGCAGCTCACTCACTCTTCTAGCTGAAGTAATTGCAACAAGGAAAACAGTCTTCAAAACCAATAACCTTATAGGGCAAGAATGCATTGGCTCAAACGGCGAGCCCATAAGAAATGTTAAGACGAGATTTAAATCCCACTGAGGCATAATGAAAGGAGTGGGAGGAAATTTATTAATGAGACCTTTTAAAAATCTTAATACTAAAGGAGATTTAAATAAGGAAGGTTGGTCTGGAAGACACAGAAAGGCTGACAGGGCCGATAAATAGCCCTTGACTGTAGCCACTGCACAACCCCTCTGTGCCAGGGATAAAGCAGAAGATAAGACATCTGATAAGTGGGCACGTAAGGGATCAATTTGTCTTTCTTCACACCAACACACAAATTTAGCCCACCTGCTAGCGTAGATAGACTTAGTGGAGTGTCGCCTGGCCGATAAAATAACATCCACTACCTCAGGTGGGAGAGAGAAGGAACTCAGGTTGCCCCGTTCAATCTCTAGGCATGAAGGTGCAGGCTTGGGAGGTGGGGGTGTAAAACCTGCCCCTGCGATTGCGAGAGGAGGACTGCCCTGAGAGGGAGAAGGAGCGGGGGGCACAGAGAGAGTTGGAGAAGATCTGAATACCATACCCTCCTTGGCCAATCCGGAGCTATTAAGATGACTTGGGCCCGGTCTTGGCAAATTTTCCTCAGAACCCGAGGAACCAAAGGTATGGGGGGAAACGCGTAGAGCAACTGGTCGCACCAGGACATCTGAAAAGCGTCCCCCAACGTTCTTTGCACCGGATACTGGAGACTGCAGAACAACGGGCAGTGCGAGTTCTCCCGAGTGGCAAAAAGATCTACCCGAGGGATTCCCCACATCTGGAAGATCTATCGGACTAGATCTGGATGGAGACGCCACTCGTGATCGGTCGAGAAGTGCCGACTGAGACTGTCCGCACGCACGTTCAAGACTCCGGCCAGATAGTTTTCTACCAAGCAAATCCGCTGGTCCCTTACCCAGGACCATAGCCGCAGAGCTTCTCTGCAGAGAAGGTACGACCCTACTCCTCCCTGCTTGTTTATATACCACATCGCGGTAGTATTGTCCGTCAAGACCTGAACCGACTGACCGCGAAGGGAAGGGAGAAAGGCCTTGAGAGCCAAACGTATTGCCTGCAACTCCAACAGATTTATATGAAACATCTGTTCCACTGGAGACCAATGACCTTTGATCTCCAGGTCCCCCAGATTTGCTCCCCACCCTAGAGTGGAAGCATCCGTTATTACTGTGGTCACCGGCGGAGGTTGTGAAAACGGCCTTCCTTGAGAAAAATTGCCATCCGCAATCCACCATCTTAGATCCGCCGCAGCATCCCTGGAGATCTTTACCGATCCCTCGAGATCTCCTTTGTGTTGAGACCACTGCTTCTGGAGGCACCACTGAAGAGCCCTCATGTGCCAGCGAGCGTGAGTGACCAACAGAATGCAAGAAGCGAACAGACCGAGCAGACGCAAGACCTTGAGGACTGGAATGACCGCTCCACTTTAAAACTTTGGAACCAACGCCTGAATGTCCTGAATCCGCTTCATGTGCCAGCGAGCGTGAGTGACCAACAGAATGCAAGAAGCGAACAGACCGAGCAGACGCAGGACCTTGAGGACTGGAATGACCGCTCCACTTTAAAACTTTGGAACCAACGCCTGAATGTCCTGAATCCGCTGAGTCAGAGGAAAGGCGCGATTCAACGTTGTATCCAGTACTGCCCCTATGAACAGGAGGCGCTAAGAGGCCTCTAGGTGAGATTTGGGCACATTCACAGAAAAACCCAGGTCGAACAACAACTGGGTTGTCGACTGCAGGTGACGCAACACAAGCTCCGGAGACTTGGCTTTGATCAACCAGTCGTCCAGGTAAGGAAATGCCGCTATCCCCTTCCTTCTGAGCTCTGCCGCAACCACCGCCATCACCTTTGTGAAGACTCGAGGTGCTGAAGTAAGACCAAACAGGAGGACCGCAAACTGATAGTGCTGCGACCCCACCACAAACCGGAGATCCTGTGCGACTTGAGTATCGGGATATGAAAGTAAGCATCCTGCAAGTCGACAGATACCATCCAATCTCCATCGTTCAATGCCAAAAGCACCTGAGCTAGGGTCAGCATCTTGAACTTCTCCTGTTTGAGGAACCAATTCAAGATCCTCAGGTCCAGGACTGGCCTCAAACGACCATCCTTCTTGGGGATCAGGAAGTATCTTGAGTAACAAACCTGACCCCTCTCCTGCTCTGGAACCAACTCCACCGCACCCTTTGAAAGGAGGACTTGAACCTCCTGTTCTAATAACAAGAGATGCTCTTCTGAACAGTAGGAAGGGCGGGGCGGGATGGGGGGAGGAAACTCCCGAAAGCGAAGGGCATAGCCTTTCCCCACAATGCTGATGACCCAGGAGTCTGATGTTATAACCTCTCACTTGCAGAGAAAATTCAATAACCACCCCCCCACCAGGAGTGGTATGAGAAGGAATTGGTGGAAGACTGAGGCTGCTTCCCATGCTGCACCCCTCCAGAGGAAGAGGCAGAGTGCTGCTGGGCGGCTCCCCTGGTTCGGACCCTACCCATCCCCCTGTACGATCTGTAGGAGAGAGCAGTGGCAGGTTGTTGTTGAAATCTGCCTCGAAAGGAGGAGGATGAACCACGACCAAGCCCCCTAAATCTTCTAAAGAGTCTGGACGAAACAGAAGAGGAGGCCTGCAAGCCTAAAGACTTCGCCGTGGCACTACTCTCCTTAAATCTCTCTAGAGGCAGAGTCCGGCTTGGAGCCTAAAAGTTTATCCCCATCGAAGGGAAGATCCAACAGGGCTGGCTGGACATCCAACGAGAAACCAGAGGAACGAAGCCAGGCCTGCCTCCTTGTAGCAAGAGCATCGCCCATAGCCCTGGCTACAGAGTCAGTCGTATCCAGCCCAGACTGGATCACTTGGGTTGCCGCAGCTTGAGCATCGGAGACCAGACTCAACACCTCTTGAGGCACCTCAGCATGGGACGACTTTATCTCATCCATCAGGGCGTAGATGTAGCTCCCCCAAATACATGTATGTAGCATTAGTAGATTTTAAAGCCATGCCGCATGAAGAAAAAGCCTTCTTGGAAGAATGATCCATCTTCTTTGAGTCTGTCTGAAGGCACACCCGGAAAAGAACCTGGGGCAGACCAGGATGAACATGAAGCCTGAACCACCAGGCTCTCAGCGGTTGGGTGCCTGGACAAAAAGCCTGGGTCCGCAGGAGCCACTCGATATCTGCGAGCCACCGATCTATTGACTGCCGAAGATGACACCGGCTTCTTCCAGATTTCCAGAATTGGATCTAACAGAGCCTCATTAAAAGGCAGAAGTGGCTCTGCAATGGTCGAAGCAGGATGTAAAACCTCTGTTAAAATATTGGGCTTAGGCTCAGACACCGGCAAAGAAAGGTCCAAAAAAATCAGCTGCTTTCTTTATTACAGAGTGGAATGAAGCAGCCTCCTCTTTATACTCTCCAAGGGATGTTAAGTCCCATTCTGGAGAGGTGTCCAAACCACTAGCTGTAGCTAAACCTTGGAGGTCCCCCAGAGGTTCCTCAATCTCTCCTTCCTCCAACGCCTGCTTCTGATACTCCTGCTCCTCAAGAAGGCGAAGAGCAAGCATTCTTGAATGCAACCTGGCTTCAATTCTAGGCGTCGACATGGCTTCAGCCGACGTCGAAGCTTGACGCCGATCCTCGGATCCATCGGCACCGTGGACTTCTTCGGCGCCGTATGAGGCAAAGAATGGACAGGAGAACGCTTTGGCGCCGGACCCGTAGATCTACTCGGCATCACCAGCTGTGAAGCTGACACCATAGGAGCCGGCGCCGAGCCCATAGGAAGGAAGGGCATGAAAGGTGCATGAAAGGTGCATGAAAGGTGCCAGTCGTAACGAAGCCGGAGCACCCATGTTGAAGGCCAAAGGACCCGAAGGACCAGCCGGTCCACCACCTGGAGCCATCTGTTGAGAGATAGCAAGCATCGCATTTAAAAATGCGGAACTGTCGGCTCCTGGGGCCGGGATAGCCGGATACTGTGGAGCCTGGGCTCGAGGTGACATCGGTGAGAACTCCTGACGCTGAGGAACCTCAAACACAGATAGTGGATTGAAAGGCGACGTCGGCGAAGCTGGTGATGCAAGAGGCGTTTGCGGCTGTGGAGAGATGGTAGGGCTAACTTCCCATGTTTTACGAACACGATCTCTCCCTACTCGACCGGCGCAGAGATTCACGACGACGCCGGGAGTCACGATGACGCCGATGGGACTTCGGAGAGGATGACTTGCGTCGATGCCGCTTTTCTTTTTTCTTGGACTTTGCCAAAAAGAGCTTTGCCTCTCGCTCTTTTAACGCCTTCGGATTCATCCGTTGACAAGAGTCACATTTGTCAACGTCGTGGTCGGAGCTGAGACACCACAAACAGTCTGTATGCGGGTCCGTCACTGACATTTTGCCCCCGCACTCATTGCAGGGCTTAAAACCAGACTTTCTTTGAGACATTCTTTCTTTCTCAAAGAAAGAAACAGTAACAATAACTGTAACTACACAGAGTAGTAACAGTAGCTCCCTCGAAGAATAACCGTCGTTAGAATGGCACGGAAAAAAGGGAACTGACGTCAGCACGTCGGCGAGGACCTCTTATTGCCTGTATGACGTCAGACGTCGTTGCGTCGGCAATTGTGACGTCCTCGTCGACGTGCGGAAGCTAGGAAGAAGATTTCCGTCGAAAGCTGGCGCAAAGGGAGAATTCAATAAGTGAGGAATCCACAGGTAGTTGTATCCATCAGAACACACAGGCTTCGGGCAGTCCCAGAATATGTGTCTCATGTGTACCATAGAAGCGGTACACCTGGGGTACAGACTGCAATGTATGCCACTCTACTTTACACCACTGCACCCTCTACATCAATGCACTCTAGTCTACGCCAATGCACTGCAGTCTACTCTGCACCACTTTAATCTACCCCACTGCATTCTATGACACAGCAACACTCCACTCTACGACACACTATGCCACTCCATGCTACACTCCTCTATGCCACAACTTTTAGCCATGCTGGTATACAACATGGCTAGAATACTTTGGCAAAGTCAAAAGCTCTTGCATAGCTAAGACGCATTGGCTTTAGCAATGCTTGATTTAACCTGGCAATGAACATTTAAAACCTTATAATACAAGCAATTTACAATCAAGGTTATACCTATGATATTTTATAACACAGGGGCAATGATTAAACTCCTTTCTGAATATTTAAGACACACTGAGTAGTGGTTCACCAGGTTACAACAAGGCAAAAAGCAAAGAAACACTTTTTTAAATTAATTATTAAATTGTAATTTATTCAACAGATTTTTTTGCTATGGTGGGATTTTTTTTGGATTTTTTAAAACATTTGGTTATACAAGACTGGCACCATTTTTTAACATTTCACATGATGATTTATAGTATTGCATATGGCTTTAAATACCTGGTATAGCAAGACAATGAATTAACGTTGATTACAGACAACCACTAAAACACACATTACAATTTAAAAGATCAGACTATTGGAGTTATTAGAATTGAAGGTTGAGAAAAATGGAATATAAAAAATCTTACAACATTCCCATCACATTCCAGAATGGAAGAAGTTAATTTGTTGTGCTTAAAGTAGATAATATATGCAGAATTTAAAAAGTGCATTAAACCAGCTAAGCATACGGGGAAGGCAAGGGTCTGCTGCAAATGGATTTGAATTTAAAGTGCTAATTGTAAATATACAAACAAGCGTTACGTATATTTAATAAAGGACTGTGTTTTTAGCAATTGGTAATACAATCAATACATGTGCTATCGAGAGGAACGACCAAGATGAAGAACCGGCCCCTCCACATCCAGCAGAAATCCCTCAAAATCTACTTTAATTCCGCCTCAGTGTAGATTTTGTAGTGAAAATAGTCGTTACTTTTTCACATCTCCCTGATGAGTCACATTTCCTTCCCATACATAAAGAATTTAGACTAGGCGAGTGCAAAATGTTGCCATTTGGAAGCCCTTACATCTAATCATGAACAAACACTTTAGCGTAGTCTTCCTAGTCTGTGGAAAATCCTCTTACATTTCTTGGGAAATGAAACTTTACTTTAAAAGTAGGTTTTTCATCAAAACATTAGCAGCACTACTACAGCTAGAATGCCTCATTTCACAGCTTTATCAAAAGCATTAAATCATTTTGTGTCCGAGCTTCTGACATAAAAGAGTTCTCATATAGCTCTCCTAAGAGGCACGTCCTTAACACAAAAATCAACCATGGCCAAATTTAAAAGGTATTCTGGGAAGATCACTCTTTCAGGTCCAGAGAAGCGGTATAAAACAAGGTCTCTTTATCATGTTGTGTTGCGTTACTGGCATTCTTAATCTCCGTACCCAGTTTGTGTCTGGGAATGGCATTAATTGCCAATGTTGGTTGGTCGTTTTCCATGGAGTGAGGATTGCAGAGGCGTTATTCAGTGTTAATTCTGTAAGTGGTTTTGTGGATTAGTGAGAAACTAAAAAAAAAAGTTAGTTCTAGGTGAATATCCTATTTTTACGTGTGGATAGCAAAGTGATCAAAACTACTTTTAAACTTTTTCTATAGATTGTGTAGTTTGTAGTCCATTTCCCAACAACTGCAAAGCACTTTCTGTACCCACGTTGGAAACTATGATGTCATGATGACACTTGTGACAGAGTATGTTTTGCTACTTTTATGATTGTAAAGAGTATGTGTGTGTGGTGCATGAATGCACTGTTGATTTGGTATCACTTAGCTAACTTAGTTGGCTTTAATGCCCTGTTGGGCAGTGAGAATGAAAGGGTTCTGTCTTCAAGCATGTGTGTGATGGTAAGTGGGGTCACTTGAAGGGTAAATTGGTCAGTGGAGAAGAAGCAGGCAAACAAAATGCAACAATGCAGTTTTCGGAATATCGCATGCATAAATTAGGTAACAGGGTTTTTGTGAAATATGTGCCATTAGAGAACACAGTATATTTTGTGATCTAATCTTTTAGTGTAGTCAATCAAATAGTACACACAGGAGAGAAAAACAGTCAAGCAATGTGTCTGCTGTTGTGCAGCATGGTTGAAAGTTTAAACAAGCATTAGCAAAGCCAATAGGTCTCGCCTATGCAAGAGCTATTGGCTTCACCAATGTGTTTTAGCCATGTTGTTCACCAGCGTGGCTGCTGTTCAGCATGGCTAAAAGTTAGTGGCATAGAGGAGAGTGGCATGGAGTCTCGTAGAGTGTAATGGCGAAGAGTGGAGTAGAGTGTTTTAGAGTGGAGTGGCAGAAAGTCATGTATTGGAGTGGCATAGTGTGGAGTCGAGTAGACTGGCATACACTGAAGTGGTGTAGAGTGGACTGCTATAGAGTGCATTGGAGTGGAGTGCTGCAGAGTAAAGTAGCGTAGACTGCAGTGGCATTGAGTGCAGGGGCACTGAATTCAGTGGCGTACAATGCAGCATCGTACAATGCAGTGGCATAGATTAGAGCGGTGCAGAGTAGAGTGGAGAAACGCAGAGTGGAGAAACGCAGAGTGGAGAAGCGCAGAGTGGAGAAGCGCAGAGTGGAGATGGAGAGGCTTAGAAGTAGAGATGGAGAGGCACAGAGTGGAGTGGTGTAGAGTTGAGTGAAGCAGAGTGGATTAAAGTGGTGTAGAGAGCAGTTGTGTAGTGTATAGTGATGCCGGCTTGAATGCAGAGGTGTTGAGTGCAGCTCAGTCGAGTGCATTGGCAAAGAGTGCAATGATTAAAAATGGAGTGGCACAGAGTGCAGTGGGATAGAGCCGAGTGGTGCTGAAGGGAGTACAGTGGCATAGAAAGCAGTGGCACAGAGTAGATTGTTTCACAGTAGTGTGAAGTGGCGTATAGTGGAGAGGTGCAGGATAGAGTGCAGTTGCATAGAGTGGCTTAGAATGTAGTGACGGCACAGAGTAAATTGGTGTAGAGTGCAGTGGCATAGATTGCAGTGGTACAGTGTAGATTAGAGTGTGGTACAGTAGACTGGCTACAGTGGAGGGGCATAGAGTACAGTGGCGTAGAGTGCAGTGTTGCAGAGTGGTGTAAAGTGGGCAGAGTGGAGTTGTGCAAGAGTACATGGGTGTGACCTGTAATTGAATGGTGTAGAGTGCAGTGGCGAACAATGCAGTGGTGTAGAGTGGCAAGGAGTGCACTGACTGAGAACAGTGGTACAGGGTAGAGTAGAGAGGCATAGCGTGAAGTGGGGTAGAGTGCTGTGGAGTGGTGCAAAGTACAGTGGAGTGGTGAAGAGTGGAATCTCATGGTGTGGTATCAAACTGACATTAGAGACAACACATTTTCAATGACAATTACATTGGCACAGGCATATAGTTTTACTAATAAAACTATACCGTGCACAGACAAAAATGTGGGAGAATTGCATCACCTAGCTTAATGATTAGTTTTGATCATTTTAAAGTATTTATTTCAAACTAACAAAATTTGCTTCATTTGTGCGTTCATAATTCTGATATATCTTGAAATACTTACACAGTTCATTTAAACATTGTTGTGTGCTAGAAAAAAAAATATTTCCTACCCCCAGTGTCCAGCAAGGTTGACACACAAATCCTCTCACTTTGAAGTCAGAAAATGAAAACAATCGCCCTTGGAAGACAGGGCCTGACATTTGACCTCGGTTCTTGAACGCACATCAAATGTGACAAGATAAGAACAAGATTTAAAGACCTGTTAACAGAAAGCAAGTTCATGGAAGGATACATAACACAGGGTTTAGGCAACAGGAGGGATGAACTGAAACTGGAGATGCTAAAGCAAATAAAGCCAGGAAATGAAAAGCCAGAAAGTGAGTTACAAACCAGAAAGCCAATGGTAATCAACGAGAGTAATGCATTCCCAGGTAAATTTTCTGAAATTCCTCAAGATGTCTTTAGCAAACCATATAGGCTGAGACCTCAGAAGTTCTATGATGCCTGGCCATGTCAAACACTTTATTTTAATGTTGGCAAGAGAACAAGCTATAGACATCTACACCCTGGGTGCTGTTTGCCCTTCTTCCCTCCATGATGCCTCCTGCCCCATCTGCAATAAAAATAAAAACAAAACGCTATGACATGGCTAGCTGCTGTGCAACTCGGCTAAAACATTGACAAAGACAATAGCACTCAGAGCAAGACCTATTGGTTTGCCAATGCTTGTTTACATTACATTTTAAACCATGTTCACTGGAGTGTGCATCTTTCATCATTCAAAAGTGACCACCATGTTTCCTTTTCCCACTCCCATCACGTAGATCCCTCTCTCTATTCTTCAACTCAGCCCTTTAACTCAAGAAGAGAGCCCTGCTCCCTTTGCTCACCCTTATGTCAGCCACATCTTGCCTTGGTAGTCCGGATTTACTTTTACGGAAAACAACGTGCAGGAAAGTACCATCTTGCCTGGCAGGTTACCCCCATATTTCACTGAATATATGTTGTTTTAGTCTATGTGTCAATGGGACCCTGCCAGGCAGGGCCCCAGTGCTCATAAGTATGTGCCCTATATGTGTTCCCTGTGTGATGCCTAACTGTCTCACTGAGGCTCTGCTAACCAGAACCTCAGTGGTTATGCTCTCTCTGCTTTCCAAATTTGTCACTAACAGGCGAGTGACTAATTTTACCAATTCACATTGGCATACTGGTACACCCATATAATTCCTTAGTATATGGTACTGAGGTACCCAGGGTATTGGGGTTCCAGGAGATCCCTATGGGCTGCAGCATTTCTTTTGCCACCCATAGGGAGCTCTGACAATTCTTACACAGGCCTGCCAGTGCAGCCTGTGTGAAATAACGTCCATGTTATTTCACAGCCATTTACCACTGCACTTAAGTAACTTATAAGTCACCTATATGTCTGAACTTCACCTGGTGAAGGTTGGGTGCAAAGTTACTTAGTGTGTGGGCACCCTGGCACTAGCCATCGTTCAGACCAAATTCCCTGGACTTTGTGAGTGCGGGGACACCATTACATGCGTGCACTATACATAGGTCACTACCTATGTATAGCGTCACAATGGTAACTCCGAACATGGCCATGTAACATGTCTAAGATCATGGAACTGTGGGGGGATAATTCCATGATCCCCCGGGTCTCTAGCACAGTACCCGGGTACTGCCAAACTGCCTTTCCGGGGTCTCCACTGCAGCTGCTGCCAACCCCTCAGACAGGTTTCTGCCCTCCTGGGGTCCAGGCAGCCCTGGCCCAGGAAGGCATAACAAAGGATTTCCTCTGAGTGAGGGTGTTACACCCTCTCCCTTTGGAAATAGGTGTGAAGGCTGGGGAGGAGTAGCCTCCCCCAGCCTCTGGAAATGCTTTGATGGGCACAGAGGGTGTCCATCTCTGCATAAGCTAGTCTACACCGGTTTAGGGATCCCCCAGCCCTGCACTGGCGCGAAACTGGACAAAGGAAAGGGGAGTGACCACTCCCCTGACCTGCACCTCCTAGGGGAGGTGGCCAGAGCTCCTCCAGTGTGTCCCAGACCTCTGGCATCTTGGATTTAGAGGTGCTGGGGGCACACTGGACTGCTCTGAGTGGCCAGTGCCAGCAGGTGACGTCAGAGGCTCCTTCTGATAGGTTCTTACCTCTCTTGGTAGCCAATCATCCTTCCTTGGTAGCCAAACCTCCTTTTCTGGCTATTTAGGGTCTCTGCTTTGGGGAATTCTTTAGATAACGAATGCAAGAGCTCACTAGGTAAGCTCGCGACGTGGGACATCCATCCTCCAAAGGGGAAGTTCCTAGTCCTCTTCTTTCTTGCAGAACTCCAAGCTTCTTCCAACTGGTGGCAGCTTCCTTGCACCATCAGCTGGCATTTCCTGGGCTCCTGCCCACTCTCTGCACTGTCGCGACTATTGGACTTGGTCCCCTTGTCTTACAGGTACTCAGGTCCGGAAATCCACTGTTGTTGCATTGCTGGTGTTTGTTCTTCCTGCAGAATCCCCCTATCACGACTTCTGTGCTCTCTGGGGGTAGTAGGTGCACTTTACACCTACTTTTCAGGGTCTTGGGGTGGGCTATTTTTCTAACCCACACTGTTTCCTTACAGTCCCAGCGACCCTCTACAAGCTCACATAGGTTTGGGGTCCATTTGTGGTCCCCATTCCACTTTTGGAGTATATGGTTTGTGTTGCCCCTATACCTATGTGATCCTATTGCAATCTATTGTAGTTCTACACTGTTTGTATTACTTATCTTGCTATTACTTACCTAATTTTGGTTTGTGTACATATATCTTGTGTATATATCTTATACTCATACTGAGGGTACTCACCGAGATACTTTTGGCATATTGTCATAAAAATAAAGTACCTTTATTTTTAGTAACTCTGTATTGTGTTTTCTTATGATATTGTGCATATGACACCAGTGGTATGGTAGGAGCTTTACATGTCTCCTAGTTCAGGCTAAGCTGCTTTGCCATAGCTACCTTCTATCAGCCTAGCTGCTAGAAACACCCCTTCTACACTAATAAGGGGTAACTGGATCTGGCACAAGGTGTAAGTATCTCTGGTACTCACTACAAGCCAGGCCAGCCTCCTACACAACGTTTTAATTTTTTCACATGTTTTGCCTTCAAAAGAAATACACAATTTCTGTTTTAGTATTTTTGTACGGTTATCTTCATTTTCCCCCCCCAAAAAAAAGAAAAGAAAAAACAAGGTTACAGGATTCGTTTCAAACGATTTTTGCCCCAATATTACACCTCTGGAAAAGTATAAAAGGGTGGAAAAGGTATCTAAGATCATATTTACTCTTACTGAACAATTTTCGCTAACTTCAGGCATCAACCATAATTCACAGTAACTTTCCCCAAATTAATGTCTGCACACAAAGGTTGCAACAGAAACCAAATAATGCAATTCTCTACAGAACTCTTCCATCTCTGCCAGCAAGTTCATAACCAATATTCGGGATCATTTCATTGAACTCAAGTCGCAGGTTTCGCGCAGAATATACGGTACCCTGTAGTGCTCTTCTAACACTCATCTACCCAAGTATGCCAATGAGCTTTGCAGATTAAACCAACATTTTCTTATATCAAGTTAACGCATGCACATGCCAATGTTACTCAGGTTAGATTTGATCAAGTTTAACTGTGTAAAAGCAAGTACAATATACCATGTGACATTACATTACAGATTAATTGTTTTTAATACTAGTGATATCTGAAATATAAAATAATAACAATCATTGGCAAAGCCAAAAGGTCTTGCCTATACAATAGCTATTGGTTTTGGCAATGTGTTTTTGCCATGTTGTACATCAGTGTGGTTGCTGTTCAGCATTGCTAAAAGTTAGTAGTGTGGAGTGTCACAGTAGAGTGGGGGAGTAGAGTGGAGTAGGGAGAGTAGAGTGTTGTAAAGCTGAGAAGAGTTCAATGGTTCAGTGGCAGAGTGTAGTGGCGTGGAATGGTGTGGGGTAGAATAGGGTGGAGTGGGTTAGAGTGGACTTAGGTAGTCAGAAGGTTTGCAGTAGAGTGGGGTGTATTGAATAGAGTGGGGTGCATTGGATTGTGCTGGGATGAAATGTGGTTAAATGGATAGGACAGGGGTGATTGGACTGGACTGAAATGATGGGACTGGAGAGGGGTGGATTGGATTTGGGTGGCTTTGATTGGAGTGAATTGGAGTGAAGCAGCTTATATTGGAATTGGGTGGATTGGATTCATTGGATTGGAGTGGGGTGGAATGGACTGGGGTGGGGTGGACTGGATTGGATGGACTGCAGCGGGGTGGGGTGGATTGAAGTGGGGTGGATTGGAGTGGGGTTGACTGGATTGAATTGGGGTGGGGTGGACTTGAGTGGGGGTGGGGTGGACTTGAGTTGGGGTGGGATGACTGGATTGGGGTGGGTGGATTGGAGTGGGTTTCGTGGGGTGGACTGATGTGGATTGGACCGGGATAAGGTGAGGTGGATTGCACTGAAGTGGGGTGGATTGGACTGGAGTTAGGCGGACTGGAGTGCAGTGGAACTGAGTGGGGTGCTATGGAGTGAGATGGACTGGTTTCAGGTGCACTGGACTGGGGAGGGGAGGAGTGGAATGAGGTAGATGGGATTGGGGTGGGGTGGATTTGTGTGGAATGTTTTTTTTGGAGTCGTGTGGACGGGAATGTGGTGGACTGGATTTGAGTAGGGTATATTGTGGTGGATTGGACTTTAGTGGGGTGGACTGGACTGAAGTAGGTTGGATTGGAGTGAGGTGGATTTGAATAGAGTAAGAAGGATTAGAATAGAGTGGGGTGGATTGGACTGAGTGTGGTGGATTGGACTGGATTTGACTGGTGTGGGCTGGTCTGGATTGGGGTGGGATGGATTGAGGTGGTTTGGAGTGAAGTGGATTAAGGTGGACTGTATTGACTGGGGTGGGTTAAGATGAATTGGAGTGGAGTGGAATGGTGTGGATTGCATGGGGGTGGATTGGGTAGAGTGAGGTGGATTAGAATAGAGTGGAGTGGACTGGAGTGTGGTGTGGTGGATTGGAGTGCAGTGGGGTGGATTGAAGTAGAATGGGTATACTGGAATAGAGTGGGGTGGACGGAAAGGGGTGAGGTGGACTCAACAGGGTGGAGTGGGGTAGACTGGAGTGGGGTGGATTGGATTGGGGTGGCCTCAAATGGATTGCGTGGGATGGATTGGACTGAGGCGTGGTTTGGTGGACATGAATGGGGTGGAATGCATGAAGGTGGGTCAATTGGATTTGAGTGGGGAGAATTGGATTTGAGTGGAGAAAATTGGATTGAGTGGAGAGAATTGGATTGAGTGGAGAGAATTGGATTGAGTGGAGAGAATTGGATTGAATCAGGTGAATTAGACTGGAGGGGCTTGGACTGAGTGGAGTAGAAAGGAGTAGAGTGAGGTGGATTGAGTGGAGTGGTGTGGATTGGACTGGAGTGGGATGAATTAGAATGGGGTGGATTAGATTGGTGTAGAGTGTGGTGGGTTGGAATGGTGTGGAGAGGGGTGGATTGGAGTGGAATGGGATTAAGGGGGTGTCCTGGAGGATTGGAATGGAGTGGGGAGGATTAAGGTAGCCTGGATTGGCCTATGGTGGGTTAAAGTGGATTGGAGTAGGGTGGACTGGAGTGAGGCAGGTGGACTTGAGTGGGGGGGGATTTGGTTAGACTGGATTGGGGTGGGATGGCTTGGAATGGGTGGAATGGAGTGGGGTTGGTTGGACTGGATTGGGGTGGGATGGACTGGAGTGTGTTGGATTAGTGTGGGGTAGATTGGACTGGAGTGAGGTAGATTGAATTGAGCTGGATATGATTGGTCTGGATTGGGGTGGGACTGGATTGGTCTGGGTGGATTCTGGTGAATTGGAGTGGGGTGAATTGGGATGGAGTAGGGTGGAGTGAGGTGGATTGGATTAGGGTGAGGTGGACTGGATTGGAGCAGGGTGGTCTGGAGTGGGGCAGATTGTTTTGGATTGGAGTGGGACAGACTTTTGGATTGAAGTGCCGCATATTTGTTTGGGGCAAACTGTTTTGGCTTGGAGTGGGACAGACTGGAGTGGAGCAGATTATTATGGATTGGGGTGGGGCAGATTGCTTTGAGTTGGAGTGGTGCAGATTGCTTTAGATTGTAGTGGGGAAAATTGCTTTGCATTGTAGTGGGGCACACTGCTTTGGATTGGAGTGGGGCACACTGCTTTGGATTGGAGTGGGACAGATTATTTTTCTGGATTGCAGTGGGGCAGAATGGAGTGTAGCAGATTGTTTTGCATTGGAGAAGGGCAGATTGTTTTGTATTAGAGTGGGACAGATTGGAGTGGGACAGAACGGAGTGGGGCAGATTGGTGTGGATTGGAATGAGGCAGAATGGGACGGGTTGTTTTGGTTTGGAGTGGGGCAGATTGGTGTGGAGCAGAATGAAGTGAGGCAGATTAGAGTGGGGTGGACTGAACTGGAGTGGGGCAGACTGGATTGGAGTGGGCCCGATGATTTTGGATTGAAGTGGGGCTGTTTGTTTTGGATTGGAGTGGGGGAGATTGTTTTGGATTGGAATGGGCAGATTGTTTTTGATTGGCATGGGGCAGGTTGTTGGGGATTAAAGTGGGGCAGATTGTTTTGAATTGAAGTGGGGCAGATTAGAATGGGAAGGGAGGATTGGAGTGTGGTGGATTTGGGTGGGGAAGTGAACTGGAGCGGGCAGACTGGAGCAGGGCAGTATGGAGCGGGTTGATTGTTTTGGACTTGAGTTGGGCAGACTGGAGAGGGGTGGGTTGGGAGTACTGCAGTTTCATGGATTGGGGTGGAGTGACGTGGATTGGATTGCAGTATAGCGAATTGGACTCGAGTGGGGCTGACTGGAGTGGGACAGATTGTTTTTGAGTGAGTCAGATTGCTTTGGATTGAAGTGAGGCAGGTTGGAGTGGGGCAGACTGTTTTGGATTGGGGTGGGGAAGATTGCTGTAGATTGGAGTGGGACAGATTGTTTTGGATTTCAGTCATGGAGTGGAGCAGATTATTTTGGATTAGAGTGGGCAGATTGCTTTGGAGTGGGGCAGATTTGTGTGCTGTTGGAGGATTGGAGTATAGTAGACTGGATTGGATTGGGGTGAGTGGTTTGGATCGAAGTGGGGCAGATTGGATTGGAGTGAGGTGGATTGGGGTGTATTATACGATTAAGTGTTAAAGTATAATTTCGACAATTACACATAGGAACAAAACAATGTTGCTTTGCAGCATTTAGACAAGGGTGGCTCCTACGCTATGGTGGAGGAGCATCATTCACCCCTCCCTCCCCCCCGGTAGCAGCAGTAGCTGCTAAACTTTTATAGTAAAAACATAATAAACTCTGTTTATTAGGTTTTTTTACTATAAAAGGGGCAGAGCCATGGGCGTGACGGGGACAGAGGGGGAGTGCACAGCACTCACCTTCAGTGAGCATGTGTGTTTGGCCAGCCACCTCAGGCCGGTCAAACATACATGCACACTAGGCTCTCTCCAACCCGGCAAGAGAGCAGGCAGAGGCTCCCATCCTGCCTTGAAGCGTCCTCGCTGGGCGCTCCATCCAATCCAACCACTGCTTTCATGCTGCCAGCAGCATGAAAGCAGAGGAATGACTGGACGCAGGGCAGACTGGGAGCCAGTGCCTGCAATGCAAGACAGAGCAGGGCAGATTGAGCGGCGCAGAAAAAAGGTAAGTTTTATGTTTTTTTTATTAAATTTTTTTTGGGTTGAAGAAATAGTCCAGACGCCTTGAAGAAATACCATGACAATTCCACAAACTCAACACAGAGGGAACAACCGTTTTTGAGAACATTGTATTGTCTTTCTCAGACAGCACATGACCAGGACATCAATTAAATCACCTCTCAAACTCTGCATAAGAAACTGCTCATTTATGACTGGTAAGACCCACAGGAGAAGTAGGTGTTTTACACAGTCACCAAGCCATCAGTTCCACCTTCAAAAGGTACATCAGTGCACTTTGAACAACGCCCCAATGCCTTCCACTCCATGATGTTTTGTTTGCTGAACCAGGATGGATAACATCTGTTAATCATGCACAGCGTCTAAGTACATTTCACCTTCTTGCAAACTTGCACTACCAGTACCTCACCTAAACCTTCTTGCTCTGTGCGCCCTTTATAGGCATTCTAGGTACAGCATCTTATATAATGTGCTATGAATTGAGCACATTTTTGGCCCTCTTGGACACCAGCTACATAGGGGACACAGCTCAGCTTTCCAACACATGACCACTACTGTGCTCTCTCATCAGCATTTGCTTTCCACACCCTGTGCAATAAGTCAGTCCAGTACCACTTCTAAACCCCTCCTGCTCTCTTGTGTGATGCAATACTACTAAGAGATAACCAGAGCACACTTTTGGTTAAATTTGTCACCTGAACATCCCTAAATGCTTGTGGTTGCCTTATTGTCTGTGATAAGGTAATTGTACTAGTTCTAGCAATACGCTAAATAACGCCTGTGAAAAAGGGCAACCAAGTGAACCAACAGACTAAGGGGGTCATTCTGACTCCCGCCGGGCGCGGTCACCGCGCGCCCGGCGGGAGCCGCCAAAATACCGTACTGCAGTCGGAAGACCGCGGCGGGTATTTTGAGTTTTCCACTGGGCTGGCGGGCGGCCTTCAAAAGGCCGCCCGCCAGCCCAGGGGAAAACGACCTTCCCACCATGAAGCCGGCTCGTAATCGAGCCGGCGGAGTGGGAAGGTGCGACGGGTGCTACTGCACCCGTCGTGTATTTCACTGTCTGCTATGCAGACAGTGAAATACTTTGCGGGGCCCTCTTACGGGGGCCCCTGCAGTGCCCATGCCATTGGCATGGGCACTGCAGGGGCCCCCAGGGGCCCCGCGACACCCCCTACCGCCATCCTGTTCCTGGCGGGCGAACCGCCAGGAACAGGATGGCGGTAGGGGGTGTCAGAATCCCCAAGGCGGCGCAGCATGCTGCGCCGCATTGGAGGATTCTGACGGGCAGCGGAAAACCGGCGGGAGACCGCCGGTTTTCCTGCACTGACCGCGGCCAAAGCGCCGCGGTCAGAATGCCCTGCGGGGCACCGCCGGCCTGTCGGCGGTGCTAGAATCACCCCCTAAGTGTACTTGAAAAGGCCAAAAGTTGGCATGTTAATCGAGATACAAACATCTTACATAGAAAACTATGCAAAGCAGTAGGAAGTGAAGGAAAGATCCTAAGAAATTTGAGTCTAAGGATCCGTGAGTGGGCATGGAACCCAACGGTGTTGAAAAATGAGGTGTGGTGACAGTCCATTATCAGGGCACTTGAACAAGGGCAGATTTTCCTCTTTACCTAATGAGCTAGGTTGGTGCCTAATAAAGGAGTGAAAAGCAATAGAAGAGTCAGGACCATCCAATACTTCCAGTACTTGATAACAGTCCGTAGCAGCCTGTGGTGCATTTTGAGGTGGTAAGTATCTTTCTAGGGATGGGTAGTTCAAAGTGAATAGCTGTTTTGAGCTTAATGCTTAATTACTATCCAATTGAACCAGTCCAACTTTAACATCCTCGTAAGGAATCAGTGTAGCTGCCTGCAGAGGTACAGAACCCACTGAACTATTTGACCAAAATTAAAAAAACAGAATTCCGTTGCATTTCCGAAATAAACACACAGTCGCACTGATCTCATTTACTAGGATTTAAATGTGTGACCCGCAGATTAAACTCCTGACCAGCTTTACCAGTAATTAAAGCTAAAACATACCGGATAAATATGGATCTGTGCTGCAGCCTTAACCCACTCAGATGATTTACTAGTGGTAACTTGGCTAACAGATATCGCTATTAAGATAGCAAGGTGGGTTAATATCCTTACTCTAAAATGAATGCCAGAGATTCAAATCTCGTTGTGGCCAATTCAGTTTTTCGATCTTCTAAGTTTTGGGGAACAATAACACCTATTACTTACAATGATTCAATTTCCATGAGGGTGATAAGAAGTAGCATGTAAAACAAAAGTATTATTGTATGTGGGCATGCACCTATGTGTGTTTTATGTCTTCATTGTAAACACAAGATGGTAATGATTTCGGCCACGATCTCGCAAAAGGCAGGCACAATCATTAGACCATAATGGTCACCTATACAAGACCCTTTTCCTTCTCTATGACCACTAAATATCCACACAACTGTACAAACCCAACCAAATATAAGAATCTATGAAAAAAGATAAATTTACAAAAGCATCCCTGAACGCAAAAGTTTTTTAAACTGCAATATTAGACTATGACATTAAGAGAAACATTTTGTGTGGATGTGTTCCTTGTGAAAAAGCAGAATGCCTTCACTCACAGTGAAATCAGCTAATGGCTGAATTGTACTGACCAAATGTCCCATGCTGTATGATCTAGTGTGCGGAAGAAAAAATGTGAAAGACGGACCAAAGAATGAAAAGGGCTGCCTGAAAGCCCCTTTAAGTAAGTATATTATTAGTTTAATTTTAACAACCTAAAAAGGTCTTTTAAAGCCAGACTTAATAAGTGAAACTATGATTGAACTGTAGTATAGTCGCACCGATCCACTTCTGAACCATGTTTCTAACAGTTAAGTTAGCAAGTCAGCAACTGTAGAATACCCGCTCTATAAAAAGAACCATATGTTGGATAGAATGCTGTGGGTTGGTCTGCCCCGAGTTAAATGGTTTTAAAATAAACTAAAAGGTTACAGCAATGAAAAGAGCTGCCTGCAATATGTGCTTGAGATCTAAGAAACAAGACACTTTCTGAGTAGTACTTCAACCTCCTCTTGGTAACAAATACGAGTAAAACTGCTACATACGAGATGAGAAACTATTTTTGTTCAGCCTCTTAGGAAAATGCTATTGCAATATGCTGCACCACTCTGGCCTTCTTCATGGCAGACAGTAGAAAACAACCAATAATGCATAATTGTAACAAGTGGCGCACCTTTACAGGGGGAAGATCACTGCTGATGCCGAAGAAAATGACATCAGCAGACCAAAGCAAGTAGAACTTGAGTAAACGCAGACAGTATTCCAGTAGTAATGCTACAGCTCACAAGCAAGTTCCACTGTGTCAGGTTTCAGTATTCCGGTTACATTTATGAAGCAATACGTATCCGATGTACTTACGGAGTGTCAACGATGTGCCATGTTTACTGATCTCAGGCACTCCAATTAGTGTAAATCATATGGATGCCCGACTTCGCACTAGCTATTGTTATCTTTGATATAAAACTGATGCTTTATTGTTGCTTAATACAATTGTGGGAAAATAATTACATGCAGTTGAGTTACAGAAAGATACTGCATTTCTGCCAGCACCTACTAGAGGTATTACAAGTCACCACACTATGTCTTTGGGGGCAGGGGGGGCGGGGGGGTACATACTAAAAGTTGCTTGCCATCTCCTGACTCCACCAGGGGTGGGGAGATAATAATTCTCTTAATTAATACAAGCTGTCCTAGGCAAATACTCTCTAGAGACAGAAAAGTAAAAGGTACATTTGCAATGGCTCTACTCATAGATCCTCCCTTGTTATCATCTTTTGTGATTCTGATTCCAGGTACTGCTGGACTGAACACTGCTTCTCCCGCCTCAAATACTGCTTTGATATAAACAATAAAGCTGCTTTGCGAGTACCTCTTACAGCGCCGGTCACTTCCTGATACTCCATCCTAATCCCTCCACAAACAAACAGTAAATGCAGAGAGCTATGCTTTATCAAATTTCCTAATCCAGGAACAACTAAACCCTGGTGCATGAGAGGTGACGGAGTGACATAAATCAGACTGGACTCTAGGGAAAGGTAAGTATGGGGGGGGCTATGAAATCCCCATTTTACAGTAGGTTTTCAGCGAAGCTAAGGAATTTAGATAGAAGCTTGGACAGTTAGTAAAAAAAAATGCAATTAATGTACCCTGACCGTGCAACATAAGACAGGAAGGTAAGAATGACACGAGTGCACAGACACAGCTTACATGAGAAATAGTCAGAAATTCTCCTGGTCAAACTCATAGCAGCTATGTCAAAGAAAGGTTATGGTTAACTTAGGACAATGTGAAAAGTATTTATGCATTATCAAAACAGTGATAAAGTCAAAATGCAAAACAATAAATATCCCAAACTGAATTAGATAAAATAGAGTAAAATTTAATGAGCAAATGTACGCCATAAGAAAAAGTCACTTACCTTCGGTAACGCTTTTTTCTGGTGGGTACAATAGCTATCTGTGGATTCCTCACCTTATGAATTCACCCTTGCACCAGCATCCGACAGAAAATCTTCTTCCCAACTCTCCACGTCAACGAGGATGTCACAATTGCACGGCTCCATGCGACTCCATCTGACGTCACTGTGCCAATAAGAGGTCGGCGTGCTGACGTCAGTTTCACCCATTTTTTTACGTGCCTTAGAGGCAAACAGGTGAGAACGGACTCCACAATGACTCCAATAAATACATATATACATAAAGCCTTTATGATGCTACACAATAAAAACCATTATATATATATATATATATATATATATATATATATATATATATATATATATATATATATATATATATATATATATATACATACATACATACATACACACACACACATACATATATATATAGGAAAAGTATCAATATATACAAACATTTATACAACCACAAATCGAAGTGCAATCAGACAGGCAACGGGGAGGCGGGTGGGACTGTGAGGAATCCACAGGTAGCTATTGTATCCACCAGAAAAAGCGTTACCGAAGGTAAGTAACTTGTTCTTCTGATGGATACAAACTACCTGTGGATTCCTCACCTTATGAATAGAGTCCCAAAGCAGTACAGCACTCGGAGGTGGATGCCTGTCTGATTACA
This sequence comes from Pleurodeles waltl, assembly GCF_031143425.1. Classification (NCBI taxonomy): domain Eukaryota; kingdom Metazoa; phylum Chordata; class Amphibia; order Caudata; family Salamandridae; genus Pleurodeles; species Pleurodeles waltl. The sequence goes on along the minus strand of NC_090449.1, from coordinate 253,778,160 downwards.
CCAAGAAATCCTGCAAAACAGATCGTGCAAAATGGCCGTCCCTCCGAACCTCCGAGTCCAAGCAGTAATGCTTAGCAAAGGTATGGAGGGATGCCCAAGTTGCCGCCTTGCAAATATCGACCACCGGAACCCCCCTTGCCAGGGCCGAAGTAGCAGACTTAGCCCGGGTGGAGTGGGCTCTGATTCCTTCAGGGGGAACCTTTTTCACCAACGAGTAGCAGATCTTGATACAAAGGATTAGCAACCTGGAGATAGTTCTTTTATGGACTGCTCTGCCCTTCCTTTGTCCAACATACCCCACAAACAGCTGATCTTCCAGGCGAAAGCCCTTCGTCCTTTCAAAGTAAAAACAAACCCTTTTAGGGTTCAACCGGTGAAGCCTTTCTTCCTCCTTCGAGGGGTGAGGAGGAGGGTAGAAAGATGGAAGAGTAATAGCCTGCCCTATATGAAAAGGAGTGACAAGTTTTGGCAGGAAAGCCGCCCTGGTTTTCAACACCACTTTATCTGGGAAAAACAAGGTAAAGGGGGGTTTTACAGAAAGAGCTTGGAGCTCACTAACCCGCCTAGCAGAGGTTATGGGAACAAGAAAAACTGTCGTAAGCACTAAAAACCTTAATGGGCAAGAGTGCATGGGCTCAAAAGGTGATACCATTAAAATGGTCAAAACAAGATTTAGGTCCCACTGAGGCGCATGAAAAGGAGTGGGAGGGAACTTATTAAGTAAACCCTTAAGAAACCTAACTACAATAGGTGATTTAAACAATGAGGGCTGATCCGGGAGGCAAAGAAAGGCTGACAGAGCTGCTAAATAACCCTTAACGGTAGGCACTGCACAACCCTTCTTTGCTAAGTCCAAAGCAAATAATAAAATATCAGAAAGGTGGGCCTTCAAAGGGTCAATTTGCTTTTCTCTACACCAAGCCACACATTTTGCCCACCTACTGGCATAAGTGATCTTAGTGGAGTGTCGCCTGGCCGATAAAATAACATCCACTACATCAGGTGGGAGAGAAAAGGAATTCAGGTTGCCCCTTCAATCTCCAGACATGAAGGCGCAGGCTCTGGAGGTGGGGGTGTAGAACCTGCCCTGAGAGGAGGTCTGCCCTGAAAGGGAGACGGAGTGGACGGCACAGCGAGAGGTGCAGAAGGTCCGTGTACCACACCCTTCTTGCCCAAAATGGGGCTATTAAAATAACCTGAGCCTGATCTTGGCGAATCTTCCTTAGAACCCAAGGAATCAAGGGTATTGGGGAAATGCGTAAAGCACCTGGTTGCACCAAGAGATCTGAAATGAATCCCCCAAAGCTCCTTGCACCGGATACTGGAGGCTACAGAATGACGGGCAGTGCGCGTGCTCGCAAGTGGCAAACAGATCTATCACTGGCGTACCCCACATCCGAAAAATGTGCAGAACAAGATTCAGATGGAGACACCACTCGTGATCAGCCGAAAGGAGCCACAGAGAGTCCGCACGCACGTTGAGCACCCTGGCCAGATTTGTTATCACGCAAATATGATGATCCTGAAGCCAGGACCAGAGACGCAGAGCTTCTCCGCAGAGAAGATACGACCCTACTCCTCCCTGCTTGTTTATATACCACATCGCAGTAGTGTTGTCCGTCAGGACCTGAACTGACTGACCGCGAAGGGACGGGAGGAAGGCCTTGAGAGCCAGACATATCGCCTGCAATTCCAGCAGATTGATATGAAAAGTCTGTTCCACTTGAGACCAACGACCTTTGATCTCCAGGTCCCCCAGATGAGCTCCCCACCCTAGAGTGGAAGTATCCGTCATGACCGTGGCCAGCGGCAGTGAAAACGGCCTTCCTTGCGAAAGGTTGTCGTTCACAGCCCACCATCGCAAATCCGCTGCAGCATCTCTGGAGATCGTTATCGACTCCTCGAGATCCCCTTTGTGTTGAAACCACTGCCTGCGGAGGCACCATTGGAGAGCCCTCTTGTGCAAACGTGCATGAGTGACCAACAGAATGCAAGAAGCGATCAGACCGAGCAGGAGTAAGACCTTGAGGACTGGAACAACCGCTCCATTCTGAAACATTGGAATCAACGCCTGAATATCCTGGAGCCGCTGAGGCCGAAGATAGGCCCGATTAAATGTTGTGTCCAGCACTGCCCCTATGAACAGGAGGTGAGATTTGGGTACCTTGATCGAAAAACCCAGCCTGAACAACAACTGAGTTGTCATCCGCAAGTGACGCAACACAAGCTCTGGAGACTTGGCTTTGATCAACCAATCGTTCAGGTATGAGTATACCAATATCCCTTCCCTTCTGAGACTTGCTGCCACCACTGCCATCCCCTTTGTGAAGACTCGAGGTGCTAAAGTAAGACCAAATGGGAGGACCGCAAACTGGTAGTGTTGCAACCCCACCACAAACCAGAGATACTTCCTGTGCGACTTGAGTATAGGGATATGAAAGTACGCATCCTGCAAGTCGACAGACACCATCCAGTCCTCTTTGTTCAGTGCCAGAAGTACCTGCGCTAGAGTCAGTATCTTGAATTTCTCCTGTTTGAGGAACCAATTCAAAATCCTCAGGTCTAGGACTGGTCTCAAACAATCGTTTTTCTTGGGGATCAGAAAGTATCTTGATTAACAGCCCTGACCCCTTTCCTGCTCTGGAACCAACTCCACTGCACCTTTTGACAATAGGGTCTGAACTTCCTGTTGCAACAACAGGAGATGGTCTTCTGAACAAAACGAGGGACGGGAAGGGATGGGAGGAGGAAACTCCTTTTCTCACAATGTTTAGCACCCATGAGTCTGATGTAAATAACTCCCACTAGTGGAGAAAAAGACGTAATCTTCCCCCTACAGGAGAAGTATGGTCGACAAAGGGGAGAAAACTAGTGCTGCTTCCCTTGTTGTTGTCCTCCAGAGGAAGAGGATGACGTAGGGTGCTGCTGGGTGGCCCCTCTCGTTCTAACCCTCCCCCGCCCTCTAAAGGACCGATATGGGAGGATGGTAGGCAGCTGGACTGAAGAGAGGGGTCTCCCTCAATAAACTGTCCCACGTCCAAACCCACTGAACCTACGAAAAGACCTAAAAGGGGTAGCAGAGGAGGCATTGAATCCTAAAGACTTCGCCGTGGCCTGGCGGTCTTTAAAGCGCTCTACGTCAGAGTCCGCTTTATCTCCAAACAGTTTTTCCCCATCAAATGGCAAATTCAACAAGGTGGTCTGTACATCTGAAGAAAATCCAAAAGGACCTTAACCAAGCGTGCCTCCTGGTATCAATTGATGTACCCATTGCCCTGGCCACCGAGTCCATAGAGTCCAGGCCAGACTGAATTATTTTTTTCGCCGCAGCCTGCGCATCAGACAGGAGTTCCCCAAATGGCCTCTGTATATTTTGCAGCAGATCAGGAACCATGGCTTTTGCAGAGTCCATGAGGGCGTGCACATACCTACCCAGCACACAAGTAGCGTTTGCAGCCTTGAGAGCCATGCTGCAAGAAGAAAAAGTTTTCTTTGCGGATTGCTTGTCAGATGGAATCACAGGGGAAGAGCCAGGAGCAGACCTTGTAGAGCAAGAGGCCTGAACCACCAAACTCTCAGGGGTAGGATGTCGTGATAAAAACCCCGGATCACCAGGCGCCACTCTATATCTTCTTGCCACAGCTCTATTCACCGCAGGCGACAAAACCGGCTTCCTCCAAAGTTCTAAAATGGGTTCCGTAAGAGCCTCATTGAAAGGAAGCAAAGAGTCTGCAAAAGCCAAAGAAGGATGCAGCACTTCCGTTAATATGTTCGTTTAACTTCTGCAGCAGGCAATGGAAGTTCTAAAGAGTCCGCTGCCTTCCTGATCACCGTGTGAAACGAAGCTGCCTCCTCCATAAATTCCCCCGGTGAAGACAAGTTCCATTCCAGGGAAGTATCCAGCCCACTGGCCGACTCCAAGCCCCGATAGTCTCCCAAGGGCTCGACAATCTCTCCTTCCTCCAACTGCCTTTGATATTCCTCCTCTTCCAAGAGACGCAAGGCCTTCCTGCGTGACCTCAATCGAGCCTCCATCCTCGGCGTCGACACAGAATTTGCCGACATCGAAGACACCGGCTTCAACACCGGACGAGGCACCGGAGAGGAGAATTGACTCCGCTGGAATCCATCACCCGGGTCTGGCGCCGGCACAGATCCTAATGGTGCCGAAGATGCATGTGACTCCACCATCAATGCCGGCTGACGGGGTGATGATATCTGCGCCATAGGTCTAGAGGGTGACGTCATGGGATTCACAGGACCTCAAGGCGATGTCATCGGTGCTGGTCCGGTACCCTCAGCCGGATAGAATGGCATAAACGGCACCGCCTTGTACGGAGCCGGGGAGCCCAAAGAAAATGCCAATGGACCCGTGGAACCAGCCGGTGCGTCAGCAGGGGCCATGGCGTTGAACATAGTAATCATGACACTCAAAACCTCCGCCATATCTGCTCCTGGAGCCAGGAAGGCAGGATACCTCTAGTCTCCCTGTTGCACCTATGCTTGCTGACCATCTGACTCCTGAGGAGCAGGTGAAAATCGAGGACTGTCCTGAGGTGCCACAACCTCAAAGACAGACGGCGCCGGAGAAGCCTCAGGACTCTGGTATTGCGGAGTCACTGTCTGACTCACGTCGCACAGCGCTGCCGAGATAGAGACCTCGATCTTGATCGGCTCCGAGCTGAACGGCACCAAGAGTCATGACTCCGCCGTTTCTTATGCTTCTTCGAAGAAGCATGGGAAGAAGATCTTCTACGGCTCCTAAGACCCTTCTTCGCCTTGGCCAAAGAGTTTGGACTCCCTTTCCTGTTAAAGCCTTAGGATTCAAGCTATGGCAAGACGCACACTCCTCGACGTCATGCTCAGAGCTAAGGCACCAAAGACAATTGTCATGAGGGTCAGTGACCAACATGCGACCGCCACACTGTCTGCAAGGATTGAAACCGGATTTCCTCGGGGGAGACATTGTAACTACAAAGAGCAACAAGATGAAACCTCCAACAGAAGAGACAGCTAGGAGAAAACCATTAGCGTCGAAGGCACGGAAAAAAGGGAACTGACGTCAGCAAGTTGACAAGGACCTCTTATTGGCACAATGACGTCAGACGGAGTTGCGTGGAGCCGTGCAATTGTGACGTCCTCGTCGACATGGAAAATCTTCTTCCCAACTCTCCGTTGGATGCTGGCGCAAGGGTGAATTCATAAGGTGAGGAATCCACAGGTAGTTTGTATCCATCAGAATAACAAAAATCCAAAAAGGGGAAATCGAGATATTAATTTTTACAGTTTTAAGTAGAAAGCTCACCAAAAATCACAAAATACCACTGTTAGTCTATGGTCACAGTAAATCAGGCCCTACGTGCAATCTGAGGCTGACTGCGATGGATCGCAGGTTGAACATACACAGGACACAGGTTTGTCCTGGTTTTTACCTTCTGACATAGTTTTTTAAGGTAACGGCCATCACAGGAGTACATTTCGAAAGTCCTACAGGACTTCAGGGTAGGCACTTACAGCCTCACATGCTATCAGGCAGAGTTTAACAGCAGGGTCTAGGCTAGGTCCGATTGCCACTGCTCTGCTTAGTATTTCAATGAAAAGAAATCTTGTAGTTTGTTGTACATCTGCAGCTTAAACAGGTGTTCAGCCTTATGACCCTTGCAGCCCACTTCTTTGTCATGGGTAGAACAGAGAGCAGGCCCAGTCCTTCAAGGCTTTTCTCAGGTCAAATACTGCATGTCCAGTCCTCTTCTGAAGGTTCAGAAAGTGTTCTGAAGTGGGATCCTGGAGATGCTACATTTATGTTTGTCACTGGCTAGTGGTTTGTGGGTTGGAATGTCTCCTGGGAATACCTAACCAATGGGGGTAAAAGTTCCTAGGGCCAGGTCAACCCTACCCACTTTGGGCATTTTCAAGATGGTGAATGTTTTTGACCACATTTAACTTGAGCTCTGAGGGCTGGGTGTGTGTAGGAGTGTACAATGGTGATCTTAGTGTCCACCTACGTCTTACCCTAAAATTCAGTTTGAGGCAGTGACAGTACCCACAATAAGCACAGAGAAAAGTCTGGTAAGACAAAGGTAGAGTCCTTAAGCAACTACTTAAGTGGGCCATAAAAACTGTTATGTGTCCTATTCATTCCATTTCAAGTATACCCCTAGGGTTGTACGCAAACCCAGGAGATCTGCTATGTAGGATTTGACACAGTATTTACTGAAAAGGATGCCTTCATTGCTCACCCTGCATATTATGAGAAGTTCAAAGGAGTCATCTCTGCTTATTCAATGTTTGTTCCTGGGAGGCATTTCATACCTATTCACACATATTCAAGGCTAATTACTGGCTGAGGGAAGGTAGAGACTTGTGTTAATTGGCCTTCTGAGCGTTCAAGCAGATTAAGTGTAACATTATATAAATTACTTTTATTTCATATTTATTAAAAATACAACTTCATAATTGAATTTGATTTTTACTATCAAAAATATATATATTTTTTTTTTTTTGCTGGTCCCTTTCATGAGATGCAGTATTAAAATTTTAATATGTACTCTGGTTTTCTACATAGGATAGCTAGGCCTGCCATGGTGAAAAATAGCTTTTGGGTGCTAGTCACTGTAAGGACATGTTAACATGACATTTCTACTTGCCCTACTTTTAAGTGCCATGTAAGCTACCTTGAGGGCTACAAAGCCTACATAGGGGTAACTTAGTAATATTTAAAGGGGTGTTATTACCTGTCAAAAGGGGTTTTTTGACAGGTTGAACTGCAGGTTTTACTGCTACAGTCAGGCTACAATGGTAAACCTGAAGCCATGTTTTCACGTCCACTATAGTCAGGGCCATTGAAATTAGGCAACTGTGCAGCCGCAGCGATTTTCTCATAATTAGAGCTTTGCCGCATAATCCATCATCTGCCGCATAATCTGCAGATTTAAAAAAATAAAAAATTTGTTTCCATCTGAAACGGTTCTGAAGTTACTAAAATGCAGTGACATGTTGCGGTGTGGTGGAAGGCCCTTCACAAAGCTGGACTGGCTACTTTTCTGTTGCGTATAGTTATATTTGGGCATTAAATTGGTATTAATGATGTGCAACCATGGTCCAAACAGCGTTACCAAGTTTTAAAATGACCAAATAATGAAATAATACTATACCCAAATGTGTTGAATTATGCTGCATACTTTGCCTTTTCTTGCAGCAAAATTTACTCAACCCTGCCGCATAATATGGCCCTCTTCTGGGGCATAATTCAAGTGGCCCTACTTTAGTGAAGGCGGAAAAGGTGCTGAAGTCTACTAGTGGCATTCAACTACTAGGTCCTGGGAACATTCTGTATCATCTACCATGGACTTACAGGTAAGTTAAATATACCAATTAGGTGTGTGCTAATTTGGCCACGTTTAAAGGCCAAACACAGGCACCTTACCACTAGTTAGTAGGATTAAAGTGCACAGAGTTCTAAAGACAGAAAAATGTATGTTCCAGCTAAAACTGAAAAATCTGTTGTGACTATGCAGAAAAGGCAGATTTTCTACAGACGCACAATCCAGTGATCAGTGAAACATGTAACTAACTGAAGAAGAGCAACAAAGCAAGTTGATTAAAATAAAGTCTTATGGGTGGGAAAACTTTTATTAAATTTATTTAAATCAATTTGCTTATATTATGCCTATACTTTTTTTTTTAAATCAGCCCCACAGAGCACAAAATAAATAAAAACATGAATGGGAATTCTTAAGTACTTAAGAACCAGTCATTGCACATCGAAGAGTTGAAATATACTAAGAGCACACATTACTCGAGCATTCACATAAAGCAGGAAAGGGAAGTTGAACTAAAGCCAAAACATACAGGATCGAACAGGGAAGGATGGCCAACACCCTTAGAAATTCTTAAGATCTAGGAGAACCAGAAAGCCTGCTTTCATGGTTTAGGAATGTAGCTCTCAACAGGCAATTGTGCATGTAAATATCAAAATAACAAGCTGGCTAAAGTTACTGAAGGGATCAAAAAGGAACCTGGACATTTTACCAACGTAAAGAGGATGCACAGGTAAGGCGGCAGTAATGAATGCTTAATTCAGACATTATGAATATTGCGTAAGCAGTGGAGGGGCTAAGCTTACCTCGTACACGTGATATCAAAGCAATCCGTTTTGCTCTTCTCTCTCTGAACCCCAACCACAGTAAACACAGCAACAGTTAAATTTTCCATCATAGCAGAACAGACAAGGCTCAAATAGGTGTTAGCCAGAATGTTTGGGCACCCCCATTCCCAGTGGCTGCCACCAAGAACCTGGATATTCTCTCTTACAAACTAACTTTGAGATCAAGCTTGAAAAAGGTCGGTCACCTTGCTACTTGCAGCTCTGCCTGTCTAATTCCTCCCTCCCTGGCTTCACATCATGTCCGTAAGCAGGTGCATGAGTCTGTGCTACTTAGACGATGGCAATGCCTTTTGTTTAGGACTGCCTGCCACCACCGTTGAGGGTACAGAACACAGCGCTAAGACTAATATGCGGCAATCATCGTTTGACAATGAATCTGCAGCACATTACTACCACAGTAGTTGACAGAACTAGTCCGGGATGGCTTGTGTTCCCATCTCGACAGAATCAGGCTTGGAGTTCGGGTAAGACTCTTCCAAGTGGCACAGGTTTAAAACCTATTTGCATATGACCCCCTAGAATGGCACATTGGATGAAAAACAATGAACTGGAATGCGGCTCAAATCAATTCAAGTATTCCTTTTATCATTTTGTCATTTGCTGTCGTTGATGCCCTAAAATTGAACAGATAGGCCCAGACTTGAGTCTAGTGCTCACTGTACCAAAGGACTCTAGTTATGCCTCACTAATAAGGCCAAAGTAGGCCGAAACTTGTCTGGGGTTTCTTGATGTTTCTGTCTGGAGGAGACTTGTCAGTTCAGGCTAAACTGTTCATATTAATCAGGACGGAGACCGATTTGCTTATGACTGGTCTATGTTTGGAATGGCCCTTTGGGGAAAAACCATCAGACTGGAATGGGACTGCTGCGATTGCTAGTGACTGAGATCAATCCAAGTTTCCTTCCATCACTTTGATGTTAGTTGCACAAATGATAGATGAGAAGATGAGAGTGTGTGACAGTTACCCATAAGCACCATGCGGTCTGGGAATCTACAGTAACACGGCTACGTAATCCCAGACTGCAAATTGTATAAGTCATTTACTTGGTGTTTATTCATATCAAACAATATTCCTTTATTTCTAATTTTATTGATGTTTATCAATATGCATGCTATAATCAAGAACGAATGACTAGTTTATCTGCATGTTATTTTTTTAACTAGTCAATTTACACTCACACTTCAGTATCTATTGAATTGAGTGCACAAATGACACAAACAATACAGTGGCATGAAAACCTTATCAATTTTTTTTTACAAAGACATGAAAATACGGCTATTCAAGTTTCAATAGGAAGTCATATTTGTTCACCTTTACTTTTAACTTTGTTAGCTGTTTTTAAGCTTAGCTACTGGCAAGCAAGTCACAAAAAATGACATGCACACAACGATACAGGTCACATTTCTCTAGGTTTTCCATTCCTAAATTTGTTTGTAATGGTCGGTAAAAAGAGAAAGCCAGGCAAAAGGTTGAACTTTCATGACCTTTACGGTGGACAATTTGACTGGTTAAATGTGCAGAATCTATTGAACCATTATTCCCTTCATATAATTATGTTTAATTGACTTTCTCACAAGCAACATCTACTACAGAAGTAAAGTGCTTTAAGCAAGTTATCCAATGCCGTTGACTGCTTTGATACCTGAATTGCCCCATCTATGTTAAATCCAATTCACATACAGTACAGGGAGTGCAGAATTATTAGGCAAGTTGTATTTTTGAGGATTAATTTTATTATTGAACAACAACCATGTTCTCAATGAACCCAAAAAACTAATTAATATCAAAGCTGAATATTTGTGGAAGTAGTTTTTAGTTTGTTCTTAGTTTTTGCTATGTTAGGGGGATATCTGTGTGTGCAGGTGACTATCACTGTGCATAATTATTAGGCAACTTAACAAAAAAAAATATATACCCATTTCAATTATTTATTATTACCAGTGAAACCAATATAACATCTCAACATTCACAAATATACATTTCTGACATTCAAAAACAAAACAAAAACAAATCAGTGACCAATATAGCCACCTTTCTTTGCAAGGACACTCAAAAGCCTGCCATCCATGGATTCTGTCAGTGTTTTGATCTGTTCACCATCAACATTGCGTGCAGCAGCAACCACAGCCTCCCAGACACTGTTCAGAGAGGTGTACTGTTTTCCCTCCTTGTAAATCTCACATTTGATGATGGACCACAGGTTCTCAATGGGGTTCAGATCAGGTGAACAAGGAGGCCATGTCATTAGATTTCCTTCTTTTATACCCTTTCTTGCCAGCCACGCTGTGGAGTACTTGGACGCGTGTGATGGAGCATTGTCCTGCATGAAAACCATGTTTTTCTTGAAGGATGCAGACTTCTTCCTGTACCACTGCTTGAAGAAGGTGTCTTCCAGGAACTGGCAGTAGGACTGGGAGTTGAGCTTGACTCCATCCTCAACCCGAAAAGGCCCCACAAGCTCATCTTTGATGATACCAGCCCAAACCAGTACTCCACCTCCACCTTGCTGGCGTCTGAGTCGGACTGGAGCTCTCTGCCCTTTACCAATCCAGCCACGGGCCCATCCATCTGGCCCATCAAGACTCACTCTCATTTCATCAGTCCATAAAACCTTAGAAAAATCAGTCTTGAGATATTTCTTGGCCCAGTCTTGACGTTTCAGCTTGTGTGTCTTGTTCAGTGGTGGTCGTCTTTCAGCGTTTCTTACCTTGGCCATGTCTCTGAGTATTGCACACCTTGTGCTTTTGGGCACTCCAGTGATGTTGCAGCTCTGAAATATGGCCAAACTGGTGGCAAGTGGCATCGTGGCAGCTGCACGCTTGACTTTTCTCAGTTCATGGGCAGTTATTTTGCACCTTGGTTTTTCCACACGCTTCTTGCGACCCTGTTGACTATTTTGAATGAAACGCTTGATTGTTCGATGATCACGCTTCAGAAGCTTTGCAATTTTAAGAGTACTACATCCCTCTGCAAGATATCTCACTATTTTTGACTTTTCTGAGCCTGTCAAGTCCTTCTTTTGACCCATTTTGCCAAAGGAAAGGAAGTTGCCTAATAATTATGCACACCTGATATAGGGTGTTGATGTCATTAGACCACACCCCTTCTCATTACAGAGATGCACATCACCTAATATGCTTAATTGGTTGTAGGCTTTCGAGCCTATACAGCTTGGAGTAAGACAACATGCATAAAGAGGATGATGTGGTCAAAATACTCATTTGCCTAATAATTCGGCACTCCCTGTATTGAGTCTTGTTTGGTGAGAGCAGCAAACATGTCTGTGATCTTCGGGACCGACACCTACAACAACATGCTTGAAAAGTGTGCACTAATGAAATGTTTGATATATGGGCCATTTCTTAAGCAAGAAACCATAAGTATTATTGGCACAAATAAGCATGAATCCACTCTAAAGTGAAATGTTCTGAAAGCTGCATCATGTTGTCATTACTTAACAAACAACAGCATCCTGTATCCTGTATTCACAGCAAAAATGGAAAACTGGGATGAAGGCAGAGAGTGCTATGAGGACAAACATTTCTCAGCCGTGGCAGATAAACTGCTTTAACGGCCAAGTTTATTAGGTTTACTGCTTAGGAAGGTTGACAGAGCCCAAGTTCTACTCTCCATAGGCTTCAGGACCCCCAAAGAAAGTTTCTTAACTGCGTTCTCCAAAGTAGTGCGCATCGAGGAACGATGCTAGACTGCCAGGGAGAATGGGTAACTAACATTAAGTACCCCACATTAGAAGATGGTGGCTTACTACTGCACCTCACATGCACACACTGCATGCAGGGGGTGATGGGGGAGGCATGGAAAACATACCCACTATTAAATAATGTCATGACTTGTCATAAAGTGAACTACTTGGTTGTTGGGCTGTTTCTTAAGCACAAAGCCCACCGGTGAATTTTTATAACAAAGGAAGATGGAAGAAGGGCATTCCTTTTTCTACTGTTGTTGGGAGTTTCAAACATACCCAACAATCTGAGACATTCCATTTCCTTGTGAAAAGCATCCATAGTTTGCATAGAGACATTGGCCCTCATTATGTCCTTAGAGGTATGAACCGCCTACCGCGTACGGCAGTAAGGTGCCCACCGCAGACCGTATCATGATCCATGATACGGCCTGGTGGTGTTCTGCTGACGGATGCTGCTGCTAGCAGCACCGCCACGTCCCGTCTCCTGCTGGAGGACCCCCTGCAAGCAGGTGAGTCGGTGCTCCGAAAGGGGAGGGGGGGTGGCGGGGTGGAGGGTGTTTTGTTTTGTGTGTGTGTGAGTGTGTGTGTGAGTGTGTGTGTGAGGGGCATGGATGTATGTGTCTGTGTGCATGCATGGGGGTGTGTGGAATGTGTGTGTGCATGAATGGGTGTGAGTGTGCGTGTATGTAGTGTTGTGTGGATGTGTGTGTGAATGTATGTATGCTTGCGTGGGTGAAGGGGGGTATGAGTGTGTGAATATGTGTGTATGTTGTTGCGAGAATGTGCATGTATGTCGTAGCGGGGGTCGGGAGGGAGAGGGTGGGGGATAGGGGCGGGGGGACCCCTATTAGTGTCAGGGAAGGAATACCTTGGCACTGATAGTGCCTACCGCCATGGTTTTTGTGGCGGTAAGGAAGCCACGGAAACCATGGCAGTAGGTGGGGTCATAATCCCGCGTGTGGGACAGTGATGGCCGCCTGGCTGGAGACCGAAGTCTCCAGCCCCGCGGCAGTTACTGCCCTGGCGGACGGAGTGGTACATTGGCGGTTTGGCTTGAGCCAAACCGCCTATGTCATATTTAGGGGAAAGGTACCGCTAGCCTGTTGGCAGTACCATTCTCCAAAATACCACCATCTGCCAGGGTCATAAAGAGGGCCATTATCTTTATATTCCTCATGGTGATGATCAGGGACATCAAGCAATATGGGAGTTGACGTAGGAAATATAACAGGCATTAATATTTCAAAGATGAATATAGAATAAATTATTAAACAACCTATCAGAAATGCTAATATCATGATACAAGCAGGTTTAGTAGAATTTTTTTTTTTTTTTTTTTTTTTAGTTCTTTCAACTTCTTTTTTTCCGCCATCCATTATTTCCTAAAAGGGCATGGATGTAACCTTCAGTGAGGTTTTGAGCACTTACAAGTCCTTTTTAGGGTCAAGCCTGCGTTGAATGCGCTCGCGCATGCTTTCGCAGCGAGACTCTTTTGTATTTAGAAAAGGGCTCGGAGCCCTGTCAACTTCACCTCAGTGCTTTTTATTGGTTCGTGGGCTTCCCCAATATAATCTGCTTGCTTTCATTAGCCAAGGCACCCATATGTCATGCCTTTTCCGATGGCTAGCCCTCCTCGAGCGCAGCGACCAAGTACAGAAAACATGCGAGGCTCGCTGTTTTCCATCGGGCTCGTGGACTTCTTTTTCTCTAATTTATGAGCGCGATCTCGCTTGGCAGAAGTCGAGCGCTTTACATAGTTAATTTCACTTTTTCGGGTTATGTACATAAATGCACTTTTGCTCGATAGGTGAAAAGTCCGGTTAAGAGTTTACAACGCGATCAGCTCTAACATGAGCAAACGTGAGACCCGTTGCAATGTAAATGCTTGTTACTTTTATTCCTTATAGTTCCTTTGTACTTTTTGTTTCAGATTGTATCAGGATTTTACCGTATACACTGCTTGCCATAAATATGGTCCGATTTCATTCTGTTCTTGACATGTCGATGCAGGTGCCCTCTTCACATGAAAAGTGTACACCCAGTTTTTATAAGTACATTTTACTCCAGTAGTGGTAATCAGCAGAATTTGTACCGGACCTTTCCAACTTTGCTGCTGACAGTTTGTTCCCTCATTTTTTTTTTTTTTTTACTGAGACCCACTCGCCAGGCTTGGGATCATACCCCAGGGTCTGCAGAGGTTCCAGCAAGACTTCCTTCACCTGCTGGTGTAAAAGTTGTACCTGCTTAGTCAGGGTAATACAATAGTCTATTAGCAATTCATTAGAAAAATACAATGTTACAGCATGTTGGGAAGCCCCCCTAGTTAGATACCAGGTGCCCTGTTACGATTTCATGGGGCTCGCTTTGTTGAACCAGGTGCACTGCGCTAACTCGTAAGAGCCAACAGCAGAGCGTCCACCTATGTCAAGGTTGTTTCAGCGCACATTTTTGCAATTTTGGCTTTCAGTATGCCATCCAGTTTCTCCACTGCGCCCGCTGCTTGTGGACAATATACACAATAGAATTTCTGCTTGATGGCTGAAGAAAAAACGTAGCCCATTGTCTGACAATCATATTTTAAGCAGCCTGAACCTTGTAATACTTCCTTCAACAAGTTCTTTGCAACATTAATGGCATCATTTAGCTTAGTGGGGTATGTTTCTATCCAACCTGAAAACATACAGATTACCACAAGTACATACTGATATTTGTTTGTTTGAGGCATCTAAATATAGGCAATTTGCAAATATTCAAATGGTGCCTCAGATGGTATAAAAATTTCCTGTTTCCATTGATATTCCCTTTCCAGCATTATGCAAGTCCATAAATCATGCATGTTTGACATACAGCTTCAGCATGTTAGCGAAAGTTCCTGTTCTACCAATCTGTGAGAAATGCTTGCACATTGCATCCTACCCCAAATGGATGGGTCTGTGTATAATTAGTGCCATATTTCGTACCACTGCATCAAACAATCTTATTCTTCACCCAGATCCCACCAAAATATAATTTAACAATGTTCCTTCCTTTTGTCATTTTTGTATCTCCTGATGGGTTCCTGACTTCTGCAATTCTTGGGGACTTAAGTGTACAGGATCAAGTCAACAAATCAATATGATGGGATATATACATAAATGCATTCAACAACTTTACAATGAGCATGCCAGGTTTTATTCTCTCTCCTGTGGATGTGAGAAAACCTCTTTCTTGCTACATCTTTCCAAAGCTAGGGGCTACTCTGAATGCATACTATCAGTATACATATTTAATATAAACCCCTTACTTAGTTCACATGCTCTAGTCAATGCACTGATCTCTGTTGCTTTTACAGATATTTACGCAATGAACAAGTTACTTACCTTCGGTAACAAACTATCTGGTAGAGACTCTATCTAGCTGCAGATTCCTCACCTTAGAATTCCCTGGCGTCAGCTTTGAATCTGGAATTTTTCTGATGAGCAGTACCCTGCACGCGCCATCAGGTGGCATTGCTCGGATCCGCGTGCGTCCTCCTGCTCCGCGTGGCATCGTCAGCATCGTTGGAGCCGTCTATGATGTCACGGTTGTCTACATAGATGCCACCTCGGCGCATGTACATCAGTTCTTTTCCAACAACTTTCCACCCCAGAAGCGCAGTCATGGAAGAACTAACAGTATGTAGTTTAGCTTTTTCACTTCACTGTCAGAAGAAAATGTTTTACTTGCCTTTAAGAACCGCAAACATGCCCAAAACACACACACACATATATATATATATACACACACACACACACACACACACACACACACACACACACACACACACACACACACACACACACAGCGGGGAGGCTTGGGTGGGTGTAAGGAATCTGCAGCTAGATAGAGTCTCTACCAGATAGTTTGTTACCGAAGGTAAGTAACTTGTTCATCTGATAGAGACTTCTAGCTGCAGAGTCCTTACCTTAGAATAGATACCCAAGCTATAATCCCTGGCGGTGGGTGTGAAGGATATATTTTATACTAGACAGTCTTGCAGGACTGAGCAGGCAAAATGCCCTCCCTTCTCACCTGACTATCCAGGCAGTAGTGTCTCGCAAACATGTGCAAAGAAGCCCGCGTTGCCGCTTGGCAGATGTCAAGCACCGGCACACCACGAGCTAATGCAGTGGTAGCAGCTTTCCCTCTGGTAGAGTGAGCCCTCAAGCCCTCCGGAGGGTGCTTCTTGGCCAAAGCGTAGCAGATCTTTATACAGAGAACGACCCAGCGCGAAATGGACCGTTTCTGTACTGCCCGACCCTTCTGTGCACCAACGTACCCCACAAAGAGTTGTTCACCCACCCAAAAATCTTTTCTGCGGTCAAGGTACAACGATAACGCTCTTTTGGGGTCCAGCCGATGGAGACGCTCCTCCTCCTTAGAGGGATACGGTGGTGCAAAGAAGGTGGGCAGGGTGATCATTTGACCCAGATGGAAAGGGGTCACCACCCTGGGGAGGAAAGAGGCACGAGTTCTTAATACTACTTTGTCAGGATATATCGTGAGATACGGTGGTGTTGAAAATAAAGCCTGCAGCTCACTAACTCTCCTGGAAGATGTAATTGCCATCAAAAAGGCTGTTTTAATAGTGAGCAGCCGGAGAGGACAGTTATGTAAGGGCACAAAAGGAGCACACATTAGGAAGTTAGAACTAGATTAAGATCCCACTGAGGCATGACAAAAAGCACAGGTGGAAACAAATGCACAAGCCCTTTCAAAAATCTTTGTACTATAGGAGACTTAAAAAAAGATGGTTGATCAGGCGAGCACAGAAAAGCCGATAAGGCAGCAAGATAGCCCTTAAGGGTCCCCAAGGACCCTGTTGGGCAAGAGATAGGGTAAACAAAATGATATTAGAAAGGGTAAAAGAAAGGATCAATAGACCTCTCTGTACAATATGAAACAAAATGTTGCCATCTGCAGGTGTAAATCGACTTAGTAGAGGCACGCCTGGCTAACAGAATGACATCAGAGACTTCAGAAGGGAGGTCATAAACCATCAACTGTCGCCGCTCAACCTCCGCGCATGAAGCCGCAAAGTTGACAGGTTCAGGTGAAGAACCTTCCCCTGCTGCTGCGACAGAAGATCCTCCAGAAGAGACAACCTGAATGGAGGACTGATGCTCCTTTTGGAAAGCTCTGGATACGAGATTCTCCGTGCCCAGTCCGGAGCCACTAGGATTACTTTGGCCCAGTCTTTCTTGATTTTCTTGAGAACTCTGGGCAGAAGTGGTATGGGCGGAAAGGTCTCCAGGAGGCCTGAACTCCACTTGTGACGAAAAGCGTCGCCTAGCGATAGCCGCCTTGGAAACTCCAACGTGCAAAACTGCTGACATTGCACGTTCTTTACGGAGGCAAACAGATCTAACCAAGGCTCTCCCCACTGCTAAATGAGTCCTTGCGCCACCTCGGGATTGAGATACCATTTGTGATCCGCTAAGCATTATCAGCTGAGCTCGTCCGCCCTGCCGTTCAGAGAACCTGCCAGGTGTTGAACCACCAGGGTTATGCCCTGCTGTTCCAGCCATGTCCAGAGACACAGAGCCTCTTGACAAAGGGTCCACAACCCCACACCGCCATGCTTGTTACAGTACCACATTGCGGTGGTGTTGTCCGTGAACAACTGCACTACCTTCCCTTTCACAATAGGAAGAAATGCTTTTAATGCTAGTCGGATCGCCCGAAGATCCAACAAGTCGATATAGAGCCTGGTTTCCACCGGAGACCAATGACCTCTGACCTCCATCTCTCCCAGATGGCCGCCCCATCCCAGAAGTGACGCATCTGTCATTACTGTGAGATCTGGTTGGGGAAGGGAGAGGAGTCTGCCTTCGTCCCAATCGCAGATCACTAACCACCACTGCAGATCCTTTGCAGTTCCCTCCGAGATCTGAACCACGTCGGTAACAGTCCCCTGATGCTGTGCCCATTGAAACTTCAGGTCCCACTCCTATGCCATCTGGCATGCTTGACCACTAGGATGCAGGAAGCCATGAGTCCCAACAGATTGACAGCCTGGCTCACCGAAATCCAGGACAGAGGCCGAAACATCAGTATCACAACCTGAATATCCTGGACTCGCTGCTCGGGAGGATAGGCCTGATACTGTACTGTGCCCAGAACAGCTCCGATAAAAGTGAGATTCTGAGACGGAGTAAGGTGTGACTTCAGCACATTCATAGTGAACCCCAGCGAGTGCAGGAGGTTCGCCGTCATCTGCCGATGGGTGACAAGAGCCTGGGGGGAGCCTTCAACAGCCAATCGTCAAGGTAGGGGAAGACTGAAATCCCTGACCTGCGCAAATGCACTGCCACCACCGCCATCACCTTTGTGAACAGCCAAGGGGCACTGGTGAGACCGAAAGAGAGCACGGTAAACTGAAAGTGCTCGTGGCCCACCTTGAACTGCAGGTAACGCCTCTGAGCTGGCAAGATGGGGATATGAAAATACACGTCCTGCAAGTCCAACGTTACCATCCAGTCTCCTTGATCTAGGACAGACAAGACCTGAGCAAGAGTGTGCATCTTGAATTTCTCCTTCTTGAGGAAGAGATTGAAGTCCCTTAAATACAGGATAGGGTGATGGCCCTTGTTCTTTTTGGGAATCAGAAAGTAGCGGTAATAACAACCACTGCCCAATTCTGACATCAGGACCCTTTCTATGGCTCCATTGGCCAAGAGAGCAGTTAACTTCCTCGCGAAGCAAAACTAAATGATCCTCCATCAGCCGTTCTTTTGTCGTAGGGATAGAGAGAGGGAAAGACTGGAATGGGAGGGAATAGCCCTTCCGTATGATCAGCAGAACCCACTTGTCCGTTGTGATGGAAAGCCAGTGAGGGAGATGAAATTGAATCCTCCCTCCAACTGGACGGACGTGGTCCTGCAGAACCACACTGGGAGGGCTTGGGTGCAGTGGAGGGGGGCTGTGTGGTGGACGACCTCTGGCCAGACCCTCTGGTTCTGATGGTACCACGTCCTCTTCTGGGATGTTGTGAAGCCTGAGGGCGGTGGCTAAACTGTGGCTGGCGTGGTACCACGCCCCTTCCGAAGCCTCGAAAGGCAGACTGCTGTCGTGCTAGCACTGAAAGGCTCAAGGATCTGGCCTTAGCTCGAGAATCCTTGAAATTCAAGTGTGGAGTCTGCCTTCTCAACAAAAAGGCAACAGCCATCAAAAGGCACGTCCATCAAACTGGACATCCCCTGAAAAGCCGGTTGAACGTAGACAGGCATGGTGACGTAGGACCACTGACAATGTAATTGCTCTGCCCAGCGAGTCGGTCGTGCCCAATCCACATCTGACCGTAAACTTGGCTGCATCTCTCCCATCCTTGACAGCCTATGTGAGAGTGTCCCATACGCCCTCCGGGACCTGGGGCAGCACCTGTGCCACTGTATCCCATAAAGTATGGGGAAAACAGCCAAATAGGCAAGAGGTGTTTACTGACCTCAATACCAGGCTGGTGTAAGGAAACATTTTCTTTCCAAGCTGATCCAGTCTCTTGGATTCCATATCCGGGGGAGCGTAAGGGAAGGCATTACGGGAAGTAGAGGCTTGGACCACAAACCTCTCTGGGGTGGTGTGTTGGGGCAGGAAACTAGGGGTGCTTGGAGCGGGTCTTTGGTGGCGGCCGACTGTCCTATTCACAGGAGACCCTGTGCTGGGTTTGGACCATGTACCCAGAAGGACGTCTGTTAGAGCCTCATTGAAGGGCAACATCGGCTCTGATGTTGTCACCCTCGGTTGAAGCACCTCTGTCAGGAGATTCGTCCTGAATGGCACCGTAGAAAGTCTAGGTCCAAGACCTCAGCTGCCCTACGCACCACCAAAGCATAAAAAGCCACCTCCTCCGTAGCCACATGGGGAGGAGAGAACATACCAGTATCTGGAGATGTGTCCAGTCCACTGGCCTTCCCTAGATCCTCATACCAGTCTTGTTCTAGGTCATATTCTAAAGGGTCCTTAGACTCCTACCATTCCTCTCCTGTGCCTGGCTGTTCTGAATAATGCTCAGACGATGATCTGGGCCGAATCTGTGCCGTCAAAGTCGGCGTCATACGATGTCGCTCCGGATCATCCGGAATGAGGATGGGGCTACCACCGAAGGGCACTGGTGGTAGAGGAAGCGTAGACGTCGGATCCGGCACCGGAGGAGGTCAACTGTGAGGGACCGGCACCGGTCCAGATCTGGTATTGGATCCGGGGTCCCCAACAGTGCCGAGGCTGAAGCCACCTATGTCAAACCTGAAGGGGCTCCTGCTGACCCCACGGGGCCCAAAAACCCACTCGAGGGTGCAGCCCGCTCAAAAACGAGACGCACCACCTCATAAAATTCTGTTGAGCGGGGGTCGCTCCAGGCCCCGGAAAAGGGGGAAGATGCGGAGTTGAGCCTGGCGACAGCTCCCCAAAACTGCACTCAGAACATAGACGTTCCCTTGACGCCTTGTCAGCCAACCGGCATGGCGAAGTCGAAGTCCGCTTGGACTTCTTCTTCTTGTGCCTCTTACCTGAATGATCAGACGACTTCGAATGCGAGGAAGAGGACTTGCGGCTCCGGGAACGGTGCTGCGACCTTGTCCTACTGTGGGACCGTGACCTCCTCAGAGTCGCGCAGACTGAAGACGGCTGTCGGGCCGCAAGAAGCTTGAGGGATCTCCCCCTCAAGGCCTTCGGAGCCATAGCCCGACATTCGGAGCACGAGGTGGAGTTGTGATCCTTCTGGAGGCACCAAAGGCAAACTCTGTGCAGGTCCGTCACCGACATAGTACGATGACATACACTACACGGTTTGAACCCAGTCTTTCTCGAAGACATGACTTCAAACAGTCAAAAAAGGTGAAAAAGTAAGGGTAGCTTTAATCCGGATCTGCACTTAACTGGCACAGAACGAAAAGAACTGACGTACATGCGCTGAGGTGGCGTCTATATAGACAACCGTGATGTCAGACGGCTCCAACGACGCCATGCGGATCCGAACGACGCCACCTGACGGCACGCGCAGGGTACTGCTCAGCAGAACAATTCCAGATTCGAAGCGGACACCAGGGAATTCTAAGGTAAGTAATCTGCAGCTATAAGTCTCTATCAGATTGGTCATGTTTTAACAAGTTTTTACTGTGGTAACAGCATATGCAGCACTAGTATCCCCATTTGGCAAAGTAAAACAGGATCCATCTACCCATAGATCTCCATCTCTTTCCTGAAAGGGAACATCTGTTAGATCACTTTGGCCTTTAGTCTGTTCTTCGGTTATGAGAACACAATTGTGTGGTATAGCCTTTACCTGCACAGGCATGGGCATAAGAGTAACTAGGTTCAAGGTGGTGCATCGATGCAGGACAACATTGGAGGCATACAATTATAACTCTGTGAATAGAGCATTTATTAGATTCTGTAGCTTTCTTTTGTTCTGAATCAGATAAACAACTTGTATTTCATCATGTATTGTTCCGTCATCTTTCTCGCCTTCTTTTAATGTTGCATTATGCCACTTCACTACCTGTTTGTCTTCTTTACATTTTTTCACATCTCTGCTGGAAAGAAGATGGAAAACATCTGATCGAAGTCCCTTCTTGTCAACTATCCTTAGTATCCTTTCTGTGTGGGTATACCATTCATCTGCATTTTCCCTAATGATTAGATAGTCTTTAGCAAAAGCCAATAACTCTGCTTTAGTCCAAGGTATGCGTCAAAGAAACTAAGGCGGAGTAGAGTTATACCCAGGAACTTCCCACATTGGATAATGGCCAGCAATACACAACTGTTATCTTCTCAACTTTGGATACTAAATGCATCAATAGAAAGGGTGCCTCTTCTTCCCCAACTTGAAGATTGAGTGCCAAGTAATCAATATCCTGCAGCTCTGGATCCCCTTCACATTTTAATTGCACTTTCTTGTCATCTGCCTTGGCCCCATGTTCTTTCAAATCCTGAAAAATATGTTTGCACCCGTGTTCTTAAACATGATTTTTCATGAGAAGAGTAAACCCTCCAGGGAACTTTACTTTTTCAACATCACCCCAAAAATGATCAATGCTGTTGCGTATCACAGTGCCTGCATAAATAACAGCGGTGGACAACGTGGTACCTACTAATCTTTTACACTTTTCAGTTAGGTTGTTGTGAGATACAACCAGTATAAGTAATGTTGAAGTTTTAGACTGTACAGGGGATTCACTTCCATCTTTGTCTTATCTATTTTAGGCTGTTCAAATGGAGGACAGATCGTCCCATTTAGTAACTCATCTATAATAAGGTTTCCTTGCTATGGGTTGAGCTCAGATGGTACCGAAAGCAGGGCTGGGTAACATTTTTCTTCTATTAATTCATCCTGCCTCTCTTGTTTTGTTCTTTGGTCCCTTACTTCCCTGGCCACTCCTCAATTATTCTTTTTCGTATCTCTTTTTTTTCCTTGGCCTGTTTTGCTAATCTCTCATTGGCACAGTTCCCCCTCACCCCCCAATATAATATTTCAAATTGTGTTACTCTTATCTTTTTTCTTACCTAGTGTATACAATGTTTCCTGAAGTTAATCTAATTCATCAAAGGCAAAGGTGTCTGTACTCTGGAATTGTAAGTCTTAGTTTTTGCTAGTATCATATTTCCACGGTTTCAGAAAAAGCCAAAACTGAAGTCTATTTTTCATCATTATTTCAAAAGCAGGTAAATCTCTTGATTGGGCTTGATTCACCCAGGTAGGTGTACAAAATAGGTTTCCCATGGTCTTACTTTTTAGGAACCACAAAAATACGCACAAGTCTGGGAACTTTTACATAGTCCCATTATTTAATATAATTATTCAGGGGAGAAACAGGACACCTAACTCCCTTTAACTTTTTAAGGGATTCTAACCACTCTTAGTTTGTTAGAGACTCTAACCTCTACTACTTTTGTTGGGGACTCTAATCTCTGACTCTAACCCCTAGTGTTACATTGGGGACTCCAACTCCTGTTTGCGCTACAAACTGTTAACTAATACATCATAATATAACAAAGGAGAAACCGCTGAAATTTCAATCTTACCCAATCTCGACATCTGTATTTACAATAGATTGGCAAGAGAGCAAGAAATCAGTCTTGTACCTCAGGGTTACACAGTCAGGCCCTCGGTTGGTGCTGACTCCGGGAAATGAAATCCCCCTCTGGAGGAGTACACATCAGTCCTGGGAGGTACAAACCAGCCCATGGATCGCGGCGTAGAGACTCTAGCTGGACTGATTCAGTCTATCTCAGCTGTGCCTTAAGTTTGACTGAGTGTAAATAATGTCACTGCTCATAAGTAGGACAGAATGCAGCCCTGGAAAAGAATCTTGTTTATTTATCTGCAGTGCTGCAGACAGCCCGGTATACTTCAGACAAGCAACTTTGCCGAATGAAACATTCACATTATATATATATATATATATATATATATATATATATATATATTCAAGATACCTTTGGTTATAACTGAAACAGATGAGTCAGGGAAGAAAAATATCAGAGTGGATGCCTAAATCCTTGAAAGGATGTGGCTATACATGTTCCTGACAGATTTACCACTTTTGCACTTCTTAACTATAGATTTCTTGTCTTTTCAACTTTAGTTAGAAAGGCCTAATCAGAGACTTTCCAGAGTAAGAACACACAACTCAGCAGAATTTTCCTACAGACCTCGGCTATCCTCTTTTGCAAAAGGTCAAGCCTTGAACACTGAGCTATTACAAGACAGGAAAGAATAACACTATATAGCTGTTCCTGAGTGTAAGTAATATTTGGAGGTTAGCGGTATGTGAACAGATGAGCGTTTCTCAGGAATAAAACACGTAGATGAATCAACTAGTGAACAATAGACTATGAAACTTGGTTGGCGCACAATGAATGAGAACTGTAGGAAGCATAGAAATGAAACATTCTCAAACAGCTATACAGAAATATTTGAAACTTTCAAGCTCTGAATAACTTCTCTCACAGTGGTGCAGAAATAGTTATGTGCGGCCTGCGTAAGCAATAAAAGAATACAGTATGTTAAGGGATTCTGAAGCCACAGCAGGGGGCAAAATGGAACTGCACCAAAAATCTAGCTCGGCCTTGCGGTGTTATAACACTGTCAATTCAGTTTAACAGCTACTGTGCTCAGTGCTGCTGGAACAATTGTCAGACTGGGGGTATTGCCATTTATGTTACATCACTGGTCATAGTCATTGTGAAAATTCCAAGCCTTCAGCAAAGAGAACAAGTGTAGCAAGTATATTTAGCAGGAAAGTGGTAGGGGTGTAGTATGCAGCTGGTGGTGCTTTTCGAAAACCCTATCATATATTAGTAGAGCCTGGTGTGGTAGAGCACTGTCATTTTCCACTGAAATGACCCCACATTTACTCAGACATAGTTTTTTATATTGATAAAAAGTGCACAAGCAATAAGGTGTGAAAATCGGGTTACAAGAAATAATGTGCTTCGATGTATTTTGAGCCTATTAAAAGCTACCCGTACAGGATGGAGACCACAATCTGGCCACATCCTGGGAGCAGTTCCAAATCTATCAACTGGAGGCAGCAACATTATACAAAATATTCAGCCAAAATGACATAACTCTCCTTTTCTAACAGCTCAGCCAATTAATTCCATGATGTACAAATCGGTATGAAACTAAGCTGTAGACAACAGGTTTGATTTTTGGCAGGACCCAATCTGCATTCCATCCCTGTAGACCGCAATCACATAAAGTCAACGGAGTGGTAGAAAGTGTCAATGTTACTACAGTGTTATGTTGCCCATAGGACTGTGGCTGCAATTGCATTACAAGCTCCCCAAAAATTTCAAAGGGGCCAGAAACAGGAATTACCGGCATCGTTGAAATTCTGAGAGGACACCACATATTCCATTGTAACTCATCCCAGAACTCCAACTGAAAGCAGCCAAAACATGTGGGTAACACAGTAGGGAGGAACTCAGACATTACTGGGGGGGTGGTTTGGAGTTAATCGGATGTAGAATTATCAATTCCCATGTTAATTCCTCATTTGTCAGGTGAGTCTCAGGGATCCTCATTCCTAGTACTTCTGCACCCACTGTCCTCCGTGGGGGAGGACATACCACTCGCAATTGGCTTCTCTGAGGTTTAAGAACAGTGGATCATGCCTTACCATATCTCTCTCATGAGTCACTAACAAAAGACCGCCCCATCACCAACAAGGAAATCACAAAAAACAGCAGCAACAAAGTCATCCAACCACAGATGCTGGGAGGCCTCTCAGCCACATTTCTGTGGTCTCCCTGAGGAAGGAGCAAGTTGAATAGGTCTGTTTCCTTGATATCACTTTCTCACCTTTGTGGTTACTGACTGACCTCATCAGCAGAAATGCCCGCCTTACTCCCCACTATCACATTAGTGATACACAGTATAGCAGAAGCCGAATTCAATTAATTCACATTCTGAAACGAATATCGAAAATTGAGAACAGACATGCATATTTTGATTTTAAGAGTAGCGTATACTGGGAACAGATGTATCTAATTCACAAAATAACCAGACAATGTGTACACTGGGGTCAGATGCATCTAATTCACAAGATGGCCAGACTCTGCCAGACATTGCGGACTAATGTAGCACAGTGTAAGCGGATGAATGCATTAATGTACAAGATAACAATACCCTCTAATGCAGGCACCCTGGCAGCAGTCAGAAACACGTACAGCAGTGGTTCCCATCCTTTGGTCTGGGGACCTATGGGGGTCCACAAAGTCTCCTCAGGAGGTCCATGACTGCTTAGAAAATAAACTAATATTAATAGGCTAATAAAGTGTATTTAAATAAAGTGGCTAAATGTGCAATTGAACATTTTAAAACATACTGTAAACGTCATGGAATGTGAAATTGAAGCCTAAAAGTTAAATGAGTATCTTCAGTGATCAAACAGAATATAGTATCGACGATGTGCCTGTTCAACCGCATTTAAAAAAGCTCCACCCTTCCTATTAATTTTATTTTATTTTATTTGTTGGCAAGTAAAATAAAATGTGTCATCTTTTGTGCATGTGCTTGATTGAATACTTGTTTCTTTATTTTTTGTGCATTATCCTGCGGTTTAAATCATTAACAATGTTTAGGCCTGGGTCCCCGGGTTCAAGTAATGATAAAGTTGGAATCCACAGTAGTGAAGAGGTTGGGAACTACTGACCTAGACTATCTGAGCTCAACAACAAGTGAGACCAGGAAGCCAGCGTACGCATTGAGACAGATACATTTAATGCACAAAATATCCAGACACTAACAGAGACCGATGCAGCAATGTACAAACTGAGACTGATCCATTTATTTCACAAGATAGCCAGATACTAACACGACCAGGGTAGCTGTGTATACACCGAGACAGATATATTTAATTTACAAGATAGCCAGACACTAACAGAGACCAGAGCTAACACATGCACACAGACATACATTTAATTCACAAGATAGCTATACACAAAAGGAAAGCAGGAAAGCAGTGTCGACAGTGAGACAAAGTTAAATTCAATTGACAAGACAGCCAAACACAAATGGAGTCCAGGGCAGCAGCGTGCACATGTGCCCGAAGCATCTAACTGAAAAGATGGCCAGACACTAACGGAGACTGAGGCAGCAGTGTTCACACGGAGACAAATAGATTTGATTCACAGGATAGCCCAACGCTATCTGAGACCAGGGCAGCAGAATACACATGAAAATAGATTAATTTAATTCACAAGATAGCCAGGCACTGATGGAGACAGCTGCAGCAGTGTACACATTGAAACAGATGTACTGTATTTGATTCTCAAAACAAACGGATACTAACATACTGGGGCAGCAGCGTATAATGTACACATTGATAGTCAGACAGTTACGGAGACCAGAGCAGCACTGTACACACAGAGACAGATGCATTTAATTCACAAGATAGTCAGACAATAACACCACTAGGACATTTCAAACTTTGACACAGACCAGGGCAGCAGAATATGCTGAAGACATCTGCACTTCATTCACAAGATAGCCAGGCAGTGTGGACACTCACTCAGACCAGGCCAGCAGTTTACTCTAGGGAATGATGCATCTAATTCACAGGATAACTGCAGACCATGGTAGCAACATTTTTTACTGGGAACAAATGTATCTAATTCACAAAACAGCTTAACACTACGGAAAGTAACAAGACATGGGCAACCTTGCACACAAGGGAAGAAAGATACATCAAACTTACAATGCAACCATATACTGAGACAAAAACAGCATCCTACACAGGGGTTAAATGTATCCAATTCACAAGAAAGTCAGACACTGCAGACACTAAGACATATCTGGGTAACAGCATACACTGGGGACAGAAACATACTTCAGAGAATCAGTCACTGCAGAGACTTAGGGACTGATTTAGATTTCGCCGGACGGGTTACTCCATCACAACAGTGACAGATATCCCATCTGCCGAAATGTAAATCACATACGAAACAATGTCATTTATATTTCAGCGGACAGGATATCCGTCACCGTTATAACGGAGTAACCCGCCTGCTGAAATCTACAATCAAAATAAGGCCCAAAGTCAAACCCAGGCGGCAGTTTACACTTGGGAATAATGCATCTAACTAAAAACACAGCCAGAAACTGTAAACCCTAACGTAGAACAGGGTCCATCCAGTGTGCACTGGGGATATTTTCATCTATTCCATCAGCTAGCAAGATACTGCAGACACTAATAGAGAGAAGGACAACAACTAGAGCCACATATATGTAATCCTTTCAGATATCCAGAATATGTGGAGACAAACAAACCAGAGTACCAGTATACACTGGGGACAGATATTTCTAATTTACAGATAGCCAGACACTGTGAAAACAAACACAGACCAGGACAGCAGCATTCAATAGGGATAGATATATCTAATCCATCAGATAACCAAAAACTGTGGAGACCAACACAGACCAGGGCAGCAGCAGACCCTGGGGACAGATATATCTAATCCAATAGATAACCAGACACATGGAGACCAAAACTCACAAGGCAGCAGCAGATACTCGGTACAGCTATATCTAACCCTCAGATAACCAGACACTGTAGAGACCAACACAGACCACAGCAGCAGTAGACACCGGGTAGAGATCTAATCCACAGATAGCCTGACACTGTGAAAACCAACACAGACCAGGGCAACAGCATATAACAAGCATTTGCAATGCAACGGGTCTCACGTTTGCTCATGTTAGAGCTGATCGCGTTGTAAACTCCTAACCCAACTTTTCATCTATCGGCAAAAGTGCTTTTATGTACGTGCCCCGAAAAAGCGAAATTAACTGTGTAAAGCGCTCGACTTCTGCCAAGCGAAATCGCCCTAATAAAATAGAGAAAAAGTAGTCCACGATCCGACAGAAAACAGCGAGCCTCGCATGTTTTCTGTACTTGGTCGCTGTGCTCGAGGAGGGCTAACCACCGGAAAAGGCATGACGTGTGCATGCCTTCCAATAATGAAAGCAAGCAGATTTTACTAGGCAAGCCCACGAACCAATGAAACACACTGACGTGACGTCGATAGGGCTCCAAGCCCTTTTCTAATAACTAAAGCGTCTCGCTGCATTACGCATGCGCGAGCGCATTCAACGCAGGCTCGACCCTAAAAAGGACAAATATATCTAATCCATCAGATAGCCAGACACTATGGAGACCAACACAGACCAGGGCAGCAGCAGACATTGAGGACAGATATATCTAATCCATCAGATAACCAGACAGTGTGGAGACCAAAACAGTAGGGGGCAGCAGTTTACGCTCGGGCAGATATATCTAACCCACAGATTTGGAACAGATTAATCTAGTCCACCACAGAGCCAGACAATATGAGTGGTGCACCACAGACTATAGCTATTCATGACTAGATTTGCTTGATTTCTATGCTGCAATGGTCCAGTACCATACTTTAGACTGGCGTTTCACAGCAAAATCAAAACAACTACTTGACATTAACCCCTTGCACGCATCAGACAGCACAAGGATTTTAAATATCGGCAATTCTAGTTAACGGCCCATTGAACACTGGCTGCTCCCTTTACAGGGCATATTTTTTTCCTGTTTCTGCCCCCCCCCCCCCATGGTGGCAGATCAGCTTATTTTTTTTAAGCCCATCTGTCCCCAAGAAGGGGCAGAAACCACTGGACCCCAGGGATTTTAAATGTTGGCGATTTTGGGGAGAGGCCCCTTGGGCATGGGTCACTTCCCTTGAGGGAGTGAACGCTTTGGGCATATTTTTAGGCCTATCTGCCCCCGAACTTAGTGTGTGTGGACTGGCGCATTATTTGCATTTGTGATCGCAATTTTTATTTCACCTGCAAAGCTTTCAATTCCTTTGTTGTGACTCTTGCTTGCAGTTTCAGCAGTGGTAGATCTGCAGTTTGCATAGTTGCTTGTGTTTGGTAAGGAAAAGGTTTTTGTACTGTTTGCTTCAACGAGTACCATTGTTATGCATGAATTCGTTTTTATATATAGTGTAGTAAAAGAAGCACATGTAGCTTATGTTTTATTGTGTGTGAAATTCTTCTTGGTTTTGTGCACTATGTGTATTGTGCTGTCTTACCTGCAATTTTATTTCGTTTTTCCTTTTTGGTAGGATATAGCTAGTGCTTGCTGTGTCTGTGCAGAGTTGGTGCTGGTGAGTCTAACTGTTTCTGGCAAGTGAGTGGTATAAGTTTTTGTGATAAAGCCACACTTTATTACTTATTTTACGCAATGGTGCTTGTTGTTGATTTATTTGTCAAGTTACTTTTCTTACTAAGGCTTATGGCTAGCCGCAAGATGATCGTTCAGCAGGTTGTTAGTATGCTCTTTGAATCTTCCTCTGACCATGATTATGAGACTGACTCTGCATCTGAGGCAGAGAAGGAAGTGCACAATTCTGGCAGTGAATTTTCTGTCCAAGAGGAATCACCTGATGAAGAAGCCACTCTCTGTGCAGATGAAGTGCCTATTTTAGAAGAGGACACGGATGTGCAGATAGTGTGGCAAGAGGCATCTAGATTGCAGCCTGGGGCTGAAAGTCTTCCAATTGGAAGACCTGAACTCAGGGTTGCCCCAAATCTGATGCAGCCAGTTTGTCTTCCTTTGCTGGTGTTGCAGGAATAGAGTAAATACTTGCCTATGAATTTCTTTCAGTTGTTTATGGACAATGTATTTTTGGGTGAGACCGTTGAGCAGACTAATTTGTATGCTGAACAGTATTTGAAGGACAACCGTACCAGACTTACACCCCGCTCTAGGTCTACCCGGTGGACTCACACAAATCTGGGACCCCAATAATGAAGCACGCCATCAACTAGGTTTGTGGGTGAGAGGTCTTTTTACCAAAATCTAAGGGCGTTGTTTTTCACAGTTTATGTGTTTGGGACATCACAGAAGTACAAGACTTGATAGCGTGCTCGCTTCTTCCTAGGGAAAATCTAGCAACTCTAGATATGTTTGAAACCTAGACTGTAGGAAAGTACCCTCTTTCTTGGCATGGTTACCCCCATTTCCTGCCTGTTGTCAGTGTGTTTGACTGTGTTCACTGGATCCTGCTAACCACGACCCCAGCGATTATGCTCTCTCCTTTCTAACTTGGTAACGTGTACCATTTTCACCCCACATTTGGCATGTTGGTGCCCCCATGTAAGTCCCTAGTATATGATATCCAGGGCATTGGCATACCAGGAACACTTTGCATGGGCTCCCCATGGGTGGCATAATACATGCTGCAGCCCATAGGGAGCCCATACAAAGTGTTCTGCCTGGTATGCCACTGCAGCCTGCGTGAAAGGGTGCATGCACCTTTTTTCACTACAGGTCACTGACCCAGGTCCCTATAAGTCACCCCTATGACAGGCCCTCCTAGCCAAGAGGGCAGGGTGCAAGTACCTGTGTGTGATGGCACTCCTGGACTAGCAGAGGTGCCCCCCACAAACTCCAGTTTCATTTTCCTGGACTTCGTGAGTGCGGGGATGCCATTTTATGTGTGTACTGGACGTAGGTCACTATAAATGTCCAGCTACATAATGGTAACTCCAAACCTAGGCATGTTTGGTATCAATCAAGTCCGAATCATACCCCAACACTGTTGCCAGTATTGGAAGTAGGATTCCATGCACTCTGGGGGCTCCTTAGAGGACCCCTAGCATTGCTCCTGCCAGCCTTCTGGGGTTTTTCGGGCAGCCCAAGCTGCTGCCACCCTTCAGACAGGTTTCTGCCCTCCTGCTGCTTGAACAGCTCAAGCCAAGGAAGGTAGAACAAAGGATTTCCTTTGGAAGAGGGGGATAACACCCTCTCCCTTTGGAAACATGTGTCACATAGCTTGGGAGGGGAAGCCTCCTCAAGCAACTGGTATGCTTTGAAGGGCACATCTGGTGCCCTCTGTGCATAAACCAATCTCACCGGTTCAGGGACCTCCAGTCCCTGCTCTGTCGCGGAACTGGACAATGGAAAGGGGAGTGACCACCACCCTGTCCACCACCGCCCCACAGGTGGTGCCTAGAGCTCCTCCAGAGGGTCCCTGTGTTCTGCCATCTTGAATCCAAGGTTGGCACGGATCTCTGGGAGCATCTGAATAGCCAGGCAGGTGACCTCAGAGCCCCCTCCTGATATGTGGACACTTGGCTAGGTGACCAATCCCCCTTTCAGGGATATTTAGTGTCCGTCTCTTGGGTGGTCCTCAAATTCGGCTTACAAGATTCCAGCAGGACTCCTCTGCAACCTACTCTGACTTCTAGCCACTGGAACCGCAACTGGACCCTCCAGGAACCAACAAACTGCATCTACGATGAATATTCTGCTTGCAACATTGCTTTCACTAGTCCTTCAAGCTTCTGCAACATTTCCCCGGCTGTGCATCCTCTGATGGCAGCAAGTATTCAGTCTGCACGAGAAGGAAGAAGGAATCACCCTTGGAGTGAAGGACTCACTATCCTGCATCCGCAGGCACCAACTGCAACAACGACTGGCTGCGTGGATCTCCTTTCATCTAGAGCTGCATGGATCCTGCATCACGGGTGGTGGCCCGGAGTAGTCCTCTTGGTCCTTTCTGCCAGCTGTCCAACTTTGGTGTAGGTGAGCCCATGCCTTACCATGCAGGACAGTACCCCCGTGCACCACGTCTCATGCAGCAGCCAAGGCTTGTTTCTGATGCACAACCCTCAGTGTGCTTCTCCTGTGATGTGGGACCCTTCTCCAGTAGTGCTGCATGGGCTCCTCTGTGACTCATGGTTCCACGTCCAGTGGGTCTCCTGTGAGGGCCGCCTCTTCTTCTGTGGACTTCCAGCCTTTCTGATGGTCCCTCTTGGACTACCCCGTGGGTTGAGTCTTCCTGGACCTTGCTGGTCCCCGGCAGCTTCACTTTTGCTTCACCGCGACTTCTGCCTTTGTCAAGGCTTGTTGGTGGCTTTTCCGCACCACTGACCGACTGTAATCTTCCATCCGCCGTGGGATGTCGACTGCATCCTCCTGGATCTCTTCACCTGCACCAGGGCAGCATTCCTGTCTTCGTCTCACCGTCTACCAACTTCTGCATCCACAGCTGGGTGGGTAGTAGCTCCTACTCTTCCTGGACTCTTCTGTGACTTCTAGACTTGGTCCTCTTCTTCTACAGGTCTTCCTCTTCAGGAATCCACCACTGGTTTCTTGCAGTCTTGATTGGGTGTTGCATTTTCTTCATTTTCTTTCTTTTGGGTGGTTTGGGAAAAATCCAGTACCTTACTCCTTTCTTCCTGATCGCTAGGGGACATTGTGGTACTTACCTTTGGGCTTTCCTAGTACCCCCAGGTCCCCTCTACACGTTCCACTTACCTAGCTGGGGGTCCTGTGTTCCCAATACATTTGTTTAGTATATGGTTTGGGCTCCCCCTAGGTTCACTATTGTCTATTTGCATTTGCACTGTTTTCTATCACTTTTTATGCCTATTTCTGATAACTGGTGAATATGTATAGTGTGATTACTAACCCCTATTGGAGGGTTGGCTATCTAGTGTTTTGGTACTTTGTTACTGTAATAAAGAACCTTCATTTTTGTAACATAGTGTTTTCTTTCATGTGTGAAAGTGCTGTGTGACTACAGTGGTACTGCATGAGCTTTGCATCCACAGCTACCTATAGAGAGCCTAGCTTCTAGACACTGCCTGCACTACACTAATAAGGGATAGCTGGACCTGGTATAAGGTGTAAGTACCTTAGGTACCCACCACACACCAAGACAGGATCCTACATAAACACACAAGGGAATACAGGGTGGTGTGCCTCTCGTGGACTCCAGCAAGTTTTCTTACCCACAATGCCCTGCAAATCTCAACGTGATTAAAATCACACATTTTCCTTGTATTTCTGAGCCATTTTCTTCCTTGGGACAGAAATAAGCCACAAATTTCCTACCACCCAGCGTACCCCCGGTCCCCTGATAAAAATGATACCTCATTTGTGTTGGTGCCCAAAGCAGAGTCAACCTAAAATGTATTTAAAAAAAACTGAGCTTATGAACACACTTTGGTGTCTCTCAATCTCTACATATTTTGGCCCTTCTCTGTCACAGGCATTTGACCCACCCACACAAGTGAGGTATCATTTTTATTGGGAGACCGAGAAGAATGCTGGGTGGTAGGAAATGTGTGGCTCACCCTCAGATTCCAGAACTTTCCATTACAGAAATGTAAGGAAAAAATTTTTGTAGACAAATGTTGAGGTTTGCAAAGGATGATGGGTATAAAAATGTGGTGAGAGCCACACAGGTCACCGCATCCTGGATTCCCCTAGGTGTCTTGCTTTAAAAAATGTTCAGGTTTCCTAGGTTTTCATTGGTGCCGGCTTGGCTAGAGGGCCCAAAATCCACACTTAATCACATTGCAAAAAACGAGTAGGTTTTCAGTGGAAGAATGTGGTATGTCCACATTGAGTTTTCAGGCATTCTCTGTCAAAGGTATTAGGCCTACCCACACAAGTGAGGTACCATTTTATCTGGAGACTTAGGGGAACATAGAATAGGAGAACAAGTGTTATTACCAGTTGTCTTTTCCAAATGCAAGACAGTGTGCAAGAAAGAAGTCATTTTGAGAAGTACCCTCTAATTCACATGCTAGCATGGGTACCCCCAAATTCTGAAATGTGCACATAACCACCGCTTCTAAACTTAATAAATTGTGGCCATTTCGGAAATACAACGGTTTCCTTGATACCTATTTTTCACTCAATATTTTACCAAATGAATTGCTGGAAACCTGGTATGCAATGAGAATCCATTGCAAGGTGCAGCTCAGTTTTTGCCTTTGGGCAGCTTGGGTTCTTGGATAACCTACAAGTCCTATATATCCCTGCAACCAGAATGGTCCAGCGGACATGACGGTATATTTCTTTTGAAAATCTGCTATACTCAGAAAAGGGTACAGATGAAAACACAGACAAATGCCTGTTTTCAGCTCAATTTTTATACTTTTTGGTCGTGGGGGGGGGGGGCAGGAGTTTGAAGGCTTAGCTGCGAAGGGGTTAATGGGTAGAACCAGTTCAGCACAGCAGCGGGTGATGGTGGGAGTTTGTGAATGTTTGGTGTGCTGACAGCTTAAAAAATAGCGACACAGAATGTTATAGTCTTTCTTCCCAACTTCTAGGGAAAACCAAGCTCTACCAGACAGAAAAGCCGTGGCTCTTGATTGATAAAATACATTCACGGAAGCACTTTCTGACACTTAAACAGGAGTCAAGTGAGCACAGAGGAGTAGTGAAGTGCTGAATCCAGCAAGGATTAAAGATTCTGCCTGTAGTTGGGAAAAGGCGTGTATCGCTCCAGAGCACGGGAGGATTTGTAACTGGCTCGGCAGAGCGCTTTGTTTGATAATCCCCTGACGGCTGTTGCGGTGTTAGCAGAAGTTCAAAACGAGCAGCTGAAAGTTACAGCCCTGTTTATCTGCAATGCCTCAATTCTCTGCACCGACGTGAATAAATATTAGCGCTCTAAAATGGCCTGAAGGGGCTTTCTTATCCACGTGAGCTTGTACACGCTTGCCGTGTTTACAGACCACAAACTTTTCATACCAGTTTTGTGTCAACAAAGAAACGCGCTTCTGAGGGATTAAGTAGCAAGGCTTTCTTTTACCTGGAAGAAGGCTGACATTTATCAAAACGTATCCACGGTTAAGGCCACTGTGGTTTAAAACCTGCGTTGCTACTGGTAAAAGCATTCCGAGGAGAAGATGTGGGCGAGGGAGGAGTATATCCCCCACCCCATCCACCTACCCCCTAACACAGCAAATAACCATACTCCTTGTCTAGTCATATTTACTTTATAACCATCAAAGCTCTAATGAAAACATCTGCCCAGAATGACAATCAATGGCCTTATAAAACGGTGCTCGAGGTGGAACATAGGGTTCCTCATACGCTACTAACAGGTTTTCCAGAAATATAAAGTATGAAAAGATAAGAACCTTATATTTTAAAAAATAAAAAACAATTGTGTGTGCAATATCTTGCGAGAGGCAGAAAGTAATGGAACGCTGAACGCGATGGGGGTTTACAGAGAGAACTACAGGGGGGCAGGATAAATCACAACGGTTTGGGCTTTACAGTGGGAAGTGGAAGGGTACTAAAGAGATGCTTCTAATCAGTTGAAAAAAAGAGTAAAGTTCCTGAACTGCAGGTAGAGTTGGAACTCTCCAGATATAGGGTTTGGCTCTTTACAGAAGAGGAGGCTAGGAAGAGTCTGTCCGGTTTCTTTTATTTTTTCGTTTTTTAAAGTGCGATCTCTACACATAAATGCTTCTATGTAGTGTTCAGGCATCACAGCAGCAGAATTAAGATGTGCATGGAATAACGTGAAATGATTCAAAGGCACCCTGCCATGCCACCACAACAGATGAAGGAAAACCTAGCTACAATCTAAGTACCTAAACTGATGCTGAAATCCTCAAGCAGAGTGGTCTCTTCCAAAGAAAACCTTCCACATTATCTTTCTACTATCTGAACAAATCCATCTTGTGGCCTCATAAAATATAGCAGGAACCACTTTTGCTTGCTAGACAATGGACCTAAGCAGCAGCACAGCTAGCCTTCAAACGACCTAGTAACATTTATAAGACTGATCAAGGTTATTCAGGCCACTGTTAGCTTGGCACATATAACGGGGCCCACAAGAGCTTGGTATCGACCATTCCGCCCCAGGTTGTTTCCAGCTCTTCCATCCTTATTCGCCAAAGCTGTTGAAATTTACAAACTGTAAATACCCTGACTGATTGATCGGCAAATCATATTCCTCGCCATATAATCTAGGACGATTAATAGGGATTACTGAAGGACCGCAGAGGAGTGACAAACGAAGGCAGTGTCGTAGGGAAACAAGGGTATAGAGCTGGCTTGATTTCAGAGGACTTTTCCTAGCCTAGCATGCACAGAGTGGGAAATTACCTAAATTAACAGGTGGGCTACATAGAATAAATACTCATGGTTAGAATTCAACATACCTGTTCAAATGTCTATCCATTTGGAGCCCTTTAAAAATGTGAATTGTCTTTTGAATCCCAAAGAAATCATTTTTAACCCAATCTAAACACATGGGGGGGTAAAATACTACCAATGGTGGTAAAGTATTTTTCCCAGCTTGATGGGACAATGGAATGCTCCAAAACCTTAATTAATTGGTTTCTAGTAATTCTCCAGAGTTAAGAGGGGAGAAAATGGCAATTTATATGTGCTGACCCCCATGCATGTAAAGAGATTTAGCACAGCAGATCACAAACCTAGAAATGGGCTCCCAGCCGATCCAAAACATTAAGAGGAGGCTCGACTGTGTGGTGCTGCAGCAAAAGGAAGGTTCTCTGACAAGGTACCAGTTCTAGAGCACAAACACTCGAAGTTCGCTCCAACATTCGGAATGGTTTGTGGACAGTCAAGTTGCAGGTAAATTAGATAATTAGCATAATGTGAGACGACAGCCCTAGACTGCTGCAACAACATTTTGGAAAGATGCAGAATGGTATTTATCATTCTTACAATGGAACACTGGCTGAGGAAAGAATAGTCCATTTGATAGGACATACTGAGCAAGGGCTCTACAGAAGCTTCCGCTTGTAACTACCCTAAAGTGTGCAGATTACAAGAAGGGCTGTAAAGCATACAATACATTGTTTCGCTTGTGTGAATTTCCAGCAAGTGTTACATAAAATAAATATTCATAATTTGAAACATAAAAATATTTTTACCCACGTAAGAATACAAAACTTACCCCTTATGGGGTGAAACACAAGTTGTTGTTTCACAATAAAATGTACATTTTCTGACGTAACCTTATCACCTTCTCTCCAGGTCTTGAAAAAATAAAAAATAAATTGTATACGAAACGAATACCAACAAGGCTGAAACTGGTATGAAGTTGTTTGCATCCCCATATAGAGAGGACCTGGCTGGTCCTGAAGAGGACCAAATCTGGCTTGAACCTGGCTGGATTGCATAGCAAAAAATGATGGAGTAGAATGCCACCCTGGAGTAATTACCGGTGACTATGATTCATTTGAACATTCCACCCACCACTTTTGTTTTCTTGATTTAAGTGAGGTACAGAAACCTCTTGGGTAATATTGCAAATTACATTTTGAAAATGAGACAACCAACAAAGGAGCTGCCGGCTCTAATAAACATTTAAGTTCTTAGAAGGAAACTAGCACCTATCACTGCTGTCCAATAACGATCACTTAAAGGCAAGAAAAATGAATGGGAACCAATGTTATTGTGACCAAGCACTGCAATTAACTACTAGCTTCACGTAAAAAGCAACAGCACGACGAAAAAGCATGTAAGGGCCATATGTATGAACATTTTTTTCCCATAGACACAGGATGGGTAAAAACCTTTGATACATCTGTCCCTCAGTTACTTACAAAAGTAAACTAAAGATCCATGAATGCATCTTTTACTTCACATTTCTATTGCAGCAGACAAGTGCTTCATCCTGTGCACCTCACACCAGCACATCCACACAGAACATTGAGCTCTGTACTGGGTCCCATAATAGTTTGATCTTTCCAGCCTGATGGTATTAACAAGTGAATATATGCAGCTTTAACATAGCAAAATAAGATTTAAATAGGGACAATATGAACGGTAGTATTACTAAAGAAAATATGCCTGGAGGCTAAGTAAATTGGGAGAAGCAACCTAATTTTGTCTAAGGAACACTTAAAAAATGTTGGTAAAGTTGGTGAATGTCAATGGGAGGGAGGTCATAGAAGCATAGTTAGGGACCGGAAGGAGGTACAGTTTGTCATTCACCCCATTTCTGTCACCACTGGACTCGGTTACAAGTTTTGTCCAAGTCCCTCAAAGCTATGCTCTTTGCGTTCACGTCACCACCCAAAATATCCATTGCTGTATTTATACTGGCTATCTCTAGTTTAATGTTTGGCCACGTATTGTTTATCATAGCATAAT
The DNA here is from genome assembly GCF_031143425.1 of Pleurodeles waltl. Taxonomy (NCBI): domain Eukaryota; kingdom Metazoa; phylum Chordata; class Amphibia; order Caudata; family Salamandridae; genus Pleurodeles; species Pleurodeles waltl. The sequence continues at coordinate 253,739,854 of NC_090449.1, read as the reverse complement.
TAACCATGATCATCACTGTCACTTAAAGGATTTCAACACCCTGTTTTAATCCTCACCTACTAGACAGCACATGTGCTGTTTGCTGCTAGACATATTGGGAGGTTACCAAGAACATACACGGAGCCCACCCATTCCTTACAGTTCGTTGGCTTTTCTGACGCTCATTTGCCTGCTTCTTACTTTTGTCCCAACTTCTCAATTTTAGGTTTGTAACTTCATGGAACATAGCACCTTTACCATTGCTTTTGAGTGGCTTGTTTCTATGCTTCTACTGTTTACTTTTGAAGCACTACTTTATTATTTTCAGTTAAGCGTTCCAAAAGAGTGCATGTTATTTCCAGCTGTCTCACTCTTACACTTCTGTCAACCTGCACTATATATTGCTCTGTTTTCCGTGTGCTTCTCCCCGCCCTCCCTCCATGTTACACTCAACCTAGTATGCTTCCTCACCACTGCTTTCTCACCCATGTGCTTCTTCCCTGCATACACTGCAATGCTCTCTAGCCCATTGCTTCTCCTACACAATCCTGTCCTGATTTTTGCTTTCCCCCACGAGCACCCTCCTCCACCTCTGGTTACTTCTCGTCTACTCCCCATACTCCCCCTATTGCCTACTCGTCTGTGTGCTTCTCCCTCACCCACTCCATGTTATGCTCTCGCCTCTCGCTTCTCCTCTGCCAACCACACGCTTCATGTTGCTTTTGCCCTCCCCATCCCTGTGTCGCATGCAATCCAACACTGGCTCTGGCAATTTTGTATGCATGCGGATCCATGGTGCACACGTCTACAAAATTACACAGGTGGCCACGTCAAACGCTTCTTTTTTTATCCTTTGGCCAAGATGCACAGCATTGAGAATGCTGTGCAGCATGGCTACAAACCATAGGCTAAGTCAACAGGTTCGAAAGAAGAGACCTATTGGCAATGCCACTGCTTGTTTATAAAGTGACCCCTTCCCATTTGTATTCCCTTATTTAACACCGTTGTCAGCTTCTGTTAAAAGTCTACCTTTTATGTACATGTATTTTTGTTCTTTTAGGCACGATTAAAAAAATTACCAAAAGATGTAGGTCTGTTTCGCTAATGAGGCATTCACTTGTCATTGTCTTTATCTGTTAATACTTTCCCTACAGGTAATATCACAGTGACGTCCTACGTTTTCAACACATCTGTCTTTGCATTTGGTTGTAGGAGTCCTTTTCAGTTGTAAGATTTTTAAAGATATACAAGTTAAAAAAGCTAACCAGACATGATCAATGATTCATTTTAGCACCATTTATGCATACAAATGTAAGTCTATATGATCCCAAATATTGAAGATAAAGAACGAAGAATGGCTCTACTCGCAAACACTGAATGAAAGTGGAACATTGAGTGGTTATGGATTACAAAAACACAGCTTCCAAGATTGTCCACTTCGGGTAAGACTATTGCATTCAATGCTCCATGTTCAGCATGCAAGTACTTAAATTGTAGTCATGCATTTCTGAGGCAGAGACCAAAACTACAAATACGAAAATGAAAAAAAAGAAACATGGGCAAAGCCAATACGGCTGGTGCTGGCTGCCAAACTTGGGGCGTTGCCAAAATTTGGTGTTTTTGTTATTTTTTTGTCTTGTCTTGTCATGGTATATGTGAAAGTTTGTTTTTGATGTGTTGCTGGGCCCTAACCAATACAAATTGGCCTAAAGCAGAACTAGTTTTCTGGGCTTGTGAATCACACTTTCCTATAGTGGTCCCTGGTACTCAAGGGAACTGCTTTGTGTGGACATGTTCCTTGTGGCGCCACTGAATTTGTCACTCATAGTGAAGATAGCCAATGGCTGAAGTGGGCTGACCCACTGCCTGATGCTGTATACTGTAGTTTGGGAGGGTGGAGGGAGAGAACATGTGAATGCCACAACAATAGACCAAAGGATGAAAAAAACTGAATGAAAGCCCAAATAAGTATATTATATAGATATAACTGTAGGAAGTTAGAAGGTGCCCTAGATTAACACTAGACTTAAAAACAACAAAACATGATTTCTCAATCAATTCACACCTGAAATGAGACAGCTTCAGATCTGTGTGGAGAGTTTTGAACAGTAATTTAAAAACCAAGGTGCTTTGATCAAAGAGGTATCACTCTTATGGTTACAATACAAGGAAGGAACAATAATGCGAGTTAAACAAACTGAGGCTGGAGTGTTTGAGACAATCTTAGTCACTCCTAATTACCCTGAGTGGCTTCCTTTCAATCATGTATTTATCTGTTAGTTTGTGTCATGACAGAATACGTCAAATCACATGAAAATCTGGCTTGGCCTCACCCAAAGAATAGTCTATCCCAAAACGGGTAGGCCACGTCCCCTCAGCCTCAAACATGTATCACTCTTACTGGGCTTCACAAAGGCGATGCTTGAATTCAAGTTCACAGCTACCTAAGTGAGCGGCCGAGGTATGCCAAGTGATGGTCCCCAAGCTCATGCCTCAACTACCTACAAGTACTTAAGCAACACCACATAGAAGAGGCCCAAAAATGCTGCCACTTGTTTTTCCCATTCAGAGAGGTTGCAGTCTGGCAGTTTAGTCATGTTGGACTGTTTCTTCTTGGGTAGGTCCGAGACTTATTGGTATACACTTATTCCCGGTCTATAATGGCACAACAGCAGTCAAAAAAAATAATAATAAGTTATGGCATGGAAAGCCACCCAACGCACTTACCAGGAGTTAAGAAGCGGATCACTGCACTCGGAGTGATGTTAAAAGGAAGTGTAACATAGGGCCAGATGTATCAAAGGGTTTTAACCATTTGGTGTCTATGGGAAAATGTGTTCGTACATATGGCTCTTAGTTCCTTCCTGACTAGCCACAATGCCTTCTCCATCTTCACCAGTACCCCGGAGTGGACAAAGGACAGGAAGTCACTCAAATCATAAACACGTCTGGCTAAAAAACATCTGCCAAGGGGTTAGAAGTGACTAAAGGTGAGGGCCTGGTCTCTTTTGCTTGGTGGCCTAAAAAAATCCCACCATACCTTCTTTTATTAGTAAGCCCTTCAAACTTCAATTACTTTTGTTTATTTTATTTTCTTTTATTTGGGTTCTTATATGCAACATCTCAGTGCATTACAAGGTGAACTTCGGGTGGCACAGAGAAGAAACAAACACCTAAAGGAAAAAAAAAAAAAAAAAACATTTGCAATGCAAAAGGTCTTGCATTTACTTGAGTTGACGCTACTAGCATGGTAAATGCATAACTGGACTTTTTTTGCCACATTAGTCAGCCCTGATGCACATTTTGGTCCTTTGTGCCACACAATTCTAGTGGCCCTGCATCTAACTAAAGGGCTTGTAAGCCTACTGGAATATTTTTTTTAAACAAAGCCCTTAAAACACAAACTACTCTCAGGTGCAAAATATATTTACTTGGCAGTTGGTACAGGCGACATTACCCGTGGGGCATTGAATAAATAACTGTACTCCAAGAAGGCATGCTTTCTGGATCACTGTCCCTTTACTGCAGTCCGGGGAGTCAAACAAAATGCCTGTGATTTTTCACACGCTTGAGGAGAGCAACTTCACATGATATTAATGACCCTCAGTCAGTCTTGAACTGAAATATTCTTCTTCTTGGGTAGGTCCGAGACTTATTGGTATACACTTATTCCCGGTCTATAATGGCACAACAGCAGTAAAAAAAAATTAAAAAATAAGTTATGGCATGGAAAGCCACCCAACGCACTTACCAGGAGTTAAGAAGCGGATCACTGCACTCGGAGTGACGTTAAAAGGAAGTGTAACATAGGGCCAGATGTATCAAAGGGTTTTAACCATTTGGTGTCTATGGGAAAATGTGTTCGTACATATGGCTCTTGGTTCCTTCCTGACTAGCCACAATGCCTTCTCCATCTTCACCAGTACCCCGGAGTGGACAAAGGACAGGAAGTCACTCAAATCATAAACACTTCTGGCTAAAAAACATCTGCCAAGGGGTTAGAAGTGACTAAAGGTGAGGGCCTGGTCTCTTTTGCTTAGTGGCCTACAAAATCCCACCATACCTTCTTTTATTAGTAAGCCCTTCAAACTTCAATTACTTTTGTTTATTTTATTTTATTTGGGTTCTTATATGCAACATCTCAGTGCGTTACAAGGTGAACTTCGGGTGGCACAGAGAAGAAACAAACACCTAAAGGAAAAAAAAAAAAACATTTGCAATGCAAAAGGTCTTGCATTTACTAGAGTTGACGCTACTAGCATGGTAAATGCATAACTGGACTTTTTTTGCCACATTAGTCAGCCCTGATGCACATTTTGGTCCTTTTTGCCACACAATTCTAGTGGCCCTGCATCTAACTAAAGGGCTTGTAAGCCTACTGGAATATTTTTTTTAAACAAAGCCCTTAAAACACAAACTACTCTCAGGTGCAAAACATATTTACTTGGCAGTTGGTACAGGCGACATTACCCGTGGGGCATTGAATAAATAACTGTTCTCCAAGAAGGCATTCTTTCTGGATCACTGTCCCTTTACTGCAGTCTGGGGAGTCAAATAAAATGCCTGTGATTTTTCACACGCTTGAGGAGAGCAACTTCACATGATATTAATGACCCTCAGTCAGTCTTGAACTGAAATATTAGTTCTAAAATACTGGCCATTGTAAAGCATATTCAACTGGAAGCTCTCCTCGAGGTTAGTTTTATAAATACCCACAAACACAGCTCAAATTTCACAGACTCAAACATGTGTAGTTCATTTAGTCAGGTTTCTTCTTTGTATTTGCAGCTATAATCACGTTATAAAAATAAAACTACGAGTCCCATAATGCAAAGCGGAAACAAACTAAACGAGTGAATCAAAGGAGGGAACCTCCGCTATGGTGGAGGGTCCCCCCACCCCATCCGCCAGCAGCAGCAAACTTTTCACTATAAAACGATAATAAACTATGTTTACTATCGTTTTATAGTGAAAGGGGCGGAGCCAAGAGGCTGTGATGGGGACGAAGGGGAGTGCACAGCACTCCCCCTCTCAGTGCGCATGTATGTTTGGCCGGCCAAACACACACGCGCACTGGGTTCTCTCCAAACCAGCAATGCAGGCACTGCGTTGGAGACAGCAGGCAGAGACTTCTACTGTGCCACGTAGCATCCTGGCTGGGCGCTACGTCCAATCTTAATGCTGCTTTCATGCTGCCAGCAGCATGAAAGTAGCTTTAGGATTAGACACAGGGCAGGCTGGGAGCCTGAGCCTGCAGACCAGTCTAGGAGCGGATGGGAGTAGCAAGGCGTGGAGCAAAAAGGTAAGTTTTTTTTCCCCCATTATATATATTTTTGTGGTCATGTTCCTCCCCCCACCAATACCCCCCCCCCCCCCCAACTCCCACCATGCGCTGCACACCCCCACCCCTTTTCCCTCCTGCGGGCCGCCACTGGCAAATCACATGTCACACTAGGGACAACTTTAGGAATACTACTCCAAGTGATGGTTTCCAGCTTGTATCACATTATAAAAATAAAACTACAAGTCTGAGAATGAATGTGTGTGCTGCAAAGAACGTTTACTAAGCAGATCAGAGTGCATATAATGTAAAAATGTAAAAATAACTCTGGCGATCAATGTTCTTTTTGTTGAGAGACTGTGCTTTTGTCTAGTGGAAGTTTGGACTCATTATAAGGTAGCGCACAGGGTTAACGTTCTTTCTGGAGAACGTACTTTTGTTTGGTGGAAGCTTGGAGTCATCTTAAGGTCACGCACAGGTTTAATATACCTGCTGCAAAGAACGTGTATTAAGCAGATCAGAGTGCATATAATATAAAAACAATACCGCCAATCGAGTTTGCGATCTGAGCTCAATGGCAGCCAAGAGAATGTACCTTTGTCTAATGGAAGCTTGGAGTCATCATAAGGTAGCACATGGGGTTAATGTGCCTTCTGCAAAGAACGTGTACTAGGCAAATCACAAAGTACATTTAATGTAAAAATGTGAAAATAACTCTGGAGATTTATGTTCTTTCTGGAGAGAAAACATTCTTTTGTCTAGTGGAAGCTTGGAGTCATCATAAGGTAGTGCACAGGGTTAATGGTTAATGTGCCTGCTGCAAAGAACGTGTTCTAGGCAAATCACAAAGTGCAAGCAATTTTTTTTTTTTTTATTAACTGACAATTTATCTTCTTTCTGGAGAGAGAGCGTACTTGTGTCTAGCGGAAGCTTGGAGTCATCATAAGGTAGCACACAAGGTTAAAATGCCTGCTGCAAACTTTGTCTTGTGGAAGCTTGGAGTCATCATAATGTAGCACACAGGATTAATGTGCCTGCTGCAAAGAATGTGTACTAGGCAAATCACAAAGTGCAAGTAATGTAAACAAATGTCAAAATAACGCTGGCGATTTATATGCTTTCTGGAGAGAGAATGTACTTTTGTCTAGCTTGAAGTCATCATAAGGTAGAACACAGGGTTAATATGCCTGCTGCAAAGAACGTGTACTAAGCAGATCAGAGTGGATATAATGTAAAAACAATACCACCAATCGAGTTTGTGCTCTGAGCGCCGCCATGGCAGCCAAGAGAACATACTTATGTCTAGTGAAAGCTTGCAATCATCATAATGTAGCACATAGGGTTAATATGCCTTCTGCAAAGAATGTGTACTAAGCAGACCAGAGTGCATATATTGTAAAAATGATACCGCTGATCGAGTTCACGGTCTGAGAGCTGTGAGTGCCATGGCATCCACGAAGAGCAAACAAAAGAAAAAAGTAGTTTGCCCATGCTGAAAGTATATTGGCAATCATGCAATTATCCCTGTAACAGGATCAGTGTCCAAGGCGGTAACCAAACCGCTCAAAGGCAGGACAAACTAAACGTAAAGCATTTACCAATGATATCAAGTGATTTTCGAAAAGCAAGCCCACAAACAAATTAAAGTGATGGGCGTGATTAAAAGCCCACAATACTGACAACAGGTCAAAGCACTTGCGCATTCAACTGAAAAAAGGTTCTACAACATCGTGCTTCAGGGCATCCGGTATTTCTATAATGGGACGGTAGAGAGTCTATAAGGCGGAGCCCCAAGATGGCTGCACCAAATGTTTTTGCAATTTCAAAATTCTGAGCACATGTAGGATTGGCCAGCTAATACTTCTCTAGCACGGTAGTACTCTTCTCAAAATGTTAACACAGCAAAATGCTTGAATTTAATGAGGCTGACAAGTCACTTTCACATAACCAGTCTTAGCACATTGTCGACCACCTTTGGATAGCCAGTAAGATGACCAAATTCTGTTTTCAACAAACTTGGGGCAAATATTCTTATGAAAGAAAAAGTGTGATGTCAACTATTGATTGCTGAAAGCTAAAACCCAACTAACTCATCAAGGTAAACTGCCACAGGTAGCAATGGAAACATTAAAGCTGTCACATTTCCCAGTTTGAGTAAATCAAAAATGTGGACAGAAAGGAAGCTGTTTCAGAACAACGGGACAGATGGAAACAAAAGAGGAAAAAAGGCAGAATGGTTCAATGAGGAAAGTGCCCTCTGCTGACAGCTGTGTGTGTCTGTGTGCGACTTGTATGTCACGAGTTTGAGTTCTGTCAGGACCAAGACTACCTCATGTCCTTCTGAGAATAGCAAATGAAGTACAATTAGAAATTAGTAATAGCAACTTTTCTGGTGCACATGCACACAGCACCTGCTGCCCCTCCTCTCCCACGGATGGGGCGGTTCTGTGTGGCTGCCTATATGTTTGAGTCCTTATTTAAGTTACAATTTGTGCATCTATCTTTCACATATCATCTATCATAACGACATGCTTTGATCCCCATAACACAACAAGTGCACCTCGTGGTCATCGCACAAAACAGGAAAATCCCAAATAGCTCAAAGAAACCATTTAACCTACACTCCCTGCATGGTGCAGCTAGCTGTTTATGTGGGTAAGCACGTCAACGCCCCGCATAGCGGCAATAAATGCTACAATAAAAATGGTATAATAGCAGTGGCAGGGAGGCACTGCAAAGAAAAGTTGAATACACAGACTGAAGTATTCAAAGAGTTTCGTATTCTTTTTCTGACGTCACCTTTATTTTTAGGTCTGGCCTACAGCCAGCTGCTGCTGTCTCGTTCATGTAGACAAAAAAAATCATAACTTAAAATACACAGACAACACAGTGCTTAGTTTAATTCAACCACATAGTTTTAGGTGGGGTCTACTGAAACTCATGTTTGGGGACTGAAATTTATTTTTCATTCATGAGGCTTTGACCCAGAACAAGAGAGAGAGAAAAAGGGGGAGGGTAACGAAATTACTGAAAACAGTGAGTAAGGAAGAAAGCAGGGATGAAAAGGACCCTGCAGGAGGGAGACAAAGGAGAGAGGGTCTAGGGTGGTGGATGAAAGAGGTATACAATGACTAGACCGCATTGGCATTCAGCAACTCCTGACATTCAGCACCGCCTGGCACAGGCTACTTAGAAGAATTTTGGGTACTGGCACTTATTTTACAATTTAAACACTACATGAATATATAAATATTGGAGGATCCTCGGGTCATCTCTCTTCTTTCATTCACAAAAGCTAACATTAGTGCACTGAGAGTGATTGCATTTTTCTGCACATCCACCTCAAAAGAAGGGCATTTCAGTGCAAGGGCTGGTGGGTCAACACTTTAATTTGTAAAAAATGTTTTTACATTATTTATCTTTTTTAGGTCACACGTGTTTGTACTATCTCTACAGGAAACAGTATTTTGAAAGTCAACTTTTCTGAGCACCACTAAGAATCATATTTTCTCGTGATAGAAATTAAAAGTGAAAACGGTTTCTCAAATTGTTCAAAGTGCATCTCCCACCCAAGAAGAACCCATAAGGTTAAATTAAAATTATATGCAATAGAAACTTTTAATTATATTGTAACATTTTAGTGCAAAATACAGACAAAGCCATGTTTTTTTCTCGTTTTTATGGGTGAGCGCAAAGCGCTCAGTCCATTCCGTAATCTCTCTTTGGGCTTCAAACCACACCCATGTCACGTCAGTCACTTACATTGGTTTGTGGGCTTGCCTTTTAAAATCCGCTTGCTTTCATTTGTGAAAGGCATGCATATGTCATGCCTTTTCCGGTGTTTAGCCCACCTACACAGCACCGGTAAACTACTAAAAACATACGAGGCTCGATGTTTTCAGGATGCGGTCCGGACTGCTTTATCTGTTTATTTTCCACACAGCGCGATCACGCTGCGCATTTTTCTTTTCTTTACATCGCTAAAAGCTCTAACTTGAGCTAATGCGAGACCCATTGCATTGAAAATGTTTATTTTTGTAGCATATGTCTGAGGTTTAATAAAAAAAAAAAAAAAAAAAAAAAAACAGTTACCTATCACATCAGCTCACCAAGGGCCAGATGTACAAAAAAAGCAATTTGCGACTTGCAAATTGCGAGTCCCTGCGACTCGCAATTTGCAAGTCGCAAATTGCTATGCAGTACGGTGTCTGAGACACCGACTGCAACTCGCAATGGGGTCGCAATGACCCACCTCATGAATATTCATGAGGTGGGTCGCAAATTGCGGCCCCATTGCGAGTATAGGCACTCGCTAACATGGAGGCCTGCTGACGTCAGCAGGCCTCCATGTTAGCCTACCTGCCTTTTAAATAAAGCTTTTTTTTTTTTTTGAAGTGCAGCCCGTTTTCCTCACAGGAAAACTAGCTGCATTTCAAAAAAATCCGAAACCTTTAGTTTCGGATTTTTCAGGGCAGGGAGTGGTCCATTGGACCACTCCCTCCCCTGAAAAATTAATATGGGGTCCAGTCACAAAGGGGAAGGGGTCCCATGGGGACCCCTTCCCGTTTGCGAGTGGGTTACCATCCACTTCAAGTGGATGGTAACTGCGACTCCAATGGAGTTGCATACCACTCCGACTCGCAAATAGGAAGGGATCACCCCTTTCTATTTGCGAGTCGCAAATGCATATTGCGACTCGCAAAAGGGTTGCTACATCTGGCCCCAAGTAACGACACACTGACTTGCCTAATGCCGTCTTCCCTAACAAATGAATGTTTTACAAATGAGGAAACGGTCCTACTAGAACCAGTGCTAAAAAAAAAAAGTGACTTCATTCTTGTGCAAAAATATCAGCAGATGAGATGAGTGGGAATGGTGAGGAAACAATGTTCTGTCCGTCTCTGACGCCTGCCCACTTGTGAGGGATGAGCCCTTCGGTTTCTGTGAATTCGTGACCTGTTAAATTGGATTGAAAGCATAACAATAAAAAGTTCTCGCCTTTGGTGTCGATAAGCAGAGCCTTTGTCTGGGCTTCTCAGCCCCCTTAATCCTACATCGTAGAACCAAAGGGTCCGACAAAATATGCTTCGAGAGAGATTGTGGCTCGGTTCAGCTCTTCCTGGTATGTAACCAGGCTTCCTAAATCCACCCCTACTGACCGCGCATGAATGGAAGGTCAAATAACACTGCAATACAATAGAGCAGAGGGAAGGCGAGTAAGGGATCCTAGTGACAAAGGCCAACACAATGTGGGGGGAGGGAAGGAATGTGAGGTTTGTATAACCAGCCGTACAATGGATATGCCATCTAAAAAGAGGCTTGCCAAACCTCCTAAAAACACCAAAAATACCAAAACTGGTTTACACTCAAACACTACAAATTCCATCGGTGGGAGGGTGCCGATAGGGAGTGGAAAAAAAACGCTAGGTAATAACAAAAAAAAGCGCGACCTGCTTGTTTTCTTGGCCTGAAGCACAATAAGGTAAAACACACAAGCCATAGCCCATCCCCTTTGGTATACAAATCACATTTACGATGTATGTGGCAGAGTTCTCGAGTTCCCCAGGTCCAGGAGTGATTAGTTCCCTCTGGGGCGTGTAGTCCTGATTTTATAATGGAATAAACCTGTAAATTCCAGGACACAAAGCAAAAAGATGGAACTGGACTAGCTAACTAGGCATAGACTCCGCAACTTGCAGCGCGCCGATGAATTAAATTAAATAGCGCATAAGCGTTGCCAAAGATTGCCGAGTGGTGCGTTATAGCAGCAGCAGCCCTCAAATGCCACGGTTTCATCCCAAGAGAAGTCTAAAACGGGGCATAGAAATCAATATGTGCAACGAACCTGTAGCTCAGTGGTCAAGTGTTTTGAAGCAGCAAGCGTCTTTCTTTCTCAGTAGAGTATCTAGTCCTAGAAAAAATAACGGACCTATCAGCATCAGTGAAAGCGAAAACGGATGGCAGGGTTCAATATTTTTATCGTTCTCTGGAAAAACAGGACTGTCCACCACAAAAGAAAAAATGGAGCAATTGCACCCTTACTATATGTAATTTATTGTCACTGCTGAGGTAGTATATGTAACCAGACCCCTGTTGTTTGGAAGGAGCTGTAGTATCAATGCAAAGGAAACAAGAGGACCTAAGTCCTAGGAGAATATATACGTTGCTTGAAATGGAAAAATAGACGTGCAGGTACTCTGATACAGAGTGCCTGCTTGTTTCTGAGAAGTGCCGGTACTCTCCAATGAAAAGTATTACGTTTTTCTTGAGAAGTGCAGGTACTCTACTTCTCAAAATAAAAAAATGTCGGTACTCAGTACCGCCCCATTGAAAGCACTATATACAACTGAATTCTACAGTCTTTCTCTTTTCTGTACTGATGTATATGCTCCGATAGTCTGCAATGAGCCATTATTCTTTATTTAAACACAAGCCGTGTCACTGTATTTTAAGAAGTGCAGTGGAGGTTTCTCAGCCACAGAGCCCGTTATTCAGCCTGTGACAAGGAAACCTCTTCAATGAGATGTTAGCGCTAATTATACAGTCAGCCACATGGGTACTGTGGTGTTCATCACCCGCGGTGCGAAATTTCCTACTTCAGAGATAACTGCACATATTACTCATTTCATGATAACTATGTGATAATTTAATGGATGGATGATCTATTTTTTTTTTTCCAGCGCGCTAGCATGTTGTCATCAGACACCGTTTCTGTGTTGAATTTAGCAGTGTCCTTCCATCTAAATGTGGAATGCTCGTCAGAAAAGCTGCAGATGCGGAGACATTTCTATAGTAGAAATTCAGTGGACGCCCTCAACCGATTGACTTAGGGACCGTGTTCCCTCCGACGTGTGAAACCAAGGAGCAAACCTCAAAAAAGGACCCTAAAATACTTTTATTGTTTAAATGTTTTTTCAATGATCCCCCTCACTCATTAGGTCTAGCGCTCTGACCTGCTGTAGTTATCTGTGGGCTTCTAACCACGCCCATCACTATCACTGGTTAGTGGGCTTGCCTTTCAAAAATCCTTTGCTATCATTGGTAAATGGTTTATGTTTGTTACTCCCAGGGGTGGTTTGGTTACCGCCTTGGACATCGACCCTGTTACATGGATAATTGCTCGTTTGCCAATACATCTGACCTCAAGCGATCTTCTTTAAACCTTTTGTGTCCAGGAGCGGCTCACAGGGGTGGGGGGGGGGGGGGAGCGGAGGGCGTGGGAAAAAAAAAAATAAAAAAAAAAAAAAGTAAAAAAAGGGCCTGCTTTGCTCCTGCACCGCGCTCCTCTCCGTTGCTGCTGCAGGCACAGGCTCTCAGCCTGCCCTGCGCCAATCCTGACGCTGGGAGTGCCCAGTCAGGGCGCTCCTAGGCAGACTGGGAGCCTGTATATTTTCTCCCAAGTTGAGAATGGAGCACACAAAAATGTATTGTACGAGCTATCAATAGAAATATGTTCATGAGTCCCTACACTATGTTAAAGGCCGAAACTGAAGTACATAATCTAATCAAGTGTGGTATCAGTATAGTATGTGTCAGTTTTTAAATGAAAAAAAGTTATTTAATTATCAAATTTAATATATATCACACAAAGTGTAACAAAATTCACGAAAACATACAAAAAGTACAACAAAACTACAGATTTAACAAATGACTTGATGCTACATTACATATTGACAAAAAACGTTTTTACAGTTAACAAATGCATCGAACACAAAACAATTCATCCCTAAACAACATATTTAAAAAAGAATGAAATCAATCAATTATGTGAACGGAGTTCATCCACTCTGACAACTTGATACAAAAAAGATTTCTCTTCATCCAATATTGAAATTGCTTGCAATGTTCAACCAAATTCAGCTGACACGTGTTTCGTCCTGCAAAGGACTTTATCAAGGCTTTTCTTTTCTTATTTTTGTATTCTACTCAAGTTACAGGTCCGCAAATTCTTTTAGGGTCATGAGAAGTCTGTATGTATTGGTCTCCAAAAGAGTAATAAAGTCTTGGGTAGGCATCTACAGTCACAGAGTGACTTGTGTGCGCCAAAATTGTTCATATATCTGAACTGTAGTACATCTCCATGTCTCGTATAACGAGGTCCCAACCGGTCCGTGATCCTTTGGTATCGACATCAAGTCCTGTGTAGGCTCTCTCCAGCCCAGCAACCGTGTTGCTGGGCTGGAGAGAGCCCTGTGCGCATGGGTGTTTGGTCAGCCCAAGACGGCCGGCCAAACACAAATGAGCTCTGAGGGGAGTGTACAGTGCCCTCCCCTCAGCTCGTCACCCCCAATGCCACGCCCCTTTAACATGGAAAGGATGATTAACAGAGTTTATTATCCTTTCCATGAAAAAGGATTTGCAGCGGTTGCTGCTGGCGAGGGAGCGACGCTCCGCCGCCCATACAGAGGAGCCACGCCTGTTTACGTCTCTCATTTGTGCTCATGGCGCTTTGAATCGGCTCACTTATGTCAACTGTTTTACTTTTCATTTTAAATTTAAGTGACAAGAAAAGCCCAGTTAGGAGTTTACAACGTTAATAGCGCTATCTCGAGCAAACGCGAGACCTATTGCATTGTAAATGCTTGTTTTTAGGTTGGAGCCTGCTCTCTGGTTTGCTGAAGTCATCTTGGGGTCTTTCAGAAAGTTGACCCAGGAATGAATTCCACCCACGGATTACCATTGGCTTTGTAAATCACATTTTCTGGCTTTCTATTTGTTGGCTTTAGTCTGTCATTGCCTAAACCGTGTTTACAGAAAGTGAGCTGGTGGACAAATCCAGTAAACATGCCTTTAACTCTTGTTCTTATCTTGTCACATTTGCTGTGCATTCAAAGACTGTGGTCAAATGTCGAGCTGTATCTCTGAGGGAAGGTGGTGTTTACTTTCCTTTCAGCTGACTTCAAAGTGAGAGCGTTTATTTGAATCATAGCATTTGTTAAGCGTAGCACTATCACCCCTCAGGATATCTGGGTGCAGAGGGTGGAGTGTCCCAGGCGAAAAGCCACGCCATGAGTCTCCTTCTGAAGTCAGCTTGGGGGAGGAGGGTGGGGAGGTGGGCCTGGGTTGCGCACAACCTTATATGCGAGAGTGAGGATTTTGAATTGGCATCTCTTCTGGATGTGGAGCCAGTGGAGGTTCCGGACTTGTGGGGTGATGATTCAGTACTTAAGGGAGGTTAAGGATGAGTCGTGCTGCGGTGTTCTGTAGAGTCTGGAGTCTTTTAAGTAGCTGGGAGGACACTCTGGCGTAGAGAGCATTACCATAGTCAAAGCAACATGACCAGGACGTGCATGACTCTTTCTGGTGTGGATAGAGATCCATTTGAAGGTTCAGCAGAGCATAGCTGGAGGAGACAACTGAGCTTACTTGTCGTTTAATGGATAGTTGGCAGTCAAAGATGATGCCAAGGTTTCATGCGTGGTCTGATGGAGAGGTTGTTGGTTCAAGTTCTGCTGCCCACCAGCTGTGGTCCCATACTGAGGTGTTCTTCCCAAAGATCAGGACTTCCGTTTGTCGGCGTTAAGTTAGAAAGCAGCTGTTTTTCCTCCATGTTGCTACATTGGGCATGGCATTGCAGAAGTTGGCTTTGGCATTGTGGGTTCTTTGGTGAGTGAAACGATTAGTCGAGTGTTGTGGGAGTAGGAGATATCACTGAGTCTGTAGGAACTGATGATGTCTGCGAGGGGTTCATGTAGATGTTAAACAGGGTTGGGCTGAGGGAGGATCCTTAGGGTATGCCGCAGGTGATGGTCTTGGGGTAGAAGTGAAGGAAGGAATGCAGATGCTTTGTGTGCGGCATGAATCAGGTGACCAACTTAAGGGCATTTTGTTGAATGCCTATGTTGTGGAGTCTGTTGAGGAAAGTGTGGTGGGAGACTCTATTGAACGCTGCATGGAGGGCCAGAAGGATCTGAGCTGCTGACTCTCCTCGGTCGAGGAGGGTCCTGATGTCATCCATGGCGGCAATTATTGCAGTCTCCATGCTGTGTTTGACCCAGAATCCTGATTGTGAGGTGTCGAGAAGGTGGTTTAGTTCGAGGTAGTTGGGTAGCTGTTGGCTGAAGACGTTCTCAAGCACTTTGGCCGGGCAGGGGAGCAGGGAGATCGGCCTTCAGTTTTGAGGTCGCAGGGGTTGGCAGAGGATTTCTTTAGGGGGGGTCTGACCTATGCATGCTTACATTCATCCAGGATGATTGTTGTGGAGAGGGAGGTGTTGAGGCTGCGAGTTATTTCTGTGCTAATAGTGTTGGCTTAGAGGTTGAGTGGGGGCAGGGGTCAGTGGGTGCCCTGGAGTGGATGGATGACATGATGGCCGCGGTGGTCTGTGTGGTAATCGGGGATCAGGAGGTTATGGTGTTGCTGGCGTTCGCTGCTTGAGAGATGTTGTCTTGGCTGGATGTGGAGGGTTGGGGGTCAAAATTGGTGTATATGGTGGTGATTCTGCTGTGAAATTAGTCTGGAAGGGAATCACAGAGTTCTTGGCATGAGTGGATGATGGCCTCTGTGGTTATCAGGTTACAGAATTCCTTGATGATTCTGAAGAGTTCTTTCGTGTAGTTGGCTGTGATGACGATGCGGGCAGTGATTGCAGCTCTTTTTGCTGCCTTGATATGGTGATGGTAGTTGTTGAGGGCTGCCATTTCTTCTCGAGTCGGTGGCAGTTGCGTTTGGAGTTTCTGAGCTCTGGAGTGTGCCATCTCGTTGGCTTGGAAGCATTGTTGGTTGTAGCTGGTTTCAGCAGGGCGACTCTGTAGGCAGATTTCATGATCCAAGTGGTGACATTTTGGACGGCCTGGATAAGGTCGAAGTCTACTCTGGGCTCGGGTTGTGCAGTACCTAGGGCCTCTGCCCATAGGGTCTCTGTTACCTTGCCCCAGCTTCGGTGGGGTGTCCGGAGGTGATTGGCGGTGGTGTGCTGGGAATTGAAGATGGTAAGTTGGCAATGACGTGGTCGGTCCAACTGATTTCAGTCACGTGGGTGAAAATTATTCTGTTGCTAGAACTGAAGATGGCGTCCAGTGTGTGTCCGGCTTTGTGCATGGGTATGGTGACTAGTTGGATGAGGCAGATTTTGCTGAGGTTCTCTATGGGGGAAGTGGAGTTGGTGTTTTTGGGGTCATTAAGATGGAAATTGAGATCGCCAAGTAGGACATAGTGGACGGAGTCAATGGCGAAGGGGGCAATGAGGTTGGCGACGGTATCACAGAGGACTGGACGTGGTCCTGGGGGTCTGTATGCGAGGGTGCCTCCCATTGTAGTATTGGCATCGGAAAGAGGAATGCAGCTTGCTCTCCTCATGGAGCCAGCTTGTGCCCCGTCTATGCACCATTCATGAGGCTGTAACATAACTATTAAATAGAACATCATGTAACATGCGGATGACAGATTTTTATTTTAGCTAGATATGTAATGTTATGTAAAGCGCTTCAATACCCTGCACTGAGATCAATAGCGCTATAAAATAAATACAATGGTGGTATTTACATTGTTATTTGTGCATTTACTAGGACAGACCAACATACCTGACATTCTTATAGTGCGTGCATTTCTCTTATAAACAGGAACTGAACAAAGTCAAAAGCATGCCTCTCTTAAGCACCTGTGAAGTGATAACAAGCTGTGAGCCTTTCTTTCCCCTTCTTTGCATTTTCATTTAAGTGTGAGCCTCCAGACTACAACCAGCCAGGGTCAGATTAGAGCAAAAGGAGGCCTCATGGGCCCTTAACTTCAGCCTTTATCTAAAATAGATTTCACCCACTTGCATTACCCCATCTAACCTACGCCAATAGGTTCTTAAGAAACAACAAATACTCATCAGTAATATTTCATAACACTTTAACAGAAATCTCTTCCTTTTGCACACACTTTATGTCACTCTTTCTACTTGTGCAACAGGTGGAGTCACACAAGACATCAAGGACTTAAAGAAAACAAATTACTGCCTGCATTTGAACTTTGTTTTTTTACAGGACACAAGCATATAATCCCCTCTATCTCTAAGTCACAGTACTCTATGCAACTGCATTCTACAACACACTACTCTACAACACTGCACTCTCCGACACTCTACTCTTCTCCACTGCACTCTATGCTACTGGACCACCCTACTCTATGCCACTGCTATCTAATCTACTGTGCACCACTGCACTCTACGCAGCTTTATTCTACACATCTGTACAGTACTCTGCACCGCTGTACTCTAAGGCAATGCACTCACCTTTACTATGCACCACTGCACTCTACACCAATCCAGTCTACTCTGCACCACTCACCTCTTCGCCAATGTTTTCTACACCACTACTCTATGCCACTCCACAATACCCTGCAGCACTTCACCCTACGCCACTTAACTCTACACTGAAAGTCTACTCTAAACCACTGCACTTTATGCTACACTAGTCTATGCTGCACCAATACACTCTACACCAGCCTACTCCAAACCACTGCACTTTACCCAATGTACTCTATACCACTTTACTTACAACAAATGCACTCTATGCCAACTACTGTGCACCACTGCACTCCATGCCACTATACTATACAACACTAAGCCGCTGCAAGCTATGCCACTCTACACCATTGCGTTCTACGCCACTCTATTCTACCCTGCACCTCTGTACTGACTGCCACCGCTCTCTACAGCACTCTACAACACTATATGCCACTGTAGTCTGCGCCAATGCACTCTACACCACTGTACTCTGCAAGACTGCACTCTCCGTACCTGAACTCTATGCTGCTCTGCACCACTGCACCCTATGCCATTGCACTTTACTCTGCACCACTCATCTCTATGCCAATGCACTCTACGCCACTGTAATTTACTCTGCACCACTGCACTCCACACACTGCACTCTATGCTACACCTCTGCAATCTATCTTGCACCATTATGTTACCCTGCACAACTTCACCACTACTCACTCTACGCCACTGCACTCTATACCACTTTACTCAAAACCAGTGCAATTTAAGTCACTGCAATCTATGCAAATCTACTCTGCACCACTGTACTTTACGCCACTTCACTCTAGCCCATTCTACAACACTCCACTCCATTAAACTCTACCTCACCCTGTGACATTCTATTCCACTCTACTGACACTACTCCACTCTACAACGCTCTACACAACCCCCTCTACACCACCCCATGCCACTTTACTCCATTCTATGACACTCTACTCCATGCCAATCTATGCCACTCCACAACACTGTACTCCACTCTATGCCATTTCACTCTACTACACTCTGTGCCACTCCACGACAATCTTCTTTGCTGTACAACACTTTTCTGCACTCTATGCAACACTCTCTATGCTACTCCGCTCTATACCAATCAACAATATGCCACTCAACTCTATACTACTTCACTGACACTCTACACCACTCAGCTCTTCAACACTCTACACCTTTCCATTCTACGCCACTCTACTCCCTCCACAACACAACACTCTGCCACTCCACTTTACGACACTTTTAGCCATGCTGAACAGCTGCCAAGCTGGTGTACAACATAGCTTAATTATATTGGTAAAGTCAATAGCTGTTGCATAGGCAAGACCTATTGGCTTTGCCAATGCTTGTTATAGTAAAAGCTGGTTTGGCATTCCTCGCACAAAGAGACACTAATTATGCTTACTGCAGTTCTCAAGTTCGGATCATGGGCCTGAGATGCACCCACCGCCCAATGTGTAGTTATTTCCAGGGTAGGAAGAGGTCATAACCCAATTAAGCAGCACTAATATTCTTTATTCCAATTCTTAGACTTCCTCATCAGAGGCCTTAGGCACTGATGAAAGGTCTCAACCCAACACATGCATCAATTTGCCCTGTTAAGAGTTTCACTACACAGGCCACTCCAAAATAATCAGTCTCCACAGGAGTGGGCTATCAGCAGAGGAAAAGCAGAACTGAGCTGCATGACCGAGCTGTATAAAGTTAAGTTATAGGGATGAGCGACACAGAACAGCAGAGGCAGAACTGACAGCTGTGCAGAGGAGGCTAAAACTGCATTAATATAGCTGTGTGGGTCACTGTAATTTGGATAAGGTGCACTGGACAAGATGTCAGACGTTAGCCTGGGAGTAGTGTGTGTAGGCACATCACTACACATCTGTGCGTGGAGCCTCTACTTTGTAAATGCTCTTCCACAAAATGTTTTGCCTTTGAACCCCCCTGCACTTCTACTCGTTTGTTAATTCCGGCCCTAGTCCACTTTCTGCGCATGGTAGTTCTTTCTATCTCGTTTCTCAACTTAAAATCTTTAGGGTTGATTTTACATTGGTCTCTTAATATTCAGACTCACAGGAGTTAACTGGTGTCATCCTGCCTCTTTCAATAGTATCATTAAAGGAAAATAAAAATATATTCTCGCCACTAACATTGCACCCACCGTCCAATTTGTGTATTTTTCCAGGGTAGGAAGAGGTTGTATCTCAAATAAGCAGCACTAACGTTCTTCATTCAAATTGTTAGTCTGCCTCATTAGAGGCCTTATGCATTGATGAAAGGTCTCAACCCAGAACATACACCAACATGAGTTTCTGTCTTAAAAAATAAAGATAAACTATATGAAAAATTCAAATTGCGTACAGATGAAGGCAGCCCAGAGCACCACCTGTACAGGCATAAGAAATAAAAGATATGAGGTCTATGGCGGAGTATGTGAGTTCCTGAATCTGGCAAGGAGTATTAGGTCTCAGAATAATGAAGAGTACAAGTGAATAACCTAGACAACAGTTATCAAATAATCATTTGTTCACACCGATGAAATACTAAGCAATACAAAGAGCAACCTTAATCTTTCGCACTTATCATTTGCACAAATATCCACATACCAAAGAGGGGACCAACCCATTTTCACGCCCAATATGAAATGGTCAACAAGTGACAAGGGACGGCCAAGTAAGGCACTGTATATGTCCCCAAATAAATCTCCTCAAATTCTGCCCTGGAAGCTGCCAGACTTTTAAAAGTCCTTTTTTAAACAGATCAGAGCTACGGAATTACGATCATCTAAAGCCTAAACCTATTGTCTGGGGTTAAGGACAACAAACGTTCATGTTTATTTTGTCCACATGGCAAGCAGGCCCAACCCCATGCAGCATAATCCCTTTGATTGCCAATTTACAG
The DNA here is from genome assembly GCF_031143425.1 of Pleurodeles waltl. NCBI lineage: Eukaryota > Metazoa > Chordata > Amphibia > Caudata > Salamandridae > Pleurodeles > Pleurodeles waltl. The sequence goes on along the minus strand of NC_090449.1, from coordinate 253,719,464 downwards.
TACCACGCTATGGCTCTGTGAAAGAGGATCATCTACAACTAAAGCAGTATTTGTATAAATATGTATGCAGAAGTTATTCATACTTGTACATATGATTAACTTATGCAAATGTCTTTACTACTAGGGAAAGTGTTCTAAGGAATGGAATTGAGCTTGAGCTCAGCTTGTATTACTGAAAGTGGTACCACTGTAAACCCATGTACATCTGTTTTCAAAATGACGCTATTTCTAATGCCCCAGAATGCTGCCTGATAATGTGCAAAACACAATAAGAAGCTTGAAAGCAAGACTGGTGTTTGTTTACTTTCAAAATAAAATGTATACAAAAAAATTGAAACTTCAAACTAACGTTTTGGTAAACGATCGTGCAGTTTGAGATACCATTTTTCCGAGTGCTATTTTAAGTAAAATGTGTTTGATGTGTCAATATTTTAAACAATGGAGATAGATAAATCCGTTTAAAATAATCATGGTCAACATTCCCTTGTCTGAAGTAAAATTCCAACCTTTTCTAGTGTGTACGAGTTTAGAGAGTAGTTGAATACCCCTAAATATGTAAGTTGGTGGGTGTACAGACACTCACAGTGCATTCCAACCCTGGAAATACAGCTTCCCACCTATTTCCAGCTCCTGATGGAAAAATTAGAGCCTTGCTAAAATCTAGACATTGAGGAAATATGACCCGTAGTATAATTGGAGAAACTATTATCACAGCTCTGATACAATATGAACGCTGCCATAATGTTCATGGCACCAAAAAGGACAAACGGATTTTATGTGGTACAAATATGCTTCTGAAAAATATAATAGCGAATGCCAATATTTTATATAAATCTGGGAACCTATCATGTCTCAAGTATGAAGACTGCTGTCCTGAGTAAAGTAAGGGGGTTTAGGGGAAGGAAAGAAAAAAATAATTTGTGTTTTATAAATACCTAAACATATATTCCATTTTAGTATTGCCCTTCCTCGCTTTTTTCTCTTTTCATTTTTTAAATTGTAATATTCATGTTCTGCCTGCTAATTTTATTATTATACAAAGAATAATGTGACTCTTTACTTATGCTGAATACAACTTACCAAATACCAAAAAGTGGGGAGGGTGTCTAGTAAGTCGTTCTATTGGCAGCTCTGCAAAAAAGATTGCTTTTCCGTTTCACTCTAAGGCTGCACTCTGACAAGCTGGTAAAACTTCCTCTCTAAGGCCTTATGAGCTCTTTTTTGTAGCTCCTTTACAATGCATCTTTCGGTCCGTATCTAGCCTGCCTTGCCTATGGGATGTGAAAAAAAATTACACTATCGCCCCTGTGCATTCAGTTACACAAGTTGCAACATCAAGTTCCGATTTTTTCAAATTTTGTTGCATATCTGTCAAGGTGCTTGCCCAGCCTAAACACGTTGAAGACAAATTAAAAATGTTCAAGGGGTGACAAGAGGGACCGGCGGTCCTTCGAAATTCTCACACTGACTAAGACACAACTATCTGCTTGGGATATTTTTTTCTCTGAGGCTCTGGAGCGCTCTTTCTGCGAAGGCTCAGATCTACTTATCTAAACGTTTTTGCTGCGCTAAATAAATACCCCTTAAAGTAAGATTTTCATGCTGGGACTTAATTCCACTGCTATTTTGCTGCCTTGTTGCTTTGAAACAGTTTTCTGAGCTAACTAAGGAATGTTCTTTTGTACATGCACAACTCGTTAGTTTTTTTTAAAGCACTTTTTATTTTTTTCTTTCTTTATAGTTTTTATATTTTTTATGTTATTCTACTTTACCTACTTGCTTTAATTTGTTTAGTGGGTTGTCACGTTACATTTTATACATTTAGGTTTTCTGTGATTTTTTTATTAAAAAAAAAAGTAACTTTAAAAATACTGCAATTTTATGAAGATAAGCTGTGCATTAGCAGAGCTGTGTCGGATCCTTTAAGGGAATGGAGAGGATATTGTATCTGTCACAGTCCTGTAGATGCAGAAGTGAACATTCTGTACTAAAATCGGATCGATGCAGCAACATGAGCTCACACTCACTTTTAGTGAGGCAAACCAATAATTTGCTAAATTTTTTTTGTTTTTAGAAAAATGCAATGGCTTCACAGTTTGTAACCCTTGAAGACAGAGTGATAAAAGCATTAAACGGTTAGCATCAGAAGAGATACACATGCTGAAATATTCTGAGATTATAGCTGTTTATCTTTAAGGGCTAATAAGTGCAAGCCTTGCAGTGAGATAGTTATAAGGTCCATTCTAAATAATCATAAAAAGCAGCACAACGTAATTTCGCAACTCAGACATTTCAGTAGTTCTAATTTATAGGTTTCTGTGCTGTATGTGCAGTTAGCTTACAACAGACACGTAGAGATGCAAAACATGCAGTTAAGCAACGACCGGCAATCCTTCAAGTGCAAAAGGAGCTAAAAGATAATTTTTAAAATTATACTTTAGAAACTACCAGCTCTGATAAGTTTGCAACAACGTGTGGGGCCCACAAAAAAAGGCACATATGCAGGGATTAAAATGGGAAAATAGAAGAGCAAATACCCTATTCCGGAGTACCTGCTTCCTTCTGAGAAGTGCTGGTACTCTTCAATTCAAATGATTTACCTCGGCTAAGAAGTGCATGTACTCTCCCTCTAAAAAAGAATAGGTGCAGGTACTCAGTACCACAAGGTATCGGCCCATCTAAAGCACTGGTTATATGAGTTAGGAGATTCAAAAGACACACAGAAATAAAATAAAGAGATAATAGTGAAAATAGGAGCCAAAACACCACACCAGAACAAAAACAAGCACTGGCACAGCCAATAGGTTTCACCTATACCAGAGCTACTGGCTTCACGAATATATTTCAGCCATGTTACAGGAGCGTGGAGTGGCGTGACATTAAGTGGCATAGAGTGACTTGAAGTGGCATAGAGTGGCATAAATTGGAACAGAGTTGAATCATCTAGCATAGAGTGGTATATAGTAGAATGCAGTGGAGTACAGTGCAGTGGCATAGGGCAGAGGATGGACTAGGGTAGACTACAGTGGGTAGAGTGGAGCGGCATCGAGTAGAGTGCAGTGGTGTAGAGTGGCACAGAGGAGAGTGGTGCAGAGTAGAGTGGCCTAAAGTGTGTATTGTAGTGGTGCAGAGTGGTAAAAAGTAGAGTGGCATAGAGTGCAGTGTCGTACAGTGCAGTTGTGTTCACAAGGGTGCAGTTGTGTAGAGTGTAGTGCAATGGTGTAGACCAGAATGGTGCACACTAAAGTGGTGCAGGGTGCAGTGGCGTAGAGTAGAGGGTGCAGAGTAGAGGGCAATGGCAGAGTACAGAGGGATAAAGTCGAGTTGAGTAGAGTAGTAGTGCAGCAGCATAAAGTGCTGTGGCGCAGTGGTGCAAAGTGCAGTGCGCTGGCATACAGTAATGTGTAGTGATGTATAGGGCAGTGCCGTAGAGTGGTACAGAATACAGCAGTGACTGAGTGCACTGGTGCAGATTACAGCGTACGGGGTGGACGAGAAAAGAAGCAACATGGAAGAGATGGGAGAGAATAGAAGCTACATGGACTGCGATATGGGAGACGGACTGAAAACACAACACTCACATGAAGTGCTTGAACACAAAAGAAAAAGTAGCTCCAAAAACCAGACCACTGGTGGGTACAAGTACTTGATCCATGCTCTCGGGGAGGGCCAAAGACACGGAGAGGACATGACGCCCGCATGCCGTGACAAACAGGGATGAAGAAAATAAGAGAGAAGCTGACAATTGCTAAGTTATGGGCAAGCTGTAAAGCCACTGTGCGTAAACAAATGTTTCTCAGAGACAGCACAGGTGTTGCCTAGGTAAAAACCTAAAAACATACAAACTGCTTCTATGAATGACAAAATTAACATCAAAATAGCACCAAATAACCGTAACTGTTATGTGTCCCAGTCTACCTATGTATATATATGCAGCCATAAAAAAGGGGAAATCGTGCTATTGCTGGGGTACCTGTAATTCCTGAGGCTCACTTTATGTACCTTTCTTAGGACTCCTCCTAACCTCTGTCCACATTGGAAAGAGCTTAACAATGTAAATATCACCTGCACTCTTCTCCTAAACGCCATTCAGCAGTGCTCCTAGCCTAACAAGCAAAGGCTGCTGGGAACAAACATTAGAAAAAAAAAGTACCATCCAAGACTTTGTTTTATCATGCTGGCTTAATCTCAGTGCAGCTATGTTTATTCTCCTTATCTACAACCAGACGTGTATTCGATTCAAACTAGAAACCAAATAATTTCTCCCTTAGTGTCTGGATCGTTGAAAGCTAACTAAGCATGGAACCTGTCTCATCCTTTGCATTACACACTACATAAAAGCCATAATAATTCTGTGTGCTAAAATATAAGAAAATCCAAATATTGGTCAGCTTTATACAGGGGAAGGTCTAATCTCCTGTAGACGGTTGTGGTAGTGTTTTCAAAGGATTGCTCTGGGTGGTCGTTTCTGCATATGCCTTGCATGCTGTTTTCCACAATTGCCAGGGGACAGGGAGAGCAGAAGGCCTTCTCTACCAGCCTCGAGACTAAGGGGAGGTGGTCCTATGCCTGGCTGGAGTGCCTAGTTTCAAAAAGGCAAGAAAGGCAGTTGAATAAAGGTGCCCATTAGATAGAGAAGCCCCAGGTGGCACCCCTTGAATAACTCTACACTTGGCATCTTAACAGAAGCAGCAACAAACTATTGAAATTTACTTGTAAAACATCATCTGTTTGCAACCGCTGCAATACACTGCTTAGCGGTCAAGGAGAGAAGCACATGCAGGATGTGAAAAGGATCATCCAGGCAAGTCAGGAGTGGGACTGAACCCACTTGTTCCAATAGAGCATAAAAGCGAACGTATGTAGTGGAGAACTTCTTTCAATATTCACTCATGAGGACACATCCACAGCTTTAAGTGAGGTGAGCCCCTCTGGGTCGCAGACCATGAAGCAGTCAAAACCTGACCGTAAGACAGGTCTTTAGCAGGGCCTATTTGGCTTCATGCAAACGGCTGGTGTGATGAATAGAAAGGCTTTTTTAAACCTGCCTTTTTTTAAAACTCTAGCTCTGCAATTTAACACGTCACACCATTTCATGAAACATTTCTCATTTCACTTGTAGGGCTATGACAACATTTTCATTTGTTCCAGAACTTCTATGTCTTAAAATGATCCACTACAAATCATATGGCAGAATGAAGCAACAGCATGATAAATGTTAACTAGTGCCACACAACCTGACAGCACCACATCAATGGTCAACAGAAATCAACCAAGCTCCAAAGTTCTTGGTACTGGATTCAACCCACTTCTTTTATTCTTGTACACATTTTTAGATCAAGCCTTCCAGAGAGCTAATGTGAGCTTACCAGATCCTACTGCAGGCCTAAACCTGCCCATTGCTTACTATCGGTTAGCATTATTGTCACTCTCAATTCATTGATTCTTATTTTTGTCCCTCGCTCTACAGCATAGCCTCTTTACTGGTGCCCTTCCACAGCTCAATTTTAAGGAACTTTTTTCTTTAAGAACTCCACAAGGGTGCATATGTTTGTCAGTTCTCTCCCTCAAATGCTTCCCTCCCCACTCCTTGCTCCGTGTTCTTCTGTTTCATCCCTGTGCTCCTCGCCTGTGCTTCTCTCCCCACAATTCATGTTGTTCTTGCTCGCTTATTTGCTTGTCCCCCTATGGCCCTTGTTGCACCCTCTACTACGTTGCCCCAAGAAGCTGGACTGGAAAGGCCGTCTCTTCTGCTTTAACGTGGCCATTGCTTTACAAAATTGCTCTTGGTTTTCAATTATATTGTACCATCCACACAATATACTCTATTTGCCTAGTTTGTTCCAGGTCATTGAAAAAGTTTGACAGTGGTGACTGATTTCAGGAGTGGTTCTTTTAGCTCAGTTGTAATATGAATGCATCAGTAACCACCAACTAATGTCTGGCTGGAACATTAAAATAAATTCTCAACTAACTTTTGAAAGTTGCTCCTGGTCCCATTCCTGCCCCCTGTTTTACATACTATTCTGTTTCAGCAGATCGGAATTAATCTAATTTTAAGATGTTTAATTGAGTGACCCAATAGAAGTGAATGGCAGAAAAGCAGTATTCTTAATGAGCCACTATTGCCATTTTAGGTCCAGCTTTCAAGACCTGTTGTATATACTGTAGAATATACTTCTGTGTGGGCTTAAAGACTGCCCACTGCTTTTCATTTGTTTGTTGCAGTGTCCTTTAAAAATCTTTGCTTGCTAGTGGTCAATCCTTCCTCTTTGTCCCACCTTTTTAGGGTTGAGTGCGCGCTAGCTCCCCGGAACATGTTGTAATCTCTCTGTGGGCTTCTAAACACGCCCATGTCACGCCCGTCACTTTCATTAGTTCATGGGCTTGCATTTAAAAAAAAAAAACAACTATTGATTCCATTTGTGAAAGGCATGCATACATCATGCCTTTTCCGGTGTTTAGCCCTCCTCGAGCACACCAGTAAACTACTGAAAACATACAAGGCTCTGTGTTTTCAGCAGGTTTCTGGGCTACTTTATCTTTTCATTTCCTGCACAGCCCGCTCTCGCTTGGTAGAAGTCGAGCACTTTGAATGACATCTACCCTGTTACATGGATAATTGCATTTTTGCTGTTTACATGGATAATTGCACTTTTGCCGGGAACATGGATAATTGCACTTTTGCCGATAAGTTTCACTGAGTGCAAACTTCTGTTTCTTTTTCTGTGTCTCCTTTACGCTCATGGCGACCATCAGCTCGCATATGAGAAACTGTTTTACTTTTCATTATTAGCTTATGTGGCAAGAAAACTCTGGTTAGGAGTTTACAATGCTAAAAGCTCTAACACGACCAAACGTGAGACCTGGTACATTACAAATGCTTGTTCTCTTTTGTTTCCTTCCAAGGAGCAGGGACCAAGTACTGTATCTTCACACTTTGGTTGTTTATCTGTTCGGTTGGGGGTGTGAGGGTCATTTTTTTAAATTTATTTCCTGCTCATGTTACATTATGGGTGCGGGTTCAGCTTCAGCGCCTGTTTATTGCATCTTCCCTTTTGCCCCCACCTTCCACTGGTGTTGCTGCCATCCTTCCTGCACCGTTGTCAGTTTTTAACTATACTTCCTAAATCATTTAATCTTCCCGTGCCGCGCCCTTCTCTGCTTTAAACATTTCTGTGCCGTATTTTGATTCCAAACAGCTTGTTTTTACGGTTTTGCCACTGAATATTTGATTTGTTTCCGATCGGTGCGTCTTTGCATTGTTTTCTTTCTTTTTTTTTTTTTTGTAGAGACAGAGTTGACGCCCAGACTCGAACCTGGTTCCCGTAGTTCGGGATATTGCTCCACATCCTCTCTCTGCTTCAGATATTCTGAGTCTGATAATGTAAAGAGTGAAAAGGTTGTATTTGGGGAAAATACACACTCTACGTAATAAAACAAAACAATTAGAACTTTTTTGAGATCGGTTGCTTCTGTCTGTTCATGCGAGGGGTGAGTTTATTTCCCTAAAACATTTGTTGCTGGGATTCCAACCTGGAATCCTGTGGTTGTCAGCACAATGCCTGTAAGGGGTTGCTACATAAGTTACAGTAGCTATAAGGATGGTGAGTCTGGATCTGGATTCTGAAGGTGTCTCAGGGGGAGGTCAGTTGTTTTTGGGTTTTGGCGTGCTGATGCGCAGGCGGCTTAACGTAATGGGATGGTTTAACCTGTAGCAACCAAACTCTTTTTTTGGCAATGAAGCCTGTTGTCCCCTCTAATTGCTTTGTGACATGTCATTGCCAGTTAAAGCCACAATGTTACTGTGCTAATATTTCCATAATTGATCTTTGCTCTGAAACAGTGGCCACTGGCACAGCGCCAAGCATCACATTTCCTCCATTTACTGCTGACAAACACCCAAGCGGTCAGATCACGCCTGCACTGCCCTCTAGCGCCAATGTCAGGAAACTCCAGGGCCTGGCATTTCCAAAAAAAAGCCTGACCTAGAAAAACACTGCAGCCTCTCTTTGTTTTGTTCATATTGTTTCCTTGATGAAGTGACATGTTGAACCACTGACACTGGGACTGTTGTTTCACAAGCACAGGAAGTCAAGCCATGTAGTTCAAGTTTTTTTTCCTCAGGGATATTTTTTATATGTTCCTCGAGCTGCACCTATTTCACCAGGATAACTATGCTTGTTTGTTTACCCCTAAATCTAGCATCTTAAGAGTACGTCTGTTCTATGACATGCCAGCTGTAGTGTAGCAGGGATGCTGTGGGCCCTGGTGCCTTCGCCCGAGATCATCACTATTGACTCATTTGTTGTAGTTTCAACAGCCTTTGCAGTGACACCATTCTGCTTTCATGACTAAGTGTTTTGATGATGGCCAAGCCCATCCAGTGCAATATTGTTTCCGTGTCAGACATGGCTACTGCTGCCTTGCTCCCACCTGCACTTTTTATCCTTTTAAAGCGCTCTGATGATGTTCCTTTGCTGATAAAATATAATTAAATGACTAAAAGATAAAATGCATTGCATCTGTAGATCATAAATTCCAGCTACAGTGAGCACTACCCTGACCCTTAAGTACACCTCTTTACTGCATAGGTATTTGCATATTTACCATACAATCCCAGAACCAGCCCTGACAAATGCCCCACTACCAGTGTCTACAAGCCAGGGCAGATAATAAAGGGGTAAAAACAGCCGTCATGGTTAAATCTTGTACAGTGTATACCGTTTTAGAAGGCTGGCAGTAGCTAGTCCCTACTCTCTGCAGACGCATGTAACTTTAAATATGGCAGTATTCCACCAGTGAGCAGCACTACCTCAGTGCAAGTTCAGTTGAAAAAAAAGTGCCTTACTTTAGTGCTTCTTATGTAGAGTAAATTCTAATATTTATCTTTTGAGGGATTCTTCAGCATGGTTTTAATTGTAATTAAGTTTCACTCAGTGTCACACATAAGGCATGGAATGTCACACATAGGCACACTCTCACCATGGTAATGTCACACATAAGAAACTTGGCACCCATGCACAACCCAAATAATCATGCCATTCAAAGCACACTCTCCTCTCCAATATACATCTGACTGATCTCACACTGCTGACAGCTAAACTCTCAAGCAATGCCTTGTGCGGTTGTAAAGGTGCAAGCATGTAGTGTTTTACTGCCCTTAACTGAGTTGAATTGCAATGCTCCCTGCAAAACCTGAACCCTTGGATGCATTTTCAGCAGATGTGGCACACATGGAAGTGAAACTGTCTAAACAATTAGAGGGTAAGTTCTGCAGAGTAAAGTAAAGTTTATACCAACTTGCTTAAACTGTATTATCGTCTTCAGACATTCTGTATGTGCCACAAACTCAGGAGGGAACGTCACCTGCCTATCAAAATAAACTGGGACACTATTTTCCTTCTGCAAAAACAGTGAGACCTTCTTAAATGCGACATGTTTACCCATACTTGGGTCCCAGGCTCCCTGTGCCACGGAACTCCAGCTGCACCTCACTGAGGAGGCTAAAAAATGTTGGTGTGTTTTTTTTCAAGAAGGGACATAGCCCAGCAGTCAGCTATTGAATTCACTGATAGGAGTCCCTTTTATTTTGGTACCCGTACATATCCTCTAAACCCAGTACGACCCCGATAGTAGGCGGTCCACAAGCGATTAATTTGATATTTACAGAACAGAAGGCAGTTGGAGTATACCTGCTACTTGCTATCAAATGGGTGTTTGGACACAAACTGCACAGCGGAAATTCAATGTGTTTTCACTTGCATAATTTAGCTGGTTGTTGGTGTCTTATCATTTCAATTGGTTTCAGTGACTATTTTTAATATGTGGATCTTCACATGTTTTTTTGTTTCCTGGACTATAACTTTGCAACATGTGCACAGCACCCACGCTGCCCTACAACATAGTTAAAGACGTTGGCAAAGCCAAAAGCTCTTGTTAAACACTTATAAGGTCCCAAAAACAAGACCTATTGGCTATGCCAATGCTTGGTAATATTGCGAACCTGGTCCGAGGGCATTAGAGTGTTCACAAGCCCGCCAGATAGTATGCAATTTTCCTTTCAGGATTCTGAGGTCAGACTCAAACCTAGTTTCAAACTCAGTAGATCTAGTCGCTAGACTACATCTCCTCCCATGTTTCATCTACCAGTCAATGGCTTAGCTAATTACAAGGAAGTAGCAGAGGCCAGCTACCACCATCATGGTTGAGCTAGCAAATGCCAAAAAGCAATTATTTTTGTGCATTGGAATGTTGTCGGAAAGATTTCCACATTCCAATGAATATCAAATGTACTTCCTAGCAATTACATGAAACAGCCGATTATGTTGCAGTTTCAGGGGGAAAAAAGTCACCACATACTTACCCAAATGGCATTGTTGTACTACTCCATGAAGATAAACCGCGGACCAGAACAGAATTCTGCCAGTTTCACAGATGGTTCAAATAAAGAAGTCAGGTGGAGAATCTTTATCTCTTGTTTAAATAGTTGATTAAGTTTACACTAGCGTGCAAGATTATTTATATTTCAGTTCTTGGTGATTTGCTGGGCTTGCATGGGACTTCCTTTCTCAGTCGTTCATAGGTAGTATGCAAATGTCAGTAATAACCACAGTTTGATGATGGTGTGCTATCCGTCACTGGAGTGAGTGGAGTAAGACAGAGGTTTTTCCAAGCATTACAGGTGTTCACTTTCAGTCAATCCACTAGCAGACAAATAGTCACATATTGACAGTTTCGGATGAGAGGCACGACCAAATGGAGACAAAAACTGCACTTTCCTTTCCCTGCGTGGCCCAGGTTTCTGCATGGGGTTGGCACTATTTAACATCCAATTACTATTTACCACCCACTAGCATTTCAAAATTATTTAATCAGCCATTCACCTTCTACCATTACTCATTCACGGACCACCATTCTTCCATGTTCCATTTTACTACTTATCCAATCGCTATCCTTTGATTCACCAATGCTGCAGACATGACTTCAGGAACGTGGCACAACCTTCCACATGTCCCGTCCAGAACTGTGCACAATAGAAGAGAGATAGTCACCATAGTTGCACATAAACCTCCAGATGAGGTGCCCAAAAAATGGACACAACACCCTCGAAGTGGCCTCTAGAACCAAACATCAAATGAGGCCTCCAGTACCAGATAAACTATAATAAGGTGGTACTTAGACTGTGACAAAATATACCAGAAGATGCCTTCAGATGTAGGAGCAAGACTTAGCTGAGGCACGCACGCAGTACATCAAATTGGACTATAAGCACTTGAAACAATACCCCAGATGAGCCCTCCAGCAGTGATCCCAGCACCATAGATGGAGCATCTGAGTCGGAGCACAAAATGCCCGAAGTGGCCTTCAAAGCTATTAGCAATACTGCAGGAGAGGAATTGTGCTTAGGCTCAATATTATACATGGGGCCTTTAGATGTGAACACAATGTTCCAGAAAGGACCTTACCAGTGAAGTCTGCACTACTAAGTTGTAGCACTAAAACCTTTTCCTGCCCTTGGTATTACTGCCCTCTGGTCACCATGCCATATTGTTTAACCACATTACAGTCATCCAATAGTGAACTCAAAGATACTTTAGGGTAAGAGAAGCTTGCACTATTGCAACTAACACTACAGCATTTCTGTAACTATGCTGCGGGTGTAGGGGAAACTTGCACTACTAGTATAGTCGCTATCAATGGTGTGTGTGTGTGTGTCCGTCAGTCTGTCTGTTTTTGAATGTGTTGGAAGGAAGGTAGCACAGTTGCTACATATGCAGTACCTGTTTTATATGACGGTGTGTAAGTGCATGGTGCTGATATTGCTGCTTGGGTTTGAACGTGGTCTGCTTGTTAAGGAAGCTTGAATAATGCACCTGCACGATACGCTGGTGAAGCTTGGTAAAATGTTTTCAGTACAGAAAAGCCAACATGACCAGTTTGTCATGGGTTGTTTTTAATCGGGGAACACTACTGTAAGTCAGTAGAGGGAAAGTGTTTCAGAGAACAGACATTTTTAAGTCGTACCTAACAGACAGCAAAAACTTGACCCATTATAGCAGTACCAAAACTTACAGATGGCTTAAAGCTGTCAATTGCTTGGCTTTATTGTCACTCTGATCTACTTGATTCTCATTCGATGACTTGACTTGTCCATCATCTGTATGTTCCTCTCATACAGCATAACCTCCTTACCGTACTTTTATTTGGCTCACTTGAATTCTTTCATTATTTACTTTTAGAACTCTTTTTAGGTCTCATCTACCAGACAGCCTTTAGGTCTCATAGGTGAAAGCTTCTTGTAAACCATACCAAAAACGTAAGCGGATTTAGACTCAGCCCATTACTTGTTATTGGTTGGCCTTTTTGTCAGTCTCATTTTATTGCTTCTTATTCTATGGCTTGCTTTTCTCTTCTTGGAGCATAGTCTCTTTCCCATCCTTTTGACTGGCTGACTTGTAATGATTCCACTGCTCACATTGAGCGAGCTCATTTTTTCCATGCAGCACTCCATCAGAGTGCATGTCTTTTCTTGCTCTCCCTCATGTAATGCTTCCTCCCTAAAAGACCTGCCCCACAATCTCAGCTTTGCTACCTACCCATTACAACTTTTCTGTAAATGCACAACAGGTATTTTTGCCAGGGTATGACTAAAGAGCAGACTTTAGGGGTTGTTTTTCTTTTATCTCCTGCAATTCCCACGCAGCACAAAAGCTTAGGCCTTGGCACACAAAGACTTTTATGGTGGAGGGGTAAGCTACAGCAGTCAATTAGCTGGTGTTTGAGGTAGACTGTGTAATTAGCATTACTGAAAATGAGATCTCTCTTCTCCTGGAGACCCCTAAATCTATGCCCTTGGCTACTGCGGAGGAACAAATGGCAGGCGCATGTTTCAGGTCTGAGGCCTGCAGAAAGTAAATTGAACCTTGGCAAGCGCTTTCCTTTAAAAATGCTTAATCTTTTAAAATTCCATTCAGAGGTTTCCTGAGTGAAATGTATTTCAAAAATAAACCATGCCATATATACAGATTCAAAATATTGAATTCCGCGGACAGTTTTGATACCTTAAGATGTTTTTGTTTTTCCTCCAACATTTTAAAATGTTTTTTCCATTTAATGTTTTTAAACAATTCTTTAAAAACAAGGCAAAGCTAAAAGCTTGGTACTCCTTATGAAGGCGAGCCCTACTGACTTTGCCAACGCTTGCTGATACAACCCTTCTTCCTTATTCCAATAGAGTTACTTGATGGTTTTAGCTACAGCCACAATAAGTGATGAACATTAGTCGTATTATTAACATTGTCCAGTTGACATTTAAAATAATTGCTGATATTTCATGGGCAAAAATACAGTTTAACAACCCAGCGAACGCATTAAAAATATGTCAGTTGTACTGGGAAAAGAACTTAACAAAGACATACATCACTTAAAAGTAGGGCTAATAAACATTTCACATATTCCAGCCCATCAAAATAAGAACTGAATCTTGGCTATGACATCCAGCAATGCTGATGGTTGCCACACAAAGCCCTAAATCAGTGCACCCTTATGAATGAATGAACGAACGAAATTGATTAATAAAGAGTACTGTTTCCCCTAAAGGGGGTGGGGGGCTAGTACTAGCTAACAATTCAAAACTGTCCAGATAACCAGGGACAAATTAGAAGGGCAACGTTACAATAAGAACCACCAATGTTTAATTGATTCCTACAAATCAAACAATTTCCCTCTATTCTCAAAGAAAGTAGAGGTGGGTTTCAAGCCCCCAGTAACAAAGGCTGAATAACAGCTTCAGAGAACGGACTAGCTTGCTGGGTGTCAAAATACAGTTCGTGCCCTTTGTGTTTCCGACCCTTTGACAATGTATCTGTTCGTTTTTCCTGCTCCAAAAAACAAATATATTGTTCTCAATATCCCCGCTGACCATCTGCCGCCCTACTCCAACCTCCTTAGGACCCAGGTTGCTTTCCTTACCGGGCTCTAATAAAGTGGCAGCAAATCTGAATTTATGTTCCTCCAGTTCGAACACACACAAAAGAAGATCAGACGTACACAATTCTGCTTTACTCAACCTACACGCCCTCCATCACCTTGCAAGATGCACCACGGGAAAACTCCAGCATAACTGGATCTGTTTTCTGAAATACACACTTGCGTTTTCTCTATTTTAAAATTGCCCCAGCTGGGGGCTTTGTGGAGCAAACTAGCAGAGAGAGAGAGAGAGAGAAAAAGGAAAATATAGACACATATGGAAAAGAATATGAAGGGATACCATTCTAGAGTATATGTAAGGAATGCATTTTATTTACTTGGAAATTTAGACATTTAAGGATGCAGTGTCTTAGATAAAGTTAAGTATTTACCTGTTCTGCTCCGTAAGCTGTTGCAAAATGGACAAACTCTTCTATGCTAACAAATCCATCGCCATCTTGGTCAAGGGCATCAAACACAGCACGCAGGCGAGCAGCCTCATCCTCACAGATTGGGGCATCGTCCTTGGTAGGGTTAGGCAGGTTTACATCCTGAAGGGGCTCAGTAGTTTGCACTTGATGGGAGTGACAACTTGCAGCAAAACTGGGGTCCGCATAGCTTTCATGATGGGGCAGTCCTTCGGAGATTAGGGAAGGGTAACAAACATCCTCTGCACATGGGGATGCGCTATCAATGTGGCCTGCATGCTTCTCATCAAGAGAGGAAGGAGGATCAAATAGCAAAGCCTGGGAGGCTCCAAGATGTTTATAGGACTCTACAGACAAAAGGTTAGTTTCCTCTTCTAAGGTTTGCAGATCCACGAGAAACCCATTTACAACTTTGGAAGTTTGATCTCCATTATTGGAATGAGGAGACAAAGACAGGTCTACTAACAACTCCCCACCTCTAGTCACATCGGTGCATGTTTCAACAGGAAAAGGATCCAACACCTCAAAGTTAAAATGTGATTCCCATTTCTCATCTCGGCCAATGAGAGGAGGCAATTCTGACGGTGTGCTTCCATCATGCCCTAAACCATACATCTCATCTATGCCCTCTTCCAGCCGACACAAATATTCAATTGGACCTTCAGCGAAGGGATCCTGGTTATCGATCCTGTTCTTGTCATTTTTCTCCAGAAGAGGTGGCAGTTTGCTGGGAGTCAGAACGAGGCTGGGTCTTTCATGGGGGTCTCCCTGACCCAAAGGATCTGTACATTTCTCAATCTCCATGATGAAATATTTACCATTCTGCTCCGGGAACAGCATACTGCCAAACATCTGCCCCCCAGGATCAAGCCCACTTTTAACATCTGGTTCTGATATAGTTCTTAACAAATCCGCCTCCATTTTCATCGGTTTTACATACGATGAAGTAAGTCAGACATGCCCATCATCACTTTGCAAAATGCACCAACGCAAAACCTTTAACAATAGAAAGGCCAAACTGCTGTTCATTGCATTCCTACCAGGTAATGCCACCATGTAACAGGCTGATGGACACACAGCATGCATTCTTTGCAGCCCGGCATTCATTGCAGAGTCTGTGTCAGGCATGAATGCATCCCCAAATTCTTCAGAAAGAGGCTCATGATATTATGCAGAAAGATTCAAGAAAATTCAATAAACTCCCCCTCGTGCAACTCCAAAAGTAGTACTTATTCTTGGAGAGTGATACGGCGATGTAACAAACAGGGGATGTCTGCTTCTTTCATGGAAAGATTCTTCATCCGGGTGCAATGAGCTCTGATCTGGAATCTCTGACGAGTCCTGAGCAAGCTCTGACAATTGAGAAAAAAGCAAAGAGTCTAGATCAGGTGTTGGGACCTCAGAACTTTGGTCAGGGTATGGAAACTGCAGTAGGCTTTGGTCAGGTGTTGGGGATAGAGAAGAGCTTTGATCAGGAGTTGAGGACTGTGACGTCCACTGGTCAGGGGAAGGTGGCAGCAAAGCACTCTGATCAGGTGTTGGGGTGTCTGAACTTTGATCAGCAAAAGGGAAGTGCAACACACTTTGATCACATATTGGGGATTTTGTCGAGCTCTGGTCAGGAGCTGGGAACTCAGATGAAATCTGGTCAGGTGAGGGGAAATCTGATGAGCGCTCAATGAACTCTAAAAGTTGCGAAGTGCTTTGGTCAGGCTCTGGAAACTGACATGAGGCTGGGTCACACTCTTGGAATTGTGTTAAACTCTGCTCTTGGAATGGAAACAAACTCTGGTCTGGCTCTGGGAACCGCAATAAGCTCTGTTGTGGAAGTGGAAAATATAACAGATACTGGTCTGGTGATGGTAACTCCAAAGAACAGTAGTTGCCAGCTGGGAACTGTAATGAACTCTGGTCCGGCACTGGGAATTGTAAGGAACTCTGCTCTAGCTCTGGAATCAAAGATGAACTCTGATCGGGATAAGAGTACAGAAAAGAACTCTGGTCAGGCTCAGAGTCCTGTGATGAACTTTGGTCTGGTGCAGGGTACTGTGATGTACTTGTGTCTGGCTCAGGATATTGAGATGAGCTTTGGTCAGGCACAGGGTACCGAGACGAACCCTGGTCCACCACAGGGCTTTGCAAGGAACCCTGGTCCTGCAAAGGGTACTGCAAAGAACTTTGGTCAGGCAGAGAGATTAATGAAGAACTCCGAGCCAAATCTGACAGGTGCGATGAACTCTGGGTAGGGGCTTGGTGGTCCAGGTTCTTTAACGTGAAGTTGTGGTTCAAAAGGAATATACGTTGATCCTCTATCTGAGCCCAGGAAGCATAAGCATTTCACTACTTCTGAAAAGATTATACAGGACTCTGTCCTCACATCTTCATGACTGGGAGCATGAGAGCTGAAACAACTGGCCATGGGATGCCTTCATTTGTCAAAAGTAGTAAAAGTAGTGCAGTTTTATCTCCTCCGGTACTACTTGGACACTTATCTCTACTTTTCAAGTAGCAGACAAGATTCCTGTCCCATCACTCCTTGTGAAGCTTGCCCCTGTTGAGTTTCTTTTAAGTATCCTAGCTTCCCTTGGCAATCACTATACGGATCAAACCAGCACTGCATTCTTCATGTAATCAAGGAAGCAGACATCCTTTATGACTGACGCTTCAGGATTGGGGACCATCTTCAATACCTGCTGTACCAGAGCCTTTCATCAGTACTCAATGTAAGGAGGTGCTCCTCCTTGCCATACGCCAGACGTCGGCCCACTTCGTAGAACCCGTTGAATGAGATCTCTCCTCTGTATGTTCCTCTTGGGTCCCTCTCTTGTGTAAAGCATTAGCTATGGTCTTCGAATCAATGCCTAGTGTACGAAAGCCCTCTCCGTAATATCCATTGGAATTGGGCACTCTCGGCAGAACAGACTGAATCAGAGCTCTCGCTCGTGGCCCGGGGTCCTCTCCTCTGCAGCCATGAAATGGGTCCTCTTTGCACGTACCTCTGTTCCGAGACCTTCTCGGAATCCAGTGGATTGGGACTCTCTGTTTTGTGACCACTGAGTGGGGCTGTATCCTCAGTACCCGCTGATTCGAAGATCTCTTCTCCGCTGCGGCGGATGTGGGACTCTACCTACTACTGAATCCTCCTCAAAATCCACCAGTGAATAACCCCGCACCACAAACCTCCTTAATTTAGGGTCCCCCCCCCCGGCGTATACCTTGGATTAGCAAACTGCAGTCTGCTTCCACCAGGCCCGGGCCGTACCTTTCTATCCAGCACTCTACCAACGTCCTTCTCTCCGCAGTAGTCACAGAAACCCTGTTCCCATTCAATCTCTCTGTTAAGCCACTGTTAGGGTCCACCGACGGCTCATGCTTAACCTCAGGTTAGCCACTCTCCCCTCAGCACCCTGGACAGGACCCTACCCTCCGGCCTGGGAGTCACGGGCTACCAATTCCTTCAAAAAGACACCTTTTCCAAGCCTGAGGGCCCGTTCATCTCACAGGTGGACAGAGGCGCGGGATGGAGAGTCGCCAGCGGGATGCAGAGGCGGCGACGGCTGCTACTGCTCTGCTTGCTGCGGATCTCCAATGCCGTAGATGAAAAGACGCTGCTCCGCGACCTGGTATGTGACGGGACACGGTTGATGACGCTGCTCTCCTCCGCTCCGCGGTGAGGGATGGGGATGCTGATGCCTCTGTCCTCGCGACCACTGGAGAACGCCTCCTTCTGCCTAACCGCCGCAGCACCAGAGAAGTGACGTCACAGCCAAGCGCGCTCCCTGTTCCCACTGGGATTCGTTGAGCATGGGCCCGCTCTCCTCTCCCTCAACTTGAGCGCAAGCACGCACATCTACCCAAGACGCGAGCACGCGCTCTGCCTTGCGTTGCACAGGTCGGTGAGATCACGTGATGCACCAGCCGTGCTGCTGCGTTGCCACAGTGACTGTACGTCTAGGAGAATGAGGACGACATTGCCTTCCTGAAAATCTACGGTGGCCTTTGGGCTCAGAATTAGTGCAGAACAATGTGGTCGCTTAACAACGGCAGCATTTTAGAAGAAGTGGGGCAATTGTAAGGAACAACATGTTACAGGAGCCGGTATGTTGAAGCTGGTTTATTCCTAGATAACAATGCAATAGGTCTCAAATTTGTGAGAGTTACATCTATTGGCGTTGTAAATGGCAATGTCTTTTACCCATGTGTTTTGGTTTGGAGTGTAGTGTATGTATGCCAGGTGCCACAGCGTAGTGTGACCAGCTGTTTACACCAAAAACAGGTACATTCCATTGACATAGAAGTAGGACAATAATTATAGCTGTCTTCCACATAGGCACAGAGTATAAGGTAGGTAGAGTGATAGTACATGATTTTATTACAAGACCAGAGACTCACATTATGCCTTAACTTTTCTTACTTTATTAAATAGCAGCTAAGAACTACAAATCCCAGAAACCCTGGGAGAAACACTACAAAACGATATCACAATTGGGCGGACCAATCCCACGAGCCCCCACATAACAATCTTGACTAGAAGCAAGGAGCCCTCTTTTCTTGCTGCTCGCAGTCAAGATAAGTACTTTGCTTGGCCTTATCCGAATGTTCTTTAATGTTTGTGTTATAGCATAGTTCTGTATTCATAAAGTATTAGGACTCAGGTTAGGGATATTATATAAGCTAATAAGAAATGATGATGTTAAGATTAAATAATTAGTTATAATAGGAAAATAGTAGTAGTAAGTATTTCAAGTTTTAAAGTTGGTATGTTCTGCTCCCCTGTGTGGGAGATGGAAATGGAATGTTCAGACTGTTGGAGACTGGAGGGCGAGATAGAATGTTGGAGGAGCTGTGAGGTGGAGGTGAGACGAAGGCTGTATCAGGGGCAAAGCAGTGGAGAAGAAAATAAAGTCTGAATCCTGAGAAAGAAGATTTATGTATTGGACTTTATAATACTGGCGACGAGGGAGTGCGAAAGGGGGCACACTCTTTCCACCCCTTATCAGGTTGGTAACCTGTAGTACCAGTTCTGAGTCTGCCTTCTACTGCTTCTAATAACTTGACAACGTGTGCAACAGAACAACTTTGAATTCCAACTTTAGCTGCTTTAACCTATTCAATTAATAATACATCAACTTGTGGCAAAAGCGTGTTAATCAACTTATGCGCTCTGACTTAGTATTTCTCCTCCTAACTTCCAAGGATTATTTGATACTTAAATCTCCTCCACAGTGCAGTTCTCTACCAGGGATCGCACTTTTCTTGCCGCTGGAAGTTTACATGGACAAATACATCTCGCCCTGTACGGGCGGCCACTTATCAAGAATCGCACCACTTCCGCCTGTCGAGGTTCCCTCTGACAGGCGCATCTCACCCTTTACGTGGGCCGCCTGTCAGAGTTCACGCTGACAGGCACAGCCTTCATCGGTCGCCTACCAGGGAACACGGCAATTTTCCAACGCGTACCGGCATTATCTAATTGTACTGCTGCTGTCAGAGTCTACTCTGACAGACAGCGGCGCATCGCGCTGCATAGACCGCCGTTCAACCTTGCCGTTCTCGCCTGTCAGGAATCACGCTGACAGGCACAGCATTCCTTCAGCATGTTACCGGCATTCTTCAACGTGTTGTACAGCCGCCTGTCAGGGATCACGCTGACAGGCACAGCTTCTCTCGACGCCAGCAATACAGTTAATTGCCTGTCAGAAACCACGCTGACAGGCAGAGCGATTGAACCTCTACCTTTAACAAGTACGTGTATTACACTAGCAAGCACAAACGCTTTTCATGTTAATGCTTCTATTACAGTATTTCGGCGTTTGGCACACTTCAATTATAAATATATTGAAATCGCCTCAGCGGCTTCCGCCTCAGTGACTCAAGGAACAGTTTTGATTAAGTGTATTTACAAAAGAAAACTATTTTGGCAACGAGTAAGGACATTTTTACCTGCGTTAAGTAGATCCTAATCTGAAACTGTTGTATACTGCAAAAAATTACTGATTTATACTCTTTTCTCTGATTTAAACAAAGCATATGGGATTGTTTGAGCACTAAGAACTTTCTTCTAAAATTGTTATAGTACCTCATTCTACACTCTGGGACTATACAAAACTGAAGTAGTAAGGTGTATTTTACTGGTGTGAAATTTACATTGTATCTGAGTTGTAACTGATAACTCCCTGGTGAACCTAAATTTGTTAGAAATTAAATTGGTATAATGGCAGCAGCAGGGATGTCCCAACCAATTCCTTTCTTGAATGAAATGGGAGAACCTAACATTCCATGGAAGGATTGGATTAAAATTTTTGAGTCTTACCTAATTGCAATTGGCGGGGATAAATTCAACCCTATCAGGAAGCAACATATTTTACTTCACAATTTGGGGACACATGGTAGGAAAATATATGAATCTCTTCCTGAGCCACACGTTCCTGATGGTCAGGCTCAGGATGAGACTGTCACTATGTATTCTAAACTAGAAAAGCAATTTGGAGACAGAATTAATGTGGTACTTGAACGACATAAATGTTTTTCTCGTCAGAGTAAACATGAAAGTGTAACGAATTATATAGCTGCGCTAAGAGAGCTAATTACACTATGTGAGTTTGGGGACTTGAATGATTTGCTAATTAGAGACCAATTAGTTCGTTGCACTAACAACATAAAGATACAAGAAAAGCTTTTACAAAAGCAACCTGATTTACTAGACTGATTGAGATAGCAAAATCAATAGAACACACCGCAATATGTCTGCAAGAGATCAACTCCCCACGTTCTGATGACCATGTAGATGAAGTCACAGATGATGCAAGGGAGGATAACATTCTCAAAATTAAGAGTAATGAGAAACAGCTTCAAAAGTATGGAAATAACAGAACTAACTTAACATGCTTCCGTTGCAGAAGCAGCAATCATCTGGCCAATTCCACTTCTTGCCAAGCAAGGTCTGCAATTTGCAGAAAGTGCAATAAAAGAGGCCATTTCGCTAGGGTGTGCAAAGAAACTTCCAATTCTTTTGATAGCAAGAAATCAGAAGATTTACCACAGTTGGTTAAAAAGATTGTGCTACAGGTGAACACAGATGGTAGAAATAGTGCCCAATACCCGGTATGTACAATTTCAATTAATGACAAAATAACGAATGTATGCTGATTCGTGCTCACCGTTTACGATTATAAGTGCCTCAGATTTTAGTAGGATAGAAGATGGTAACAGTATTGAGCTGCAAGATCCTGATATTCGTCCTAAAGGGTACAATAAGGATCCTATTCTCTTGAAAGGTATGTTTAAAGGTATCATATCTTTTAAAGGTCGGTCCACTGTTGGGAAATTCTATGTAGTGGAGGAAGGTTCGAACTTGCTGGGTTGGCAGCATCAAAAGGAGCTAGGAATAAAGCTTGACCCAAACAATCCGGAACAAGTACTGAGCATTGACAATTCTAATTCTAGCGAACCTTTCATCCAAGAGTTCCCGGAATTTTTTTGTGAGAGACTGAGTCTGCTACCTTTCAACATAAAATCAAACTCAAACCCAAATCCAGACCTATTACACATAAAACCAGACCCATGCCACATTTGCTGAAACATGCTGTCAAAAAAGAGCTGGAGAGATTAGAATCCTTAGGGATAATTCAACCTATTGAGTGCTCGGAGTGGTTGGCCCCCATTGTTAATGCCAAGAAAAGTAATTGCAATGATATCAGAATCTGTGTGGATCTAAGGGACTTAAATAAGAATATCTGGGTTGAAAGGCACCCGCTCCCCAGGATCCACGAAATATTAAGCACCATGGGGGAAGCAACCTGCTTCTCAGTACTAGACCGCTCAATTGCATATCACCAGGTTGAATTGCATCCTGATTCCAAGTGGCTTACAGCTTTCACCACTCCTTTTGGCTCATTCATGTTTAATAGGATGCCTTTTGGGCTTGCATCAGCAGCTGCTGTTTTTCAGAAAATTATGCAAAACATTTTGGGGGATGTTTTGAATACTCTCTGTTTCCAGGATGATGTACTTATTTATGGAGCAACAGAGGAAGAACAGGACAAGGTTCTTAGAATCGTCCTTGAAAAATTAAAAACAGCAGGGCTCACTTTAAAGAGGGAAAAATGCAGTTTGAGAGTAAATTCTGTAGAGTATTTAGGGCATGTCATATCTAAAGATGGGTTTAAACCCAAAACTTCTCATGTGGACGCAGTAAAGAATGCTAAAGCCCCTAAAAACAAAGATGAATTAAGGTCATTTCTTGGCCTTGCTGAGTTTATGGCTAAGTATGTAAAAAAAAATTCTTCTATTTCATCAGACCTTACAGAATTGCTGAAAAATCATGTTCCCTACATATGAACCGATTGCCATGATCGGGCATTTAAAGAAATTAAATTAGCCATTGTAGATGCTCCCTATCTCTATAATTTCGACCATAATAGGAAAACATTTCTTATAACTGATGCCAGTAAACTAGGTCTAGGTGCTACATTATCTCAAATTATAGATGGCAAGGAAAGAATAGTAGCTTTTGCGTCTAGAGCTTTAAGTCAAGCAGAAACAAATTATTCAGTTATTGAGAGAGAAACCTTAGCGTGTTACTGTGGGCCGTAAAACATTTCGAATTTTTCCTATGGGGCACTCAATTCACTTTGCGCACGGATCATAAACCTTTGGTATATGTGTTCTCCACTAAAGGATTCAATAATAGCACACCTAGAATTGCTAGATGGATTCTGGGCCTGGAAAACTTTTGTTTTAAAGTTGATTACCTGTCAGGCAATAAAAATTATGCAGCAGACTTTCTCTCGAGAGTCCCATTAGACTGCGAGGAAAATTTTGAGATTACTGAATTCCCCATTTTATTAGTTGACATACCCTCAATTAGTAATGAAGAGTGGAAGACAGCATATCAACTAGATGATACCTTATCTCTTTTGAAATTGAGAGCCTAAGAAGGGTGGCAATTAACGAAGAAACATCTTGAGGGTACCATTAAAGACTTTTGGAAAGTGAGATTAAAAATTAACGAAAAGGACAATTTTGTTCTCAGAAATGATAAAATTATACCCCCTCAGAATCTGAGACACAAAATCGTAAAACTCGCTCATGAGGGCCACCTAGGGAGAAGTCTTACCAAAGCCCGGGTCAGAGAAAGATTTTGGTTCCCCAATATGGACTCCATGATTGAGAATGAGGTCAAAGAATGTTCCATCTGTGCGCTAAGTGACAAAACAAAAATAATCCAGAAAACGCCTATTTCTCCAGTACAAATTCCTAACAAGCTGTGGGTGAAATTAGCTTTAGACATAATTTGTCCTCTCAATTACACTGGGCTTTCAACAAAATTTGCTATTGTACTTATTGATTTTCAGTCACATTGGATCACCAGCAATCTTGTAAACCAAATCACAACTGATTCTGTTATCAACTTTCTGAAAAACATATTTAGCATAGAAGGTATCCCCGAAATCCTCATAACTGATAATGGGGTTCAATTAACTTCAGGGTCAATGAAACAATTTCTTGAATCAGTTGGCGTAAAACATTTCACTACCGCGTTATATTGCCCCAGAGCCAACGGCTTAACAGAACGGGCCAACCGAATGATTAACAATTGTATTCAATTAGCCAGTATTAAACGTTTGAATGTCGAAAATGCTATTAGGGAGATGCTGTGGGCCTATCATACCACTCCCAATTCTGTCACACAAATATCCCCTTTTTCAGCGTTACGAGGCAGAGAACCTTGCACGAAGTTTTTTCCATCTTGGCTGGGTGGGGGAAAGAAAAGTAAAAATACAATTCCACACAATAATACAAAATTATCAATGCACCAAGAAAGGTATAAGGAAAGATATGATGTCAAATTTGGGGTAAAAAAAACAGCACTGGAAAGAGGGGGATCAAGTGTATATCAAGACACCTGTGGGATGTTCAAGAACAGGAATGAAAGAGACCAAGTTCATGGGCCCCTTCTGCATTTCTAAGGTGAAAAACAATGCTGTAATTTTGGAAAATGGCCAATGTTGGAGCATGGATAGAATTGTGAAACATATAAAACCAGACACCGGCGAGACTCTAAGAGGGAATCCCAGAAGGAGAGAAACATCCCAAAACGTGTCCCGGAATAGTCTACAAAGGACACAGAGTAACCGTGCTACCAGACCTCCAGTGTGGCACAAGTATTATATGGTTACTAGATAAGGACTGATGCACAGACTCAATATTCGAAACTCTTAAAGTGTAACAATTACAACAATATTTTGTTTATCGTCAGCCTAGGTACAAAAGTTAACATTTCTTTATTTCGTTGTGAAGGGAAGATGTGTTATAGCATAGTTCTGTATTCATAAAGTATTAGGACTCAGGTTAGGGATATTATATAAGCTAATAAGAAATGATGATGTTAAGATTAAATAATTAGTTAGTTATAATAGGAAAATAGTAGTAGTAAGTATTTCAAGTTTTAAAGTTGGTATGTTCTGCTCCCCTGTGTGGGAGATGGAAATGGAATGTTCAGACTGTTGGAGACTGGAGGGCGAGATAGAATGTTGGAGGAGCTGTGAGGTGGAGGTGAAACGAAGGCTGTATGAGGGGCAAAGCAGTGGAGAAGAAAATAAAGTCTGAATCCTGAGAAAGAAGATTTGTGTATTGGACTTTATAATAGTTTGTTTGGTATTTCATGAGGTATTCTTAACTCATATTGACGCTGCTGCTCCTCCGTGATAACTCCTGCGTGTCACAGATTGGTGTGATCTTGCTGCCCTCTTATTCTCCGACTCCAGTCAGCCGGATTTTACACTCGGTGAGGGCTTTCCTTGTTGCCCTTCGTTTTGTCTGGGTTCCGCCCAGAAGACGTCACTAGCCAGCCCCCCTCCCATTTAGACCCTCCCTTTCAGTTATTCAGTTTTCTCTTAACCCTTTAGGTAGGGTTTTTGCAGGTTTTTCTCTGCTTATTTTTATTTTAACCTCCTCTTGTCACTTTTTTAACAATTTTAGTTTTTGAAAATATGTCTGGTGATGAACAGGCCTAGTCTATGAAGGACAATTTAAAATCCTTCATTAAAGACTTGGTCCAGCATGCAGTTTCCGTTTCTATGCTGAATAGTTCTAAAAATGTAAAAGCTTCCATATCTAGAACGTTACAGAACCCCAAAGACAATCTTCCTAAAAGAGGAACGAAACGTGTGGCACCCCATATGTGCCTCCCAAAGGTGTTTCTGTTAAGTTTAGGCCTCCTTCCCAAGAGGCAAATTCTTCGGGGCTCCCTACCTTCCCCCTTGATCTCATAAACCTTAGAGACATGGACAGTGATGGGGATGATGTTTTACAAGACACCATAAATGATGATCTTTATGATAATGGGCCTTTGGAGAAACGGTGTAAAGTTTCTCCCTCTGTGAGTTCTCCTCATTTAGTGTCTGATGATCTGGTTGATCATGATGGTGAACCCATTTTCGAACCCTATGTCGATTCATCACCCATACTCTTCGGAATGGTTTCCATCTGATCATGTTTTAGACTATGTCTCCTTTTATTTGAGGTATGCGCTTGATAAAGCGTCTAGAAACAAGTTAAAGTCCAAATGCCCTAGACCTTCCCTTCCTTTTAAGGTGGCTGATACCCCCTATATTGACCCCAATATGTTATTATTTTTCACTAAATTTGGGAAGGATCTCAAGAAAGGGGTTGATTGAGCCTGGTCAAATTGCCAGGACAGACTTTTGGACCTAGTTGGGCCTCTAACTAGGATTTTTGATTTGGCCGAAGAGGCAAAGATGGAGGGCAATCAAGTGGATCCTGAGATACTCTCAAATTGGGTCAGAGAGCAATATGCATGTTAGGCAATGCCAATGCCTACATCTCTCAGGAGCGGCACAAAAGTCTTCTGCTCAAAATTGACCCCAAACTCAGTTCTTTGGCAACCAAAGAGGAAGGCCCCTATGAGGATGGCCTTCTCTTTGGTGATTCTTTTAGAAAGGGAATGAGCAGATGTGTCTCTGCATTTACTTCTTTGGACAAGGCACATTTTTCAATGAAAATAATTTTTTCCCAATGTGTTTTTGGAAGGGGCGGCAAAAGAAGGGGTTGATTTGCGGGCCGTTATTCTTCAAGAGGGTAATCCCTCGGCAAAGGCTCCTTCACTCAAGGCAACCAACAGGAGTTCTATCAGGGGTACAAATCCCAATTCTATCCCTTTTGTTTCTGTGGAGACCGTAACAGGGGATCCAGATCCAAAGGAGACCAACTTGCAGGTAAGGATTTCCAATTCTGGCCTTCCTCCTGTAGGAGGCAGATTGGGCTTGTGTTTAAACGCTTGGCTATCTATAACCTCAGATCCTTGGGTTATCCAGACTGTTCAAGGTTACTGCATAGAGTTGTATCAGGTGCCTTGGCAGACTCATCTTCCTCATCCTCTCCTTTTTTCCCAAGGCCAATTCCATCTGGTTCAGGGCGAAGTACAATCCTTACTAACAAAACAGGCCATAGAAGAAGTCATTTATGACCCTTCCGGGTTTCTCAGTAACTCTAGTTCAGAAGAACAAAAAACATCGTCCGGGTATAAATCTGAAAGATTTCAATAATTTCGTAGTATGCCATCATTTCATGATGGAGACGGTTCTCCATCTCTGGGATCTCCTTCTTCACAAAGATTGGTTGATCCGCCTGGATATTCAAGATGCCTATCTTTCAGTGCCCGTTCATCCCTCCTTCAGGAAGTTTCTTCAGTTAAAGTGGGGGACCTCTTTCTTTCAGTTCAAAACTCTTCCTTTCGGCCTTTCATCAGCCCTTTAGTGTTTCACCAAGATCCTCAAACCATTAGTAGTCTTCCTTAGAGGTCAAGGGATAAGACTTATCGTCTATCTCGACAATTTCCTTATCATGGCACAGGACAAGTCTTGCCTCATAGATCAATTAAACCTTTGTTAGGATCTCTTGTCACAACTGGGGTTTCTCATGAATCTTCAAAAGTCTGTTCTAATCCCTTCCCAACGTCTCGAATTTCTCGATTTCATAGTCAACACAGTGGAGTTGGTGCTTCAACTTCCTCAACACAAGGTGTCTCTGATAAAGAAATAGATTTGCCACGCTTTATCTCTCCCTCACTGTTCCCTCAAAACTCTAGCTCATTTGGTAGGCTTTCTTTCTTCCTCTATTCAGGCCATCTTTCCAGGTCCCCTTCAATATAGGGCTCTTCAGAGGTTTAAAATCCGTTATCTTCTCAGAGGTCTGGCCTACTCAGATCCAGTCGTTCTAGATCCCGATTCCAGGGAAAAGCTTTCATGGTGGATGAGTCACTTAGACGCCTGGAACGGGAGAACAATTTTCTCTGCCACCCCAGATCTTGTCTTAGAGTCAGATGCAAGTCTGACAGGTTGGGGCGCAAGATGTGGTCAACTCTCCACTGGGGATCCATGGTCCGCTCAGGAGTCCTCACTGCACATCAACTGTTTAGAGATGCTTGCAGGTTCCTTTGCCATCCAGTCCTTTACAAAAGACAGGGTAAAGTGTTAAATTCTTCTGAGAATGGACAAACGGTCTGCAGTCAAGTATATAAACCGTTTAGGTGGAACCAGATCCAAACATTTGGCCCTCTTGGCCAAGAGTTTGTGGGAGTTTTATCTACCAAGAAATATCTCAGTCAAGGCAGAATACCTTTCAGGCAAGCTGAACGTAGTGGCAGATTGGTTTTCCAGGTATACTTATGACTCAAACGATTTGCATCTTGACCCTTCCATATTCAAGCATCTTTCTTCACTCTTCAGAGCGAGGTCGATAGACCTCTTCGCTTCAAGGATCAACTCTCAGCTTTCTGCCTTCTTCAGTTGGAGGCCGGATCCATTAGCAATGGCCACAAACGCTTTCCAACAAGTATGGCCTCCCTCTCTTTTGTACGCCTTTCCTCCCTTCCTGTTTATTGCCCGGGTGCTAGCGCAAGCCCGCAGACAGCATTCCTCCCTGGTTCTTATCACTCCATTCTGGCAGTCTCAGCCTTGGTACCCAACCCTCTTGAAGCTTTCCTCAGACCTTCCAGTATTGATACCTCCTTTTCCCGATCTTCTCTTGAACCCTCAGGGTCTTCCCCACAATCTAATTCTAGAGGGCTCCCTTCATCTCATGGCATGGAGAATTTCTGGGCTTCCTTGAGAACCCCAGGAATTTTGGAGGAGGCTGTCCAGTTTATTCAGCAATCCTGGGCTCTGGGCACTTCAAGAGTCTACCGCTCCGCTTGGTCGGATTGGTGTATCTGGTGTGTGGACAGGGATTCAGAATCCTTTTCAGCAGATGTCACCTTAGTGGTCAATTTTTAGCTTCCTTAGCTTCACAAGGTAAAGCATACCGTACGGTGAATACTTACAGATCTGCAATCTCTTCAGAACATATCAGGGAGGATGGAAGACTGGCTGGGGAACACCCATTGGTTTGCCAACTTTTAAATGGAGTACGTTTTGCCAAACCTCCGGTTCCAAAATACAATGTGATGTGGGATGTTGACTCAGTTCTTCGATTACTACTCTCATGACCGGATAATGCTGATTTATCGTTTAGACATTTGTCTGCAAAATTGACTATGCTCCTGTGTTTAGTCTCTATCAAACGTGTTTTAGATGTTAAAGCTCTGGATGTTTCCTTCTTTCATTTTTCTGCTTTAGGTGTTTATTTTCAAGTATTTAGACGTACCAAAACTAATTTGTCTTCTGTCCTTTATCCCTTTTTCCCTTCGCAACCTAAAATGTGTGTAGGTAATTGTTTGAAAACGTACGTTTCTCGAACTGCAGATCTCAGGGTTCCCTCCTCGTCTCAATTGCTTATTTCCTTTCAGAAACCACACAAACCTGTCTCAGCTCCCACCTTGGCTCGTTGGGTGAAGTGGCTCATGTCCTTGGCTGGTGTTTCTACCCTCTCTTATGGCGCATGTTCGGTGAGAGGAGCTATGGCTTTTCAAGCCTTCGGGGCAGGGGCTAGTTTACAGGATATCCTCAGATCTGCAGATTGGTCAAACGTTAGTACGTTTAGAACCTTTTATTGTAAACCTGTTGATCATCAATACTGGACAATGTTATTTCATTGCTTTAAACAAGTATAATATGAGCCTCTGGTCTTGTAATAAAATTAATATTTTCGTAGTCTTGGTGTCAGAAAGGCTAGATTTTATTAAAGACGCAGAGACGAGTATTATCCCACCACATTTCTTTAACCCTCCCTGTTTCTTTTCAGCAGTGGCCACGTCTTCAAACAACTCTGCCGCTTCCAGTTGATCTTCTTCCAGTTTCTCCTGGCCTGGAAGCTTCATGCAGAAGTTCTTACTCTCCAGTTGGTTCCTCTCAGTTCCTCATGGATCTCTGCAAGAATTTCTTCTCCGCTATTATGACTTTATATGTTGTTCTGTGGTTCCTCTCGGATTCTACTTTGGACTAACTATTGCAAGAAAAGAGGGCTTGTTGCTCTCAGTCAAGATTGTTATGTGGGGGCTGGACGTGGGATTGTTCAGCCCCATTGTGATGTCATTTTGTAGTTTTTCTCCCAGGGTTTCTGGGATTTGTAGTTCTTGGCTGCTATTCAATAAAGTAAGAAAAGTTAAGGCATAATACTCGCCTCCGTGTCATTAGTAAAATCTAGCCTTTCTAACACCAAGGCTAGGAAAATCGCAATCTTTTGGGCTTCACCTGATTCTAAATTGTTTGTTTTTCCCAATCAGTTTTACTGGGTGTGGGAGAACTAAATACAATGTTTCTGGTTGGTAAAAATAGCCGGGAAAAAAAAGCATGACACTTTGGCTGAAGGAGCCAGGTTTCATTACACTTTTTTTCTGCTAGAAAAATGCTTCCCTTTCGCTCCTATATTTCCCTCAAACTCTCCGTCAACCTCGAATGCAATGCCCGCACATAGATTTACCACTTGTTCCGAGCAGATGGTAAATGTATGCTATAAAAACGCAAGCAATTTTACTCGTAATTAATTGCATGGTACTGGAGGGAAAATTACCGCTTGGTAACAGTAAAATCGCATGTGATTTTATACTTATCCCAGTACTATGCAACTTATAATCAGGACTTTTTCTACAATAACTCAAAAGCTAGATAACATGTTACATACATAAGACCATTATACTAATAAGGATATTCTTTTCACAACGTTATCCGGGCATTTTTTGTGGTAATCACTGAGGATATTACATTCAAATGTTCTGATCCATATTAAATGTCCATTTAAGGCATAGAAACATGGCAATGACTAGGTCATGGCAGGATGTGAATGTTTGAGTTCTTTTATTATATAGCCGCACCTGATTTGCAGGTCACAAAGGAATGCTTTTGAAATTGCTTTTGAAATGGTATGTGCCACAAAACTAAGGGATGCTGTGTGGCATATGACATGTTAAGCTCTGCAGCAACTATTTTTCTCTAAATGAAGTTGATAGAATGGAGCACTTGTTTTGAAAAAAAAGAATGTGCCATAAGAATTATTACTAAAGAAGAGCTGAATTATGAGCAGCATTTCAAGTGCAGAGCTCTGGCTGACCTGACCCTGTCTCAAAACCGGGACATTTATTTACTTTGGAGAAAGCTATAGGGACACCGGGACATACGTCTAAAAAACCAGGACTGTCTGGGTAGATCCAGGGCGTCTGGTCATCCTACCACAGCAACTCTCCCAGGCCTGTTGCTGCAGGAGAGAGGACACAACAAGGCTGCCATCTTGAGAGTGTTTTCGCCTCATTCCTACAGACTGGCTGTGATATTATACACAGCAGTCCAGAGGGTGATGGGGAAGCACTCTGCACCTATGACAGCTACTGTGGGGGGTATTTGAGGTGGGGCTTCTTCAAATAGGAAGCAGTGCTATTCGAGCGCTGTTTTAGACAGCGCTTCTGGAAGTGGCATCTGCCACCAGTACATTCTGAGAGGAGGAAGTGATGGAGTTTGCTCTGCTTTTGTGCCCCATGATAGATTGCTCCTCTCACTGTGGCACCCTGTGTTAGCTTCTTTGCACTAAAGGGTTAGGAAAATGGCTGCCTCTACTAAATGAACTCTACTTGAAGAGGCACAATTTACATCCAAAGACTAGATGTTTTTTTGCTAACAAGCTTGAGGCTGTGAAGTACTTGGGTCTGGAGTCACAAATACTTTTCCACTATTTTGGAAACAACACCTTTTGCAATCTTCTTGCCTAGAACTAACCTATGTGCTTGGTTGGTGACCCTCCGGAGGTTATCAAGAGCACGTGCTATTGCCTAGTGTTAAGCTCTACTCAAGTCAGTTGGTTAATGCACCCACAGCAGAGGTCTTGACAGAACGAGAATGTCACAAATTACAATCCTGACATAGCTTTTTTACCGCTTCATCTCTGTAAGGTTGATGCAAATAAATTATAGTGATTTTGTTAAGTATGGCACCTGCTTTGCAGCTCTATGAAATGGCAGAAACTGTATTACCAAGCGCTATATATAAAAAAAATGAGTTATTCTCAGACTGCCCCAACACACACCAGACAAAGAACCATAGAGGATAGGATGTGGCGTAAGGGCCAGAGCTGCCCACTTTGGAGGTTGGGGTACACGGATCGATTCTCGATGTCAGTTCAACATCTTCTGATTCTGGGCAAATCACTTAGGGCCAGATCTATGAATCAGTTTTTCCAGTCGCAAACAGCCCATTGGGCCATTTGCGACTGGTAAAAGACTTCTACCCATGTAGCCGACTCACAAAATAGGGATTATGAGTCACTATTAGCAGGAGCAGCTCGTGGCGTGTTTAGGGGGTGGGCGGCACGTGGCGGAGGAGGAGGCGAAAAATTAATTTAATTAAAACAAAACACTTACCTGAATCATCGCCACCGTTGCCGCCACCACCGCTCTCCTCCTCTTGCCTTCACTGCAGCTCCAGGCGCAGGCTCCCACCCTGCCCTGCAGCCAATCTGAATGCGGCTGTCATGCTGCTGGCAGCATGAGCGCAGCCTTCGGATTGGTTGAAGCGCCAAACCAGGGCGCTCAAAGGCAGAGTGGGAATCTCTGCCTGCTGTATCCAACCAGGCAACTCAGTGCCGGGTTGGAGAGAGCCTAGTGCACATGTGTGTTTGGCTACCCCGAGATGGCCGACCAAACATACATGCGCACAGCACTCCCCCTCTGTCCTTGTCATTGCCCGTACACCTGCCACTTTTGTTTATTATCATTTTCTTGTAAAAGTTTTGCACCAGCTGGCCGGGGCACGACACTCCTCCACCTTAGCGGAGGAGCCGCTCCTGGATATTAGAAATGGCCGTGCCTTCCCAATAGCGAGTCGCAGGCCCATGTAACTTCAAGTTGTTAGTAACTTATTCACAAACGGGAAGGAGTCCCCAAGAGACCTCTTCCCCTTTGCGAATGGGGGTGTAAACATTTTTGAAGAGCACGCAGTGGTTCCACAGACCATTGCCTATTCTTCGAAAATGAAAAGAAAACTTTTCTGTTTTCTTTTTGTAATGCATCCTGTTTTCCTTTAAGGAAAACGGGCTGGATTACAAAAAAAAGACTACTTTATTTAAAAGCAATTGCAGACATGGTGGTCTGCTGCCCCCAGCAGGCCACCATCCCTGTGATTGTGGCCATTCCCAAACAGGTTGCAAATTGTGTCCTGCCACGTGAAAATTAATGAGGCAGGTCTCTTGCGACCCATTTGGGAATTGCAAACAGTGTCAAACACACTGTACTACATCCTAGTTTGCGATTTTTTAATTGCGAATTGCAAAGATTCACTATTAGTGAATCGCAAACCACTTTTTACATACATCTGGCCGTTAATCTCCCCTTGCTACCAAAAATGAATGTGTTCTTGTGTAACGTGACCAGTGATCATGTAAAGCTCTGTAATACCTTTGTAAAGAGTTCGCACTATATAAAACTGCAAAAT
The DNA here is from genome assembly GCF_031143425.1 of Pleurodeles waltl. NCBI lineage: Eukaryota > Metazoa > Chordata > Amphibia > Caudata > Salamandridae > Pleurodeles > Pleurodeles waltl. The sequence goes on along the minus strand of NC_090449.1, from coordinate 253,686,187 downwards.
AAATAAATAAAGCGTTCCAATACCTTCGTGTTCAGTTTGTGCTACATACAACTGCAAAAAAGTATATAAATGAGAAAGACTGCAGAGATGTCGCAAAGAAACAGCAAGATGCCGGAAAACAAGGAAGAGGAAGAAACAACATACGGCCACACAGCATGAAGAGACCAGGCAAAAGAGAAAAATAGTGTGCTACACTAAGTTACATGTCAATCGTGCAATAATCCATGTAACAGGGTCAGTCTCCAAGGCGGTAAAAAAGCGCCTCAAGAAGGGACAAACGTAAAGAATTTACCAACAACATCAAGGGATTTTTGAAACGGAGGCCCAGGAACTAATGAAAGTGATGGGTGTGAGATAGGAGTGGTTCAAGCCCACATAATAGATTACAACATGTCAAGAGAGCAGCGTTTGTGCGCTGCTATTCTCAACCTAAAAACGAGCTGGAATGCCACTTTAAATAGTGGTTTCCAGCTCATTTTCTCTGCCACCATGGGATTTGAGCTCCTCACTGGGTGACTGTGTGGACGAAATCGCGAGACACACAATGGCACATGTGAGTTGGCAGGTCTGCCACTGGAACAGTGACAATAAGGTTCCACATAGAAAGTTCTATGTCACAACCCAGCACAGAGCACAACACCATCCTCCCCCTTAAAAAAACACCAAAGAGAAAATGGACAAATGGAAAAATGCATAATATAAAAAAAGGGAAAATGCTAAAGGAAAGAAAGGAAAGATGTTTGCATACAAGATATAAGAAAAACAAGGCAGCAGTACAAGTTGGAAGTCAACTGTAAATACAGAACATGTAACACCAATATTACTATGCAACTCTACTGTCTACATACAGCATAAGTAAAACAACCAACTAGAAATTATACACTTATGCATACAATCATCTATGAAAAAAACTACCATATGCCATTTCCTGTCATGTTCCACCCCTCTCTTACCACCTTTGTCAGATAAATACAGGGTACGACTTCAGATCTTGCACATTCTGGTCTGGACAAGTTAGGGGTGACCCTTTCCGGTAGCCACGGTACTGCTGACAAGGTGGGTGCCAAAGCAGTCCCTGCCCTCCAAAAGGAGTCCCAGAGGAAAAACCACAAGGGGAAAAAACCTCTAGGCAGGAACTCCAAGGAGCAGGAGGAAGAACAGCTGGAAACAGGGATTCTAAGGACTGGAACAAAAGGAAGCTGCAGGGAAAACAAGCAGGAGCAAATCCAAAAGAGCAACAAGCAGGAGCGAGGACCACCACCAACAGGAAGTGTTGCAACACAAAGAAGAGAAGAACCCAAGCTCCTTATACACCGATGGGCAGGAAGTGACAAACAGGAAAAAGGAAAAACGCCATATTGGATTGGGAAAGTGCCATAGAGAAAACTGGATAGAATGCCATCTTGATAAGGGAAAAAGAAAAAGGAAACGGTGCATGATGGGAAAACAATAGCATTCTGTGAAAGAGAAAATATGGCCCCAATGTCCAGGGGAAAGAACAGCCCAAGAACCCAGGGTGAGAAGTAGAAGCAAGATCCGCAGCCCAACTCTGGGCCGCCGGACTTCGCTGCCAGAAAAAGGAGAGACGCTGCCGGCCAGACGGGACAAGAAACAGACTGCAAGCTTTGCCGCATGCAGAGAATGCAACGCCGCAGGTTGAAAACAATTTCCTACTCCCACAGCCCTCCTAAAATATTAATCTAAAATGTAATTTCATGAGTTTGGGCACCTGGTATTTCTTCTGCTGCCCCCCACTCCTGGAGAAAACAGTTGCCATATAAGTATCTGCAATTCTACCTCAAATGATGTCAGTGAAATCCTATGAAGGAACAACATGTACATAAGGATCTGTCTCTCCACCCTGGATGACCTCAGAGTTATAAACTGCCTCTCCACCATGGATGACGTCTGAGACCCTGCCTCCCTGGCTACTTAATTCTGAGTTGACTACTTGCATCTCTGCTTCTCCTTCCCTTCCATACTCATTGTCAATCCACTAACCATTCATCACAATCATGCTTTCAGTAGGTACCCTCTCCACAATTTCATCATCCACTTTCTAGATTAAGGCAGCACTCCTCTTATTCCACTGCTTCCCATTCTCTACCAGTATAGCATTACTAGAAACTTTCACCACAAATGTGGCTTGGAAAAATTTTGAACCACCTATTTTTCGATTATGTGGCCACTTGATTTTCACCACATCCCCTAACCTTAAACTGCAGATCTTTAACTCTGTTTAATGCACCATTCCTCTCCATGCTTTTCCTCTGGACCTACTTTAGCTTGCTGTAGCATTTTCTTCCTTCACAGGAATCAATACCCGATGAGGTCAACGGATCTTTGGACCCAGCATAAAGGTGTGGGAAACCAAGCAACAAATTTCAGCATAAGTCAATTCAACAACACAGTATGACCAATGTGGCCATGCAAGGAAAACTCCAGTCAGGAATAAAGGTAAAAGGTTGGTTTTATTAGAAACTTAAGCTTAAAGTCATGTAGCCAATTCTCAAGACCAAGTTAAAAAGATACAATATCAACAAGGGCTGACCAAGGCGATGAAATTGATTCAATTGAACCAACATTAAGAGAACAAGACACACTGCAAATGCAATACAAAACATCAATAAAATTATCTGGTGGCCAGAAAACAAACATTGTTCAGTTTTAATAAGCATCATGGCAATTCAATTCATCAAGGTTAGGCTAATTTGTTGTTCAACTCTGTTTATTCACAACTTTCGGACGGCAGGGGATGAGTGAATCTTGAGGATGCACTTATGTAAATTTTTAAACACAACCCCAAATGAACTTCCCTCACCCAAACCCAACCCATACAGGGGTACCCAGTCATTGCGTTCACTGGACTAGGTCTACTGATGGCTAGACCTCATCAAATGTCACTAAGTAAGACATGATCATGGATCTGTGAGGTGGCAAAGTCTCAGATATTTCAGACAAGACAAATTGCGGAATTTCGTAGTCAACAGGGTAATAAATGGGGACCATATCTCTCAATAGGAGTCAGCACGCTCTGTGAAGGTCACAGTAAGCTTTTCCATCCCTAGGACATGCCACAAGCGATGTATCTACATCCTGTGTGTCGGCAGTCTGTCTGTTCCTCTTAGTGAAAGAATAGTCTGATGAGCAGCGCAATGCTTATTTGGCGGCCTCTATGTGATTGAAGTTGGTATATAAGGGGGTTGGGTAAGCCCAGCAAGGTGTACGTCAGAGATCTGGGGAGGGTTGTGCCCAGGAAGGAGTCTGTGTCATTTAGGATGGAGTCCCAGAAAGGCGCTAGCTTAGGGCAGTCCTAGAGGATGTTTAGCAGGGACCCATTCTGTCCACAGTGCCTTCAGCATTTGGGGCTGCATGCTTGGTTACCCCTCGTAGTCTAGGTGATATAAGGTACCAATACGTCACTATTTTCTTGGCCATTTCTATGCTGGTGGTGCTGATGGCTACATGTCTAGCGCGATGATAGATGTCCCCCCATTCTTTCATTGTGAGTGTTCTACCGAGCTCCCATTCCCAATGTTTCAGGCTGGCGGCTTTGTCTTGCGGTAGGGTTGGTAGGAGTAGAGTGTATAATTTGGACACTAGTTTACAATTGTCTTTCTGTAGAATAGGCTATTTTTCAAATTTGGTCAGTGGATGACTCACCCCTTGTTTAACTAAGCTATTGGAGACCCAGTGCCTGATTTGCAGATATTGTAGTCCTTCTACTTCCGGGAGCCCTAGACGGTGCTTTAATTGTTTAAATGTCATGAGGCCCTCCTCATTAAAAAGGTGGCCAACAGAGTGACATTCAGCTCCTGACCAGTGGTGGAATGCTGTCTCTTTGAGGCCTGGGTGGAATCTGTGTTCCCAAACAGAGGGGTCAAAGGCAAGGGAAAGGATGTCAAGCCTTTGCCTATGGAGACCTTATCTCATACCTTCAACATAGCTTGTGTGATTGGGGAGGAGTAGAGTCCCCATGCTCTTTGTAGGTGTGCAATAAAAGGGATTTTCCATAGCTGGGTACCAGCAGTGGCCCCATCCATAAAGAGACAGTGTTTCTCTGACACTGGCTGTGACCATTCCACTAGGAAGTGGAGTTGGGCAGCCTGATAATATCTCTGGAGATGTGGGATCCCCAAGCCACCCTCTTGCGGCGGATAATAGCTCTGTTCCCAGTTCATGCAGGCCCATTGACCCGCCCAGATAAAGCCTAGGTAGGGAGGCAATCGCCCGGAGCGAGGGAGTAACCAGAAGGGTCTAAAACAGGAACCGGATCTGTGGGAGGATCACCATCTTCACTGCAGCGATCCTACCAAGCCAAGAGAGACGATTAGAGTGCCGTATGTTTAGGACTGAAGTAGTTTGTGTAAGTAGGATTTTATAGTTAAGAGCTGCTGTGGTCTCCGCTGTGCTAGCCACCTGAATATCTAAATAAGAAATGGATTCTTTCTGGCATTATATGGCGAACCGGTGGGCGGAGATGTGATATCAAGGGCTTGAGATTTATTATTGTTTGCCAAAAAGCTTGAAGCGTCCCCAAATAATTTGATCTTCTCAAGAAAGGCCGGGAGTGCTGCCAAAGGATTATCTAGGGTGATAATCACATAGTCTGCCTATAGCCAGATAGTATGTTCCTTCCTGCCGAAGTGAACTCCAGTAATATCTGGATTGTTTCGCACTCTGCTCGAATGGCTCCATATAAAGAGCAAAGAGTAGTAGCGAGAGAGACCAACCCTGCCTCGTCCCTCTACTGATGGTGAAGGGGGTCGATGTTACGCCTTTTACACGCCATTCACATATACAGTAGCCTTGAGAAAACTATAATTACTCACTATCCAATTAAGAAAGCATTTCCAAAGCCAAAGTGAGCTAGGGTGAGCTCCAGGTAAGGCCAGATACTCTGTCAAATGCCTTTTCGGCGTCGAACTAGAATAATGTAATTTGTTGCGAGGATCAATGTTATCCAGGTTGTGTAGCAACCTCTTGGTGTTGTCGCTGCATTCCCTATGGGGAATGAAGCCTGTGTGGGAAGGAGTGATAAGCCCTGGCATTAAGGGGTTCAAGCAGGCAGCCAGAATACTCGTGAAGAGTATTCAGGGGAGAGATGGGCCTATATGACCAGTAATGCTTTAGGTCCTTCCCAGGTTTACGAATTACACTAATCAAGGCCTATAGCCTCGACTGGGAGATACTGCCAGGACTGGTGTAAGAGTTAAAGAGTCTAGTGAGAATGGGAGCTAAGATTGTGCAGAATACTTTGTAAAAAGAGGCTGGGAGCTATCTGGGCAGGGTATTCTGTAAATTGTTTGCCTGGCGTTCGCTGCTATGACCTCTTCTATGTGAATAGGTTTGTCAAGGTCACTGACTTGGTCTGTCGTAAGGATTGTTGCATCTGCCTCCCTTAAGTATTGCACCAGATTCTCAGGCGGAAGCGTCTTGGCAGTGTAGAGCTGAGCGTAAAAGTCACAGAAGCTGGCCAGATAGCTGATCTATCTGGCCATCGTCTGTGACAACAGTCCTGTCCCCTCGGGACAAGGCCTCAACCTTGGCTTTCTGGCATTGAATGTGTAGCCTATTCGCAAGTAATTGACCACTCTAGTCCCCGCCTACGTAAAATAAGTGCTTAAGACAGTAGGGCGTATTTGGCGCTATCAATGTCCGGCCCTGCTAGTTATTTTCTTTCAATTTCAAGCTGTCACCAGACTCTAGGGGCCCCAGTATGGTGGTGCATGTGTTCGAATTCCCACACTTGCAACTGGAGCGAGGTACGTTATTCTTTCTGCGCCTTGTTATCTGACACGGAAATGGCAATAAATTCTCCCCTGAAGACAGACTTGATGGTGTTCCGGAGAAGGGATATGGGGCTAGCGGGCTGTCATCTAATGCAATGAAGTCTTGGATCCTGGTGGTAACATTTTGTAAGACTTCCGGTTTGTGTAAAAGAGTCTCTCATAGGCTCCAGGGTTGGTACACGCATGGAAGTGGGGGGAGTGGTACGTCTATTAATATAGCTGCATGTTCGGACAGTGAACGGGCAGCTGTGTCGCAGGTGGGGGACAAACTCTGAACCATCTCTGTGCCAAGGAAGTGGTCTAGTCTGGAGTATGTCTTGTGGGCATGGGAATAGAATGTGGAGTCACACGTAGTCAGATGACTGTCCCTCCAAAGATCCCTAAGATCCTGCTCCTGGAGCCAGTGTCTACAATCAGCAGAGAGTTCCCCGGTCCCTCCCTGTCTCATACTGGAGCAGTCCAAGGTGTTGTCAAATAATATATTGAGGTCACCTCCTATCAGTATGTGTGTGAAACAGCCAAGAGCTCCATCAACGAGCTATGGAGGAAGTTTTCATGCCCCTCATTGGTAGAGTAGATAAAGCCCAATGTGAAGAAGTATCCATGTATGTGAATAGTATGAGCTAGTAGGTGCCCTTTGATCTCGATCAGTTTATCCCCGATGGCCCCTCAGAATGTGCAGGTCACTAGTATAGCCACCCCCGCTGACTTTGTGGTTGTGGACAAGAAAAGTGGTTGTAGGAATGCTTTGGACCGAAGGCTGTGCCAATCCCTAGGTAGTAAGTGGGTCTGTTGCAGAAGGTTCGACTAATTTGGGCAAGGGAAACCTCTACAGGTCACCCAATCAGGGGATAACATGTGCTGGCCGGAACACGTGTGGGCAAAAGACAAAAAGGGAAAAAAAATTGAGAAATGGTAATCTCGGTCACAGGTCACTAACTAAAATGGCAAAATCTAAGTAAAAAGGTAAAGCATCAGCATGTCAAGAGCTTTCTTCTTTGGGTTAGGGAGATATCTATAAGTCTCCGCAAGGCATTTCAAAAGGAGCAAAGGCAGATAGAACAATACCTCTCAGAGTCCAAGGGGCTCAGCATTCAGGATAAAGGGTAAATGGTTCTGCTGTTTCTTTTAGGGGATTCTTCATGTGAGTACTGAACAAAGTCCAGCTGGGCATCAGTATATTAAAGCTAACAGGGAAAAATGATTTGTCAATTCATCAGTCCACCAGACATTATAAGGGCAACATCCAATAGAAATTGATCATGTGACTCCAACTTCAAAAATGTACATGGTTTCCCAGGTTTGTCATGGGAACGGTGTCCTCCTGTACTCTTCCGTGCAAGATTGAATCGATTATATAATTTGTCAGTCCACAGTCCAGGATGTTCCTTACTCAAGGACATTTTCACATACTCTATATGTGGGGAACAATAAACATCCAGTACCAAGCTGGCATTCTCATGGGAACGAAATCTGGGAGAGATGTACATGATAGCAAATTTTACAACATATACTTTCATGATAATGGCCCTGACTTGGAATGTAACTGTTTCCAAAAAGTAACCCATCAAGTCAATACTGTTCGCACTAAGTGCTACTATGCATATGCCCGGAGGCGATAACTGGGCTGACCCCCATTCCGACCAGAATAAATCGTCTGTGATGATGATAAAAGGAGACTCTGAGTTTACTGTAACTCGTAATTTTACGTTGCCAGTGTCAATATCACAAACAAGGTCACTACCCTTGGGAAGGTTTTGACTTGTCACTACCATTTTGATGGACAGCACAACTCTGCTAGCCAAATCTTCCACTGCTTCAATGTGACTTCTTGGGATTTCCTCATTCTTGATGAATGCCATGTTCTGCAAATTTTTACACATCCTTGTGAAATGTCCCACCCTTTTGCATTTCAAACAAGTTTTTCCAATGACAGGGCAACCTTTGGAATTGCAAAATGAGGCAGTCATTAAAATTGTTAGATGTTTTTCCTCCTTTTCTGTTGTCTTTTGCCATACTAGTGTTCAGCTTGGGTTCAGAAAATACTGCATTTACCTTTTCGGTATTCATCTGGTCTTTGCCTTTGTTCAGTTCTTTAGAAGACACATCTGGCCCTTCAATCCTCTGGCTATTTCTAATGTTTCATGAAGGTTGGGATTTCGACAGCATAATAACCTTTCTTGAATGCATCTTTCATGACTACGATCTGGTCTCTAAAATAATTATCGAAATTGCCATTGAATTTGGCGAGGGTTCTCAATTCCGCTAAGAAAGCATCAATAAACTCATGTTGTGACTGTCTCCTCGTGAAGAATCTGTGGCGTTCTACAATTACACCAATGTCATCCTTGAAATGGTTGCTAAGCCTATGAAGAGCTTCAGTGTAGGCATCTCATTCCATATTAGGCGGTTGGATAGCTGCAGTCAAGTGATCAAAACTACACTGTCCTTCTGTGCCCAGACAGTTATAGAGTAACACTAATTTCCTTCTCAGGTTTAACTTGTCTCCATCAATGCCTATGAAATTAGCCATCAAACATTTTAAACCTTTGTTTCCACTTACATTTTTGTATTGCTGGCTCAGCAAGAAATGGTGTGGGGAAGTTTGCATTTTGCATGATTGTATACAAACTTGTATTGGTAAAGTAGGTAAGTCTGAAACACAGTACAGGAGGATAGTAGAAATAGCAGATCTACCTTCACTTGCCTATTGCCTACTGCACATGCAAAATTACCAGCAACATTGCATCTAATAAAACATGTAATTACTTAAAGCACTTGTAGGCATTAAGAAAACATGAGCCAATCATAAGGCTGGATCATGGGCCAATTAGAAGTGTCCATGCAAACATCCTTCAGCCAATAGCATGAAATGATTGTACGACGGAACAACGACTTTAAAAACAACTACTGCCTTAACAACGAGGTCAGAACACCGCCCTCGTTCTTACTACTAATGATTTTACCACGAATGCCTTAACAACAAAATTTCGTTGTAAAGGCATTCCTGATAAAAGCATTAGTAATAGGCACCATTCACCCTACATCCCTCACCCCACCCCCCAACCCCACCCCAAAACCTAAAACCCCCTAACCCCCCACCCCCTCCCCAAAACCAAAAACACCCCACCCCCCCAAACCCACCCCAAAACCTAAAACCCCCTGACCCCCCACCCCCTCCCCAAAACCAAAAACGCCCCACCTCCCCAACCCCACCCCAAAACCTAAAAACCCCTGACCCCCACCCCCTCCCCAAAACCAAAAAACGCCCCACCCCCAACCCCACCCCAAAACCTAAAACCCCCTGACCCCCCACCCCCTCCCCAAATCCAAAAACGTTCCACCCGAAAACCTAAAACCCCCTGACCCCCCACCCCCTCCCCAAAACCAAAAACGCCCCACCTCCCCAACCCCACCCCAAAACCTAAAACCCCCTGACCCCCCACCCCCTCCCCAAAACCAAAAACGCCCCACCCCCCAACCCCACCCCAAAACCTAAAACCCCCCACCCCCTCCCCAAAACCAAAAACGCCCCACCCCCCAACCCCACCCCAAAACCAAAAACGCCCCACCCCCCAACCCCACCCCAAAACCTAAAACCCCCCACCCCCTCCCCAAAACCAAAAACGCCCCACCCCCCAACCCCACCCCAAAACCTAAAACCCCCTGACCCCCCACCCCCTCCCCAAAACCAAAAACGCCCCACCCCCCAACCCCACCCCAAAACCTAAAACCCCCTGACCCCCCACCCCCTCCCCAAAACCAAAAACGCCCCACCCCCCAACCCCACCCAAAAACCTAAAACCCCCTGACCCCCCACCCCCTCCCCAAAACCAAAAACACCCCACCCCCCCAACCCCATCCGAAAACCTAAAACCCCCTGATCCCCCACCCCCTCCCCAAAACGCGCCACCCCCCAACCCCACCCCAAAACCTAAAACCCCCTGACCCCCCACCCCCTCCCCAAAACCAAAACCACCCCACCCTCCCAACCCCACCCCAAAACTTAAAACCCCCTGACCCCCCACCCCCTCCCCAAAACCAAAAACGCCCCACCCCCCCAACCCCACCCCAAAACCTAAACCCACCACTTACCTTAGTCGACCCCTTCTCACCTGCGTCGTCCTCCTTCGCCAACTCCCTTCTTTGTACCTTAACCACGCATGTTCGTTGTTCAGAATATACGTAGTTAAAGCACAAAATAACGGAGTCGTGGTTAAAAAAAGCGTTGTTGCGCTTTCGTTAACCACGACTTTCGTAAAAACAAAGTCGTAAAAAAGGATGTTTCCCGCATGAAATATTTAGCAAGGTGTGCAACTTCCTGCTCCTGATGAAAGAAGAGATGACAATAGCCACAAGTAAGTTCTGCTGTGACAACTACTGATAGGGGCTCAAAAGAACCAATATAGTGTGTGTTCAGGATTGTACTACTTTTGTACTTCTATGTTAGAACCCACAACAGTACACAACAGCCATTTAAATAAAATAATCAGTAGAATGCATTTCCCCCATTGACATCTATTGAAACAAAAGCAATTGCAGACGGGAGACAGCCAAAATAAAGTCAAAAGTGTGGGGGGGGGGGTCGCCGGAATCGAGTCTTTTGGCATGTATGTTTTACAGCGACGGGCACTATCTAGCTACCATGCAGGGAGGGGCTGTATACATTTATTTATGGTTTAAACACATGTTTATTGGCAGTTTTATTAATAACAAAAACATACAAAAAGTCAGAACATTACCTCTGCAAAGCCCTCCAAGCAACACACAATAGGTTGATGTAGCAACACCAAGGCGAGATAAGTGAGGCAGCATTGAACAAATACCCACAAGGGCGTCCCCCGGTAGGTCTGGTAGCACCAAATGCACACTTTGAATACCAGAACACAGATTCGGACCCCCTTTGGGGTACGCCCACCATGCGTAGTCCGCAAATGAAGGAAGGGTAAAACATATAAACAAAGTAAAATAATATACAAATCTAACTGTCTCAGAAAGTGTGCAGTCCGCTAGAAGTGAATAGTAACTGAGGAGGTGTAGGGGAAGGATATCAGGGGATCGAAAGCTCTGCCACGTACAGGGGCAATTTTGTTACATCCGGGGGAGGGGTATGGGCAGAAAGGTCGCTGCAGGGGTGGGGTTGTGATACTAGAAGGATGAGGGAGACGGCCCCTCTTAGTGTGCACTCACTTCGTCCTCTTCACTCGAGCCGCTGCTCTTATCTCCATCAGCCGACCCACTCCGTGCCTCGGGCCCTGACCAAGCATCACCTTCCAGATGTTCCCAGGCCTCCAACACCTCTGTCCACAAAACAGCTATTGGCGCCATCTCACCCCCGACCATCTTCTCTCATCAATCATAATTGGCAGCCGTAAAGATCTCCAGAATGGAACACAAGATTTAACTGATCGAAGTACTCCTTTCAAGTGTGCTCCTGCAAGCCCTCTGGGTGTGATCTTCCTGGATACCCAGCTATTTAAAAGATGAGGGGGACCAGGCTAAACTGGATGGGAAGTTCAGTAGTCTCAGGGCACCTGTGTCACTGGGAGCAGCTAGGATTTGACCTAATTGTCCCAAAGGCCAGAAAGTGTCCCAAAGTCCTCCAAACATTGGAAGGCACCCGAGGCCTCAGCAGGATTGTCCGAGAGATAAAGCAGGAGGTCATCTGCATAAAGTGAAATTGTGTGCTCATGACCATCCACACCTATGCCACTGCTCCTGCTCTCCAGGTGAAACAGTTCCACCAAGGGCTAGGAAGGGAGATAATGGGCAACCCTGACTCGTGCCCCTATAGATATCATATTGACAAGAGATGGTAAAGCCCGTCTTGATCCTTGTTGTCTGGTTGGTATACAGTAATGTAACCCAGTGCACCCAGCCCTCTCCCAGCCCCATTCAACGCATAACTGTTATTAGAAAATGCCACCTAACTGTGCTGAATGCTTTTTCAAGCTCCACCGACATGAGCATAGCTCCTGGTTGAGTCTGTGCCGCAAGGTGACAGAGGACATGATAGAGTTTCCTAAGGCTCAGGGAGATACTGCGGATCAGAATAAAGCCAATTTTGATCCCTGTGGACAAGTGCCAGCATGTGAAGGAGCAGTTGAGAGGCCAGGACTTAACTGAGGATCTTGAAGTCCATGCTAAGCATGGCCAGAGGCTGGACGCTGACGTAGGTGCACCTGTAGCCTTGGTTTTAGGGAGGAGCATAACAATCACGCTTCTTGTGCACTCGGGCAGAGGCTCCCAATGTCAGTGACTCAGCGTAAAGTGCCTCTAAACTAGGAAACAGTTGTCCTCTAAAGGTGGAGTAAAACTCCTCGGAAGTCCATCCAGGCCCGGGGTTTTAACTGTAGCCATGTCTTGAAAGGATAGGGAATCTTCTGGACCGTCACTGGGCTCTCCAGGCAGCAATAAAGTGCCTCGTAGTATTCCCGAATGGGTCTTTAATAGCCCCCGGGAAACAGAGGCTTGTGCCATCAGCAGACCGGAGCTGAGTGATGGGTGTGCCCCGAGTCTCAGGCTTGATAAGCCAGGTCAGAAGTGTCCTCTGCATGCGCTATGTAATGTTTATAGTCACGAAACCGTAAACGCTCTAGTGTAGTGTTATATTGCTCTTTTGTCTCAAGGAGCCTGTGGAGAGCTGTGGGATCCATCCCCCGGTGCGCCGTATTTACAATAGGGTGCACCATTCCGGTTGTTACCACAACAGCCTCTACGTTTTTTACGCTATTTTGAATAAAAATTGGCGCTAGTTCAGCAAAGCACCGAGAGGCGCATAGGCCAATCCAGGAGCATTACTTTAACGCCTGCCTTGGGTAGGTGTTATAAATGACAGAAAAAATGGCGCAGTGAAATCTTGTAAATTTCACTGTGCCATTTTTTCGGGTCAACCTGCGGGAGACCACCCCCCCCTTGCATACATTATGCCTGGTGCAGGCATAATGTGGTGCAAGGGGTTGCAAAGTGGCTCAGTGCATTCATTGTGCCAATTTGCATGGGGGAATGGCCTATTTTTTACCTTTCGGGATTTAAACGTTATTTTCATTAGGTTTATAAATTCTGTGATTTCTGCAAAATTTCTGAAGCAGTATCTCCTTATTTTTTGTTTGGGACATTGTAAATGAGTGTGAGTTTATTTGTTTATGCAATCCAAGTCGCATTGCTTGCAACATGTAGCTGGCTGTATCCTGCGTTAAAGCAAAATTGAATTTATTTATTTACTGTTAAATTATCGTTGCTTTTTCTTCAATTACCATATGTAGGAGTATAAATGTAATATTGAGCAACAGTTCTCCATGTTGTATTTCCATCAGGATTTTATGAACACTGCAGCTGTACAAACCCTGGCTTTTTGCACATAGGCCGAGGAGGGTAAAAGTTCATAAACTGTTTATTTTTATCAGTTCCTCTTTATTCTTAAGAGCTGAAGGATCAGCTAGATAAGAAAGGATGACAAACAGCAGATGTAAAAACTGCACCTGTCCTCAGCACTGTGAGAATGTACTCATGCTTTGATGAGATTCCTGCTAGTGTTTAGCTCCAGCTTAACTTACGAAAAGTATTATGTGAACACATCTCTGACTCACCTATTTCCATATACGTGAATGAAGCTCAAACAGTATAAAGGATTTGCTAGCTGCATCAGGTAAAGTATATTTGAGAGAGTCATTGTATCTCTCAAGCTTAAACTTAAATAAATATCCCCCCCAACTGTGTTTGATTGCTGTCTCTCATAAACAAGCAAGTGTACCTGATTTGTGCATTCACAAACTGGGGGCTCTTCCGAGACCCACCAAGTCAATCCAGACAGATCAGAAGGGCCCTTGGTCAAGGGGCTGGTTGAAGAACCAACTGACTTCGAAGTACGTAACCGCAAAGGAGATTGCGTTTCTCGCAGTCCCAGTCTGAAGGGATAACCGGTACCCCCAGACACAAGTTTGACTCGGCTAGATCCAAGGAACTCAGAGGCAACACAGTCGTCAAGACCTGGTAAGAGGTACAATGGATGTGTGTAAATATATGAAGTGATATGAGAGATGTCTAATGAAAAATATGGCCATAGAGACAGTACAGTGCATTGTTAAGCAATAGTCCCATATGATTTTTAGGGGCTAGTGGTGTGCCAGGAAGCATTTGCACTGTGACAAAGAAGATTTGCCCGTTACCACACTCAAATAATTATCTTATAAAAGTAGTAAATAAACATTATGTAGATGAAGTACAGCCATGTCCAGTAGAAGGAATTCCAGCATTGGAGATGATGCCTAAACAAGGGATGGAGACTGGACCGTATCACTCATTATAGTTTCCATTGAATAGCACTTTTGAATACGATTGTTAGAAATGGGGTTCCTGGTTGGCTGGGGTAGGCACCTCAGCCAGGCAGTAACCACCACTCCAGCCAGGACAAGGGAGCTACACACATAAGACAAGCCAGGCTCAACCCCTTGGTAGCTTGGCCAGAGCAGTTGGGCTTATCCCAGAGGCAATGTGTAAAGCATTTGCCCAACACACACCACCCAGTGACACAATAAATACACCACAAAAGAGACTTCACAATAAGCTATATAAAAATAAACTTTATTGCATAAAAACACAGACAACAACAACATAAATCAGTGAATATTGTGTCAAAAACTCACTTGTCAGACCATCGCCAATGCAAATGCAAATTAAGGGAAAATATTTCCATATTGCATGTGTCCTTATAAACACCCCCTTCCCCAGCATAGAAGATAGACCCTGAAAACCTGTACGTCACCCAACATGGTAAGTACAACATGTAACAGAAATCAGGTCATAAAAATATGCAGCATAACAAGGAGGGCAGAAATATGATGGTGAGATGTAACTTCTATACTAATCACCAACCACACCTTCTACACGAAGTTTGCAGCGCGTCTGTGCTCCTCTTAGAGGATATACGGTAAAGGGAGCACACTCCTTCCACACTGGAGCTTCTGCCCTCCTCTCATATGACGTACAGTGTTCTCCAAAATAACACTAACAGGATTGGGGATGTCCATCGAGGGTCGCCACCTTGTCCTGCTATCTGGATAAACAATGCCCTCACAATGATGCCACCAGAAGTAAGGGTGGGAGTGGGGCATTTACTTTCCAAGTCAGTGGGGAGACCTCTCCGGATCTCTCCGCATGCATAGAACCTTTCAAGGTGGCCGCCCGTGTCGGTACGGTAGAGCAGCCACTCTCCAGCCACTCCTTTCCTCAAACAGCGCGACCAGAGCCCTAAGGGGCCTACCTCCCAGTCGCCCCACTGGAGGGAAGCCTCATGGGCCCTTCCGACTTTTCTGCCGCAACGGTCAAGGCACACCAGCTGATCACAGCACTGTGTACCTCGGGCTCCAACAGCAGGAATAGGTGCCTGCTTGTGCCCTGGGGGCACTACAGAGTGTGCGCCTCATTGAGCAAAGTAAAGCACTGCTGCTGCACTCCTCCTTTTCTTCGGCCTCTCCAGCGACCAAAACACTCCAAAATTAATTGGTAGAATACTGAAGTACCCACCCGGCACTTATCCTTTTGCCAAAGCACTCACTTCGCACTCCGAGTAAGAACAGTTACCAGGGCCAGAATATAGCGCTCCTCAGACAATATGGGGCAAATCTTAGAGCCCCTAGCACCATTCTAACGCCACATTAGTATCATTTTTTTTGCAGTAATGTGGCATTAGGTGGCCAAAAATGCCGCCCCATATTTACAAATATTTGATATATATTTACAAAATGCATGCATTGCACCACTTTGTAACCCTTTGTGCTTTATTATGTCTGCACCAAGCATAATGTATGCATAAGGGGCATTCCACCATTAGGGGGACCAATGACATTTTCCTGTCTCTTTTAACGCCTGCTCAGAGCAGGCGTTAAAAGGAGGCTTCCATTACTTACAAAGGGCCTCTGGGTGCTTTGCAGGATTAGCGTCAGAATTTTTTACGCTAATCCTACAAAGTTCCGGATTAGCATGAAAAATGCAGATGCTAGTCCCCTAACTACCTCTATGGTGCCCCACAGGGGAGCGCTAGGGGGCACAAGAAAAGTGGCGCTGCACTGTGTGCAGTGCCACTTTTGTTAAATATGGCCCTATATCAGTAGGACTAGTAGCAGCACTTAGTAACTGAGCAATCCTATGTTGGCCCCTCGGGGATCACTGGGGCCCCAGAGTAGGATGTGGGCAGACCAGTGTGATAGGGCCCTGGCAATCCAGTGGCAGTCCTTCTGGTGACGGTGGGGCCACAGATCAACATAACAAGCAGGTCAATCATAATAACGATCAGAGTCCCTTCCAGCAGCATATGGGTACGAGTTCATGCAGTGTCCAACAACATGGGGAACATTTTGTCTTTGATCTCAGGGAGCACTTCAAAAGACCTTCAGAGGTGCACAGCACCCCCTTCAATCCCAGCCCTGGCTGCAGACATAGGTAGTGGGTAAAGAAGCCCTTTGTTTGAGTAAAGGACACCACCTATACAAATGTAAGTGTCCCCAGCCTCCACTCTCTCAGCCCAGGAAGACCATTCAGTATACAGATGAAATCCTGTTACACCTTCACCCTCCCTGTGTGATGGCTGCCTGGAAAGTATGCACAAAGCCCAGTTGTCACTCTACCCCAGACATGGATTAGAGTTAAGCTGCACAGCACAAGAGTCACAAGCACAATGAAATGGCCACTTTCTATAACTGGCATTTCTGCAAAAGTAATAAAAAATCCACCTACACCAATAAGCAGGATTTCTCACTAGCATTCCAAATATACCAACCATGTCCACGCTGCTCCTCTTAGATCAGAAAATGCCACTTAGACATATGCAAGGACATTCCTAATACAAATCTATGAGAGAGGCAGCACTCACAGCAGTAAGAAACCAAATAGGCTATCACTACCAGGACAGTCCACACAACAAGGCACATACCCTACCTTTTACCTACACAGCACCCTGCCCAAAGAGCTACGTAGGGCCTACCTTAGGGGTGACCTATATATAGTAAAAGGGGAGTTCTAGGTCTGGCAAGTACATTTATATGCAGTTTAAAGTAAACTGCGCATGCAGGCCCTGTGGTGGCAGGCCTGAGACAGGTTTGAAAGGTTACCTGTATAAGGCATACCACTGTACAAGGGACTTACAGGTAAATTAAATGTGTCAATTAGGTGTAAGCTAATCATACCAAATATAAAAGGGAGACCACATGTACTTTAGCAGCGATCAGCAGTGATAAAGTGCTTAGAGTCGTAGAGCCATCAAAAGGAGGTCAGAAAACAGGAGGAGGAAGGCAAAAGGTTTGAGGATGACCCTGGAAAAATGGCCAGGTCCAACAACGATAAATTGAATTATCTAAGGGAATGTATGTTTGATAAAGGAAAGGGGAGAGTGAGACTGTTGCAGTTTGATTTGTCAAATAGGTGGGAAAAATAAGACAGGCAAAACATAAGATGGAAGTAATGAAGACAGAAATGGAGAAAGCAAGGGAATATGACCGAAAGAAAAGGGCTCATAAATGTGCTGAAGAGATGAGGAAACATAATATGAAGGAGAGTAAGACATTTGTGATATATAAACCAGAACAGATGGCCTTGTCTCCATCCATTTTGGAGGACCTTATGTTTGAACAAATTTAACTAAGAGACCGCACATGCCACTCTAACAAGTGGCCACCGATCAGTTAGGGCAAACACAGGTCATATCAGAAACCTCCTGTTCAGATATGCCGGCGTTAGAAGAACAGGAACACCCAATGGAGGATGACCCTCCTTTTAATCCTCCTCCTCCCAATTTGCTGCCTACAAGGGGACCTGCTCCCAGTGCTGAAATATTAAGAAGCACCAATACCACCAGAAATGTTAGATCAAATTGAAATATTGGCTCAGAACTGCATGAAATATGGAACTAACCAATATGCAGATAAAGACGATAGGAATTCAAACACCTGTGAAAATGTAGTGAAAAACTATATAATACAAGAATTGGGAAAGGTAACGTATCCCTTATGCATTAGATATAATTCAGTAAGTTTTAAAATAGTGTCAACCGCAGGACCTTACACTGCCAAATAATTTCACCCATTATGACAGCAATTCTGAGACATTTGGCCTGACTGATTCTGAATGTCATACTGCATTTACCCTATTTCTTGAATGGATTGACATGTACCTCTCCGTATGTGCCTCTATGATGGCCCTTATGCGTAAAGTACCAGGTTTTGACACCAGTAAGCCTTCTTATCATGTACATGTTCCCTGGAATAAAACAGAACTCATTGCCTTTTCCAAAGGGTAAAGCCCAGATGAATGGCACAACAGAAAAGAAACAAAATATTGCACATAGGCTATTTAACACTGATAGACTAAATGTTGTCCTGCATTCTCCCACCTGACATATGAAAGAAGTGCAGGAAGGAAAACTTAGATGTTAACTGAATTAAACTTTTATCTTTATTTTCACATTTATGTTCACAGTCCATGTTTTAAGACATAGGCCCTCACTACGACCCTGGCGGTCGGTGATAAAGTGGCGGCAATACCGCCAACAGGCTGGCAGTAAGTACCACCAAATTATGACCATGGCTGTAATATCTCCGCTAGACAGCCAATGTACCACACCGAGCGCCAGGGCGGAAACAACAGTCACCACGGCAGTAGCCGCCTACAGCCAGGCGTAAGACAAAGTTCCACCCACCATATTAAGACCCTGCAAACAGCCACCTTTTCCGGGGCGGTACAAACGCCATCAAAAGTCTGGCGGAAACACACCACAGAAGTGAAAGGATTCACCATTGGAGACACAGGGAAGAACCATGCCGCCATGGAACCCGAACTGCAAGTCTTTCCAATGACCTTCTATGTTACGCTCCACCTGGAACACCAATGCCGGCGAAGACGACGACGGTGAGTACAGCTGCCTAGCACACAAGGGAGGGTGGGAGGAAAACAAGAGTGACACACACATGCACCACACACACCTGACAGACACACGCCATACACACAACCATATGCATTACAAAAACAATTTGACCACGAAAATCTGCAGAATAATGCAAAGGCAACATGAATTTACAAAAATGATTGTGATCAGTCCAACAATAAAATCAATAATCCGATTTGACCATGAAACAGATCTGTACACCTGTATAGAAAAGGGACACTGCCCAGTTCATAGTTCAATGGGCCCACATGGCCACAGGGCACAGTCCAAGACCCCACCCGAATCCTGCACCAATCCAGATAGAACACTGCAGGGGCATCAGCTGTCAAATAGTCAGGCACCTCAGGTGTGGGGGGGGCACCTCAGCCAGATGCGGGAATAAGGCCACTGGTACTGGAGGGGGCAACATGCCCATTGTTTTTAGTCCTTGGGAGTGCAAGGCCACAGTTTCTCAAGTTGGTGTCTTCCGGGGGAGTGCAAGACCACAGTCTCTCAAGTGGGTGTCTTGCCCACTGGTTCTGGAGGGGGCAACATGCCCATTGCTTTTAGTCGTGGGGAGTGCAAGGCCACAGTCTCTCAAGTGGGTGTCTTGCCCCCTGGTTCTGGAGGGGGCAACATGCCCATTGCTCTTAGTCGTGGGGAGTGCAAGGCCACAGTCTCTCAAGTGGGTGTCTTGCCCCCTGGTTCTGGAGGGGTCAACATGCCCATTGCTATTAGTCCTGGGGAGTGCAAGGCCACAGTCTCTCAAGTGGGTGTCTTGCCCATTGGTTCTGGAGGGGGCAACATGCCCATTGCTCTTAGTCCTGGGGAGTGCAAGGCCACAGTCTCTCAAGTTGGTGTCTTACCCACTGGTTCTGGTGGGGGCAGGCCGCACAGCAGCCCTTGGAGGCCGGACTACATGGTGTCCGCCGGCGGTGATGGCTGCACTGTGGTGGTGGTTTTAGGAGGCTCCTGTTCAGCCCCTGCACCCTCTGATGGCTGCTTGTGTTGGTGGTTGTGGGAGGCTCCTGCTCAGCCCCTGCACCCTCTGATGACTGCACTGTGGAGGTGGTTGTGGGAGGCTCCTGCTCAGCCCCTGCACCCTCTGATTGCTGCTTGTGGTGGTGGTTGTGGGAGGCTCCTGCTCAGCCCCTGCACCCTCTGTTGACTGCACTGTGGTGGTGGTTGTGGGAGGCTCCTGCTCAGCCCCTGCACCCTCTGATGACTGCACTGTGGAGGTGGTTGTGGGAGGCTCCTGCTCAGCCCCTGCACCCTCTGATTGCTGCACTGTGGTGGTGGTTGGGAGAGGCTCCTGCTCAGCCCCTGCACTCTCTGGTGGCTGCACAACCACGGCTGGCGGTGGGGGCCCTGTGACAGCTGGTGATGGTGTCGGTGTTTGGCTGGCATCTTCCGCTGGCGTAGATTGCCTTCTCTCCTCCTGCTCATGGGTTGGGGATCCCTTACCCTTCCTGGCACCGGTGGATGGGCTCTTCCCTCCTCTGCCTGCTGGTGCAGGCTCCTTCCCCTTCTTTGCAGCTGGTGCAGGTTCCTTCCCCTTCTTTCCAGCTGGTGCAGGCTCCTTCCCCTTCTTAGCAGCTGGTGCAGGTTCCTTCCCATTCTTAGCAGC